>NC_090812.1:133794831-134398998 GCF_000390325.3 Nicotiana tomentosiformis | reverse complement strand
GCAGAGTGTAGTATGAGTACAACCAACTCAGTAAGTAACAATACTAAATAAAGAATTGAAGATAGTGACGAGCTACACAATTATAGTTCATTTCGAGTAGTTTCAACAAGGAAAAATAAACATGCTTTCAAATCCGGCAATTTAAGTCAAATCAGTTTATACAAGAAGTCACTCAGTCTTTCTCAATAGCTCATCACTCGGCACTCAGCACTCAACGCTCGCACTCAATAGGTACCTGCGCTCACTGGGGGGTGTACAGGCTCCGGAGGGGCTCCTACAGCCCAAATGCTATATCCGTACGGACTACTCACGTGCTATAGTATCATATCAGGATCCACACGAACAACTCACGTGCTACAGTATAAATATCTGGATCCGCACGGACAACTCACGTGCTATGGTATCAATATCTCACAACCAGGCCCTCGACCTCACTCAGTCATCAACCTCTCTAGTCTCACGGGCTCTCAGTAATCATAGAAATCAGCCCAAAACTGAAATGATATAACGTATCAACAAGGAATAAAAGAGACTGAGGTATGATATGCAAGTAAGACTACGACTGAGTACAAGTAGCTTACCTCAAGAATGAAAACAAGGAGCTTACCTCAAGAATCCCCTTGAAAATCCTCTCAAAAATCTCCAAAATCCGAGCTCAAAATGTTAGAAATGGTGGAAATCTCGGAACCCTCGCTTATATTGGTTCTGTCCAGTCAAACTGCTTCTGCGGCCTCGTAGGAGCGCCTCAGAACCCGCTTCTACAGCTAAATCCGCACCTGCGTCCAAACTTCTGCTCCTGCGGACTTGCTTCTGCGAGGAAGATATCCGCTTCTGCGGAGCCCAACTCCACAAGCCAACCCCACTTCTGCGGTTCTTCTGCCGCATCTGTGGTCACGCAGGTGCAGGAAAACCATTGATCCAACCACCTACTACCTCACCTCAAACTTTGCATCTGCGCTGCCCTCTCCGCATATGTGAGCTCGCACCTGCAGTTACCCATCCACAGGTGCGATTACACCAGCAGAAACAAAACTTCAGTTGCTTCTCAAATTCAATTCCAAGTCAGTTAACCACCCGAAATCAACCCGAGGCCCCTGGGACATCAACCAAACATACCAACAAGTCCTACAACACGATACGAACTTAGCCGAGCCTTTAAATAACCTCGAACAACATCAAAAACATGAATCACACCCCCAATTCAAGCCTAAGGAACTTTGAAATTTCCAAATTCTACGACACTGAAACCTATCAAATCACGTCCGATTGACCTCAAATTTTGCACACAAGTCATAAATGACACCACGGACCTACTCCAACTTTCAGAATTGGAATTCGACCCCGATATCATAAAGTCCACTCCCGGTCAAACATTCCAAAAATTTAACTTCCGCCATTTCAAGGTTAATTCCTCTACGGACCTCCAAATCACAATCCGGACACGCTCCTATGTCCAAAATACCCAACAGAGCTAACGGAACCGTCAAAATTCAAATTCTGGGTCGTTTATACATAAGTCAACATCCGGTCAACTTGTCCAACTTAAGCTTTCAATTATGAGACTAAGTGTCTTAATTCACTCTGAAATCTCTCCGGACCCGAATCAACCAACCCGGTAAGTCATATAACTTATATAGAACACAAAAGGAGCAGAAAATGGTGGAACGGGGCAACAACTCTCTAAACAGCCAGCCGGGTCGTTACATTGAGCGACGTAGTGTGATTGAATGAAGATTAAACACACTGGTGCATGTCTTCTTATTGTGTTAGAAATTGTGAATTTCATTGAAATTGTGCTTTACGGTTGTACAATTGATAGGTTTTGATTCTATATTTTGTTAGATATGTCACTGTTTGATTCAGTTGTCTTTGTTAAAAAATTCTTTCTTGTTCAACTTATTAAACTCACAGCTATAAAGTTGTGAGTTTTTTCTACTGAAGCTTTTAATATAAGTTATAGTTCTATTAGGATTTTTTTGTACTATAATTCCTCCCTTTTTATTCTTGATATTATGAGGAAAACAGGAAATTTCATCCTAACTTCTGTCGATATCCTTAAAATTCTTTGTAAAAATAATACACAAATTATATTTTTTGTATTGTGCAGAGAACTGTTTTGGCAGACTTACGAGTCCCGTAACTCAGCTATATTTTCTGTCATAACCTTAGCTTTTGGTGGTTTATTGGAGCTTGAACATCCAAGTTTGTGCGGGTACAATTTGTTTTGCTATGTGCAAATAACTTAATTTTTGATAGTATGAAAATGGCTAGTGATACTTTATTTGTGGCCAATTTCTATTTGGATATTCCTATGAGAATCTTCTTTTTGTGTCTATAGAGGCGTGTTCTTTATTATTTCTTTGGTATTTAACAATCTTTATTGTTCGGTAGAGCTTCTGTTTGTGTTCTTTATTGTATCCTTGCTGATTTTTCAATTAGGTCCAGTCGAGAGAGATTTGGGATCCTTTTTGTCAAACATCTGCCATGGACGCTTCTAGATTGAGCTGAGAGAGATCGGAGCTTAGAGAGAAGAACAGAGAAGATGAGAAAATGATTTTTCACTACTTCTTTGATTAACCGACCTGTACACATACATATACAGTGTTTTCTAACTAACTCTAACCACCTTCTAATTACATAATTAACAACTAATCCTAACAAACTACTTGCCAGCTAAGTGACAGCTGGCATCTTCACTTATGTGACACATTTAACACTCCCACTCAAGCTATGTAATGTGAATAGATTGAACATTCCCATCTTGGATAATAAGAAGTCATGTTGCGCCTTTCCTAGACCTTTAGTCAAAATATTTGCCAGTTGCAGATTTGTGGGCACATGTTCTGTTTGTATAAGTCCTTCTTGTATCTTCTCCCTAATAAAGTGACAATCGATTTCTATGTGCTTCGTTTGTTCATGATAGATAGGATTAGTAGCAATTTGCAATGCTGCCTTGCTATCACAATACAGTTTAACATGCAACTCCAACTTCACCTTCAATTCCTTATACAGTCCAATGAGCCAAACTATTTCAGCAATTGCATTGGCCATACTTCTGTACTCTGCCTTTGCTGAACTTCTTGACACTGTATTTTGCTTCTTTGATTTCCAAGAGATTAAGGAGTCTCCCAGCTTGACTATGAATCCACTAACTGACCTTCTTGTCATGGGACAAGTGGCCCAATCTGCATCACAATAAACTGAGAGCTGTGAGGAAGGCTTAGAAGATAACAAGATGCCCAAACCAGGGGCATTCTTCAAGTACTTCACCACCCTTAGAGCCCCTTCCATGTGTGATCTCTTTGGTCTATGCATAAACTGGCTCAAGTTCTGCACTGTGTATCTTGTGTCTAGCCGAGTCATTATTAGGTAGAGTAGCTTCCCTACAAGTTTCTAATACCTAGTGGGATCAGACAATAACTCATCAGCAATGTCCTCAACCTTAAAGCTGTGATAAAAATCTGCACTGGTAAACCTTTGATTGACCTGCATGGGTGTACCAGTAGGCTTAGAACCACCCAAT
Organism: Nicotiana tomentosiformis; assembly: GCF_000390325.3. NCBI lineage: Eukaryota > Viridiplantae > Streptophyta > Magnoliopsida > Solanales > Solanaceae > Nicotiana > Nicotiana tomentosiformis. Next base: position 134,395,475 of record NC_090812.1, on the reverse strand, counting down.
CCTAAGTCTGTAATAAGGTCTAGTGCAAACTTCCTTTGACACACTAGTATTCCATCTGAACTCCTTGCAATTTCAAGACCAAGGAAGTACCTCATCTACCCCAGATCCTTGATCTTGAAATGTTGATGAAGCATGAGCTTTGTTGCATGAATGAGAGTGGGAGAAGAACCAGTGATGAGAACGTCATCCACATAAATCAAGATAATCACTAGTTCATCCCCTGATCGTTGAGTGAAAAGGGAATAATCATGATGGCTTTGAACCAAGCCTGAGGAGATAAGTGCTGCACAAAGTTTAAGATTCCATTATCGAGAGGCTTGTTTCAAGCCATACAGTGACTTCTGTGGCCTGCATACTCTCTTACACTCCCCCTATCCTAGAAGACCAGGAGGGGGAATCATGTAGACATCCTCCACAAGATCACTTTGGAGAAATGCATTGAATACATCCATTTGATGTAGCTTCCAACCATGCATTGTAGCTAAAGATAGGACAGTCCTTACAGTGACCATCTTAACCACAGGTGAAAAAGTCTCCTGGTAATCCAACCCCTCTTGCTGAGTATACCCCTTGGCTACCAACCGAGCTTTGTATCTATCCACCTCTCCTTTAGTATTGTATTTGATCTTGAATACCCACTTATAACCGATGGCCTTCTTATCAGGTGGTAAATCTACTAGCTGCCAAGTATGATTGTCTTGAAGGGCTTGTAGTTCTTGCTGCATAGCTGCTATCCATTGTGGATCATGAAGAGCCTCCTCATACGAATCAGGTTCCCTCACAGATGAGATGTTGCAAAGAACCTTATAAAAAGGGTCTGAAAGTGAAGCATATGACATGTATGCTGACAAAGGGTAGGCTGCACACACCACAGCATGTGATAAAGGCTTAGACCCCTTACAGACATAATCACTAAGCCAACTAGGGGGCTTAGAGGTTCTGCAAGACTTCCTTGTACTTGTAAGCTCACTAGGACCTGGAGAAATAGTCACCTCTGGTATATTACCATGAGGCTTACCATGAGGAGCCTCATCAAGAATGGGAGAATCAATAGCAACAACTGGGACTTATAGAGCTATATCATTCTCAAAGACACCAGCTGCAGATTCCCCTAAATGCAAAGATGGAGAAATATATGGACTAGAGGGGACAGATACTGGCTCTGCTGTAAATGCAGGCTCCAATTAAGCTATATCAGTATTGGTGTCAATAACAAAAGTATCATGACAATCATCCCAATACCTCCTAAGTTCAGGTGGTCTAGATTGGTAGCAGGAGGACCTGAAGGGGAATGTGTATTCTCTAAATGACACATCTCTGCTAACAAAGAACAATTTATTGGCCAAATTGTACAGCCTATAGCCTTTCTGAGTGGTAGAGTATTCCATATGTACTGCTTGGATTGCTCTTGCTCCAAATTTGTCACCTCTGGCACCCACATTTGTGTCATAATATAAGCACCCCAGCACCCTTAGGTGTTGTAGATTAGGACTCCTCCCATAGAATGCCTCAAATGGCAATCTTCCTCCTAGGGCAGTAGATGGAATTCTGTTAATCAGATAAGCAGCATTATGAACACATAATCCCCAGAAAGTTAGGGGAATACAACCTTGGAACCTGATGGCTCTTGCCACCTCAAGAAGTTGTCTATGCTTTCGTTCAACAACTCCATTTTGTTGAGGAGTATGGACACATGAACTTTGATGCACAATTCATGCACTACTAAACAAATCTGTACAATGAGAGTTAAAAAACTCTATGCCATTGTCACTCCTGAAGACCTTGATTGAACTGTCAAACTGTGTCTTTATTAATGATAGAAAATCTTTCAGTACAACGAAAACATCACTTTTCAATCTTAACAAGAACACCCAAACCATTCTATTGCAGTCATCTACAAGTGTAAAGAAAAATCTATGACCATCATGTGTAGGCACCTTGTAGGAACCCCATACATCACCATGAACTAGCTCAAACAGCTTAGTAGTTCTACTAGTACTTTGAGGAAAAGGAAACCTAGTTTTCTTAGCTAGAGGACATATAGAACAAGTTTTGTCAACATCTGATTTAGCCTCCTTACATATGTTCATTTGCTGTAGTATTTTGTAGGGTACATGTCCCAATCTCCTATGCCACAATGTTGCAGATTGAGTCACAACAGCAACCAATGATTGTGGTATCCTGTTCTCTATGTTGTTTCTCCAATAGTACAGGTCATTGTACATTCTTCCAGTCCCCTTCACCTTCCTAGTGTGAAGGTCCTACATCAGGAAAAAATTAGGATAGAAAGACATGAAACACTGCAATTCTCTAGTTAGCTTAGCCACTGACAACAAGTTAAACTTGAAGGCTGGTACACACAACACACCACTGATGTCCCCCTGATCCAATATACATTTACCTATAGGGCTAATGGGCAATTGTTTTCCATCAGGTAAATGTACTAATGGGCCTTGCTTACCATAGTCATTCAAATCAAATAACATCTCAGGAGTAGATACCATATGATCTGTTGCTTCTGTGTCTACTATCCATTTGTGACCAGTTTTACTAGCCATGAAGGAGCAAATAGTACCTGCCATGTTGGCTGATGTTTCTGGAATATTCTCTCTGCTAAGCATCTGTAGCATTTGACTATACTGTTATGGAGTGAATGTAACAGTGACACCACCTGCAGATCCTTGACATTGTCCCTGAGACTGTGCATCTTGAAATTGCACAGGATTATGAGTTCCTTGCCCCTGCAGCTGCATATTGTTGTTGTTTCCATGTGCCGTTCCTGCATAATGATTCTGAGGGAAATGACATTACAACATTGTGGAGTTCAGCAGCAAAAAGAGGTTCACACCAGAAGAACAAGAGGAATTACAGTGTATTTTGTGAATATTGCAAGATGAAAGGACATAGCAAAGAGAATTGCTACCAGCTCAATGGCTATCCGGCAGATTTCAAAGAGAGAAGGAAACAAGGAGCACTTACTGCCTATCAAGGAGCACCTATTGGTAACTAAGGAACAGTTCCTAGTCACTCTCATCAAAGAGCACATGCCACACAACATGGAGGATTCACAACCCAAGTTAAATGAAGCTATAATGCAGGGCAAACAGGTATGACTGCAGCCTTTGGAAGCAATCGAGCTTCGTTCGTTCAGACCTTGAGTTAAAGCTTGAACAACCCAATCGTTTGTGACTGGTGGTAGATGTATTCGCTCCATTTGGAAACGAGATACAAATTCTCTTAGCATCTCGTTATCCTTTTGTCTTACCTTGAATAGGTTCGACTTCCGGGTCTCGACTTTTATAGCCCTGGCATGTGCTTTTACTAAACAATCTGCAAGCATAGCAAAAGAATCGATAGAGTTAGATGGTAAATTATGATATCATATCATTGCCCCCTTCGACAGGGTTTCACCGAATTTGTTCAATAATACGGATTCGATCTCGTCATCCTCTAGATCGTTCCCTTTAATGGCTCATGTGTAAGAGGTGACATGTTCATTGGGGTCGGTCGTCCCATTATACTTAGGAATTTAGGGCATGCGAAACTTCTTTGGGATTGGTTTAGGGGCCGCGCTCGGGGGGAAAGGCTTCTGTATAAATTTTTTGGAATCTAAGCCTTTCAATATCGGGGGTGCCCCGGGATCTGATCAACCCTGGAGTTATGCGTTTCCACTTTTTTGTTGTTTTCTTCGATCCTTTTTCTCCTATTTCTATTCGTTTTGTCAGTTCTTCGAACATCTTAATAATTTCGGGATTAGTCCCTGATTATTGCTCATTTGACCTCACTATAGCTGGTTCCGTTCTCTGGGTGACTTCCCGGGGCGGATTGGGCTCTGGCCTGCACGATATCTGGGTTTGACTCTGCAACTGAGCTATTGCTACCTGTTGAGCTTGCAACATTTCGAAAATGATATGCAAGCTGACTCCGTTTTCTTCAACGTTATGGGTATCTCAAGCTGCAAATCGAGTACCACCATGAATGCTATTTTTAGGTTCAGAACGTTGGTCTGCCTCGATGGCCACATGTGAGTTAACGTCCAATGGTACTTCGACTCGAGCTCCAACGGCGTTGACGAGCGGCCTTTCACCACCGGGTGCCAAGTTATTGTTCTCATCTTGAAGGCCAGCTTCGTTGTCGATAGGCAAGGCCATTAATCGGGAGTTCGCTGTTGCTAGTCTGAAATCAGAGATGCTTCAAAATAAGCATGAAACTGTCACGTATTTAAGAGATTCGTGTCAAATAGCCAGTGTTATCCTTAGCCCCACGGTGGGCGCCAAACTGTTTACCCGAAAAAAGAATAGAGTTAAATTTGTGCGTAATTCTAAGGATATGTGGTATAACTTGACACAAATCGTAAGAATGAATAGAAATATCGAGTGTTGATTGTAGAGAATAAAAAATAAGCAAAGTTGGAAAGAAGATGATTTATGGATTAAGCAAGATGAATCATTCTATGAAGCTAAAAAAAGGATAACTCTTCAATATATGAGTGTATGATATCTCAGTTACAATGTACGCCAAAACTTGGTCCTTACAGAAATATAGCCATCATTTTTATAGTGGAGAGATCCTACTTTAAATATAATTAAAAATACATAGTGGGAAACTCATGATAAATTAGCTTTTCCCTAGTTCCCGCAGAGATTCTCTCCCTTAGTGCGGCTGCAACGGCTCCTATCTATGAGCTCGATCATGATCAGAATCAGTATTGGTTGGTTTCCAGTTTTAGACCTCGATGCGGGTTTGAGGCCGATGCTGACTCGGGGTCCGGTAATGACTTGGGCTCGGTATTGGTTGGCCTCTGACCCTTAAGCTCGATTCCATCACATCTCATCATAGCTCGATTCGGACCCGAGCTCGATAATGACTTCGAGCTCGGTATTTGACCTGTACCTGAAATTTGAAGCTCGTTTGTGCCTTCTTCGGATCCCATCTCGATATTATGAAGACTTTATTCGGTCCATTAAGTTCCCATCTCGATCAGACGTACGAAGGCCGAAATCAGTTTCGACCGTATACAAGGAGCTTTATTGTCTGTTCCTTTTTATGGAGCATCTCATTGCTATTTGAGACTTTCCTCATGACCGTTGCTTTTCAGAATACTACATTATAAAAAAAAAATCCTATACTAGTCTAATCATACATTGTAAAGAGAATATACTGTTATAGTTGAAATAACTCAATTCATTATGCAAACCACCACTTATCTCTTTGCATGTTCCAACGGATTAGCATGCAATGTACAAAATATAATTTAGATTAGCATGCAATGTACAATAGATTAGCATGAATATAATTTATATTATGAGTATTGTAGGGTTTTTGTTTTGATCTTTCGGATTTCTTTTGAAAAGTCTGCATCCAAATTTCTTTAGCAATAGTGATTCGATCTCATACGGAGCCAAATCATTTCCCTTCATAGATGTGGTATAGGTTTTAGGCTTAATATATACTTTACCTTCCAACTTGTATGAAAAATCTTCTTGCACACGTTGAATTTTCTTTAGACGCTTTAAGTTACTAGAAAATTCTACATGTTTAGCATACCAAAATTTCCTTATTGAAACAAGTTAAAACTTTTAAGAAAAATGAAAGAACTTTGCTGAATTATCATTATGTTATTACCATTTGGAGCAAAACCAAAATAGGACAAGGTTGTGTGTCCTTGTAAGCATTCATAAATCAAATAGTGATTATTCACATGTTGGTATGCGTTTTGAAACTGCTGTGGAAGGTCATCATTGGAGGATTATAACATCAGTGTTTTCACATATTAGTGTGCTTCATCTTGTTTTTAACTGGAATAATCTGAATAAGTGTGAATACATGCGCTTAAGCTTCATATATGAATCTGTACTTAGAAGAGTATTGAAAGGACTTAGATAGCATGCTCATAGTCTGAAAATAATTGACAAAGAATGTGATCCCGGTTCAACTTATTCATATGTATCATCATATTTTGCCCGTTATTTGGATATGCCCCGTGAGTCCTTAGTTTTGCCTCTTTATGTATCTACGCCGGTGGGCGATTATATTGTTTCAGTATGTAACAAGGATGCTTTCATGTCATTTGATCCTGGTTCAACTTATTCATATGTATCATCATATTTTGCCCGTTATTTGGATATGCCCCGTAAGTCCTTAGTTTTGCCTCTTCATGTATCTACGCCGGTGGGCGATTATATTGTTGTGGACCATGTATATCGGTCGTGTGTGGTGACTGTTGGAGGATTGGAGACTAGAGTTGATCTCTTATTACTTAGTATGGTTAATTTTGACACGATTCTGGGCATGAATTGGTTGTCCCCATGTCATGCTATTCTGGATTGTCACGCTAAGACCATGACGTTGGCGATGCCGGGGTTACCTAGGATCGAGTAGAGAGGTTCTCTAGACTATGTTCCCAGTAGGGTGATCTCATATTTGGAGGCCCAACGGATGGTTGAGAAGGGCTGTTTGTCATATTTGGCTTTTGTGAGGGATGTTGGTGCTGATACTCCTACCATTGATTCTGTTACGGTAATGCGAGACTTCCGGGATGTGTTTCCTACCGACCTGCCGGGCATGCCACCCGACAGGGACATTGATTTTGGTATTGACCTGGTGCCGGGCACTCAACCCATCTCTATTACTCTGTATCATATGGCACCAGCAGTGTTGGAGGAATTGAAAGAGCTGCTTTAGGAGCTTCTTGATAAGGGGTTCATTAAGAACAAGTATCCTTTTCCGCACATTGATAACTTATTTGAAGCCAGCTTCAGGGAGCTAGAGTGTTCTCTAAGATTGATTTGAGGTCTGGGTATCGCCAGTTGAAGGTTCGGGACTCAGATATTCTAAAAGACATCATTCATGACTTGCTATGGTCACTATGAATTTCTTGTGATGTCTTTTGGGCTGACCAATGCCCCAGCAGCATTCATGCATCTGATGAACAATGTGTTCCAGCCATATCTTGATTCGTTTGTCATATTATTTATTGAAGATATACTGGTGTACTCACGTAGCCAAGAGGAGAAAGCACAACATATGAGGATTAGACTACAAACATTGAGGGAGGATAAGATTTATGCCAAGTTCTCCAAGTGTGAGTTTTGGCTTAGTTCGGTGGTGTTCTTGGGGCACGTGGTGTCCAATGAGGGCATTAAGGTGGATCCGAAGAAGATTGAGGCGGTTCAGAGTCAGCCCAGACCGTCTTCAGCTACTGAGATTCGGAGTTTTCTCGAGTTGGTCAGATATTATTGTCGCTTCGTGGAGGGTTTCTCGTCCATTGCTACGGAGATGTCTATACTTATATTCGAGAGGCTACATGGCTGTTAGGAGAATTTCCCTTCCTTGATTCCTCATCGTGTGATTTGATTTTGTTGAAGCTTATGCCTTTGTCTCCTTCCTATTTATTCGCATGCGACATCAGGCATTTGTTATCAGTTGAGCACCGATGAGCTGTGAAGGATCTAGAGATGTGGTGCATGATGCTTTTCCCTGCGAATGCAGGCGGACCATTATCGTCGCCTTGTGGAGGAGTGTCCTGTCATTTTAGCCTAGTGTTAGAGTTGCCTCTGGTCGAGATTTGATATTTCTGAATTTGGTGGAGTTCTTGTTAATATTGTGGTGTCGCTGTCCTTGATTGAATGCATCGAGTCTCATCGGCATGTTGGTCTTCATTTGTTTGCCTATGGGCACATTGTTGTGATATGGAATCTACGAGGAAGTTATCACAGATGGCTATGTGTTATGACTTTAGGATCGAATCAGTGTTTCCGGTGCTGATGGTTCGAGGGAGATGATCCCTGAGGTGGTCTCTATGCTTAGAAATTTTTAATGTGACAAGATGGGCATGATTGGAATGTAGGAAAATGTGAGTATTCGATTATTGTTTTGGATGCAATACGCCTTCGAGTTTCAAACACGTTGTTGGACCTTCGGGTGATGTTAATCAACGAAGGGATTCTTACGGCATGAGGATCAGTGTGGACCCAAGGATATTAATTGATTTCATGATGGAGGTAACTATAGCAATGATGTTGGAGGAGTTCGATATGAGGTTACGCAAGTAGGATATCTTCTACGAGTAGGTTAGCGGTTGCATGGTTTTCTTCCTACGAAGAGTTCTACTTTCTGCCCAACATGAGATGCATGTAATGCGATGCGAGCTTCGGTCGCTTGAAGAAGATGGTATGACCCCTAGGAGGTTAAGGGGGCGATGGTGGCTGATAATTTGGGATGTGTTATGATTGGTGCAACAAGAGCTTGCAAGAAGTTGGCTAAGTAATAGTACAGGATCATGGTAACTAGGAAGAAGAAGTCGTTGTGGGGTCTGGATCTATGTGATTGTTGCGTGAATCTAAGTGGGGGAGCCCACCGTCTACGTTTGGGTCACGTGGTTGTGTGCATGTGCAGTTTCTGGTCATCGGTGCATTGATGGATTAGTTATGATCAATAGAAGAAAAAAACATCAAGGGTATTTTGGGCAAGGAATTTGACGTATATGTGCTATATTTCAACTTATCGATATGTGCAGATGTTGGGCATGACTCAGAATTTATATTTCTTGTGGATGTGATGTGCAAGGAAAAGAATTCATTTGGTTGCTTCTTTGGAAGTGTTCATGTATTAGCAGAGCACTAAAGTTTGATTATATATTCGGGACCCGGTCAGAGTGGGTGACTCTCAACAACGATTCTAGTGGGTACAAGAATTAAAGTGCGTTGTTTAAGGATATTGGGTTCGTCATATGGCTGAGGACTAGGTTTTGCAGCAGAGTGTGAAGAATACTTGGGGAATTTCTATGTTTTCATCGGGTCTATGGTGCAGTTCTAGAGAAATGGGAGAAACAACTTTGGATTCGCAGGAGGGCGTCCAGAAGGGTGTATCAGTGGGAGATACTATTAAGTGCATGGCTGATGGGTATTGAAACGATGTGGTCTTGTGATTTGGGTAACTCGGGATAAGTATAGTTTGGGGTCGGTTATGTGTTTGAATAGAACTATTAGTTCGAAGGCAAGTCAAGAGTAAATTGGGAGAAGTAGAGTTAGTTAGTAATGGTTTGAATCATCAGGGTTGTAGAAATGATCAGTTTCTTTTGTGTGGTAAGGCTATACCAGTGGTTCGTTGTTGTGCATGCGGGGTTGACATCCACCATTGTTTGATTGATTTGTAGGTATTTGATTCTGATGGCTTGGTTATGTGTGAATGGATCCCAAAAGAGTTATGGCGGTTTAGACCGCGACTTGAGGTTTGTGTTTTCTACGGCTGTGGGAAGTTTGTTATGGGTGGCGATTCTTTTTCTAAGATAAGTTAAGTGAAAGGTTTTGAGCAGATGAAGTGTTAACTCTACTGATGATTTAGGAGATTATGATGAACTTCTTATACTCTCGAGTAGCAGCATGATTTGTACAGTGAGCGATATGGAGATTGGAAGTTGAGGATCAGGGTTGCAGTTCAGTTTTGATAAGAATATCACGAGCTCGGAAGAGCGGGGGGAGATTTCAGATGTTCAGAGTGTGCTAGCGCCATCTTAGTGTTGCCTAAGAACGGTGTTCTGTGTAAAAGGTATAGTGTATTGATTTGTGGATTCTTGATTTGCATTACAGAATTTGTACGGTTCGTGGTATGGATGTGCAGACCTTGCTTACTAGTGCGGGAGGTCGTGGAGTGACTCCCGCGAGATGATTGTATGAGGGTGACGTGTCAGCCATTTATGTGGTAGAGATTGAAATCAGGTATGGAGATTCTAGTATTGTCACTGATGGGAGAGTTTATGTCTGGGAGGCACTCTATTTCTCTAGTTGCGGACTGTGGAAGTTTATTCCCAATTTGATAGTTGATCGTATGTGTCATAGATATGATCTTTGTGGATTTTTGGGATGTTATAGAAACCATTTGGAGATGATCGGAATCATCTTGAGGTCCATTGGTAGGCCTAATGTGAACGTATATTTTATACCAGATCAGATATTCTTATTCGGTATAGCATCGCTTATGGACGGGTCTTCGGGCGTAATGGATGGTATTCTTGGAGTTGTATATTTCAAGTGCTACTCTTTTATGCCACGTGGGTTGTTAGACGACTTGATTATTCACACATGCGTTGTGGTCCTGTGTAGCTTGTCGTTTATTGCACCTTAGTCGAGCTCAAATTTTGTAGCCCATGGCATTATCCATCTCCCCAAGGTTGTATTTATGCACTTGGTGTGCTCGTGGTCGATATTCGGGCATTTTGTGTGTATGGGCATTTTGGCTCGATGGATATTTCCTTATTGATTTTTTTGTGTGGATCGGTGGCACACCGCCACGGGTATGGTGTGTATATTGGGTTACACGCTGCAACAGTGAGATGTTGAGTACGGTTCCTTATAGCTATTTTGTATGCATCGTTTCTCATCTCTGAGATAGGCTCATAGCATCTATTTAGCCATTTTATTTGTTATGCGGGCTGGGTAGTTCTTTCCTAGAGCTCATTCTTCCTTATAAGTCATTCAAGTTGTAGTTTATTGGCACATTGATGTCGTCGTAGGAGACTGTGGGTGGTTTTTAATGTGGCTTGTTGGTCGAGCAGTTTATACTGGTGAGACGAGGTGGTTGGACCTAGAGTTAGTGCAATCAGATTTATATAAGGTATATTAAAGAGAAAATGTCACTATTTAGTTCAGAATGAGGTAATGGTTCTTGTCAAGCGGAGAGACTCCATGATTTATTGATTTGGCAGGTGGTTATGAGCTTCTACGTGTCACTTTCATCGTTGCAGTATCGCGAGGGTTGGATCAGGGCTTATACTCGTTATGAGGTATACTTTGGGCATCAGGTTAGTGAATTTGCAGCTTCTACGATTGGAGGATGTTATTATGGGCATACAAATTATGCGGTGCATTGTGTGCTTTCTGCATTGGTGCATGATCATATTTGGTACATCGGGTGGAGATTGATACGGTGTTCGTATGTTAGAATCAGACCTGGTAGAGGATTCCAGATGTTGGAATCTTGTTCTAAGGCTTGGGGGCTAATGTGCTCACATGGGTTGTGGTGGCACGAGTAGGTGTACAAGGTGTTAAACAGTGGTTTTGGGCAATTCCGGAGCAGTTCTTGGCACGTTCGAGGACGAACGTATGTTTAAAAGGGGGAAAATGTAATGACCCGACCATTTATTTTGAGCTCTAGCGCGCCGTTCGTCAGTTTGAGGCCTGAGTAGTTTCACTTCATGTTTTATGACTTGTACGCGTAGTCGGAATTGAATTTCGGGAGTTCGGGGTTGATTAAGAAGCAAAATTTTCAATTCGAAAGCTATAAGTTGGAATAGTTGAAAAAGGTTTGACTTTTGAGTAAACGACCTAGGAATCGGGATTTAAAGGTTCCAATAGGTTCGTATGACACTTTCGGACTTGGGCGTATGTTCGGGTTGAGTATCGGGTGGCCTGGAGGCATTTCAGCGCTTATTGTGGAAAATTGGCATTTTGAAGGTTTAAGAATTTCATAAGTTTGATTTGAAGTGGACTTTGGTGTTATCGATGTTCGTTTATGATTCCGAGCCTTGAAATATATTCGTATTGCGGTTCGTAACTTGTACGTGAAATTTGGCATCATTTCGGAATGTTTAAGTGTAATTCGGATGCGTTCGGAGAAGTTTGAAAATTAAAAAAAGGGTTTTGATCGTCGATTCGTAGTTTGGTGTGATTTGAGTGCTCGAGCAAGTTTGCATCATATTTTGGGAATGGTTGGTATGATTGGACGGGGTCCCGAGGGCTTCAGGTGTGTTTCGGATGGGCTACGAGTCATTCTGCATTTGCGGTCGCGCTTCTGCGCTTGATGTCCGCATCTGCGGACGCGCTTCTATGATCTCTTGTCCGCTTCTGCGGAATACCATCTTCACCAACATTTTCTTCTGTGAGCAGGTATCTGCATCTGCGGAATCGCACCTGCGAGGATTCTCCGCAGGTGTAAACAATGGCCTCCAGCTCTTGACAGATTTGACATTTCACATTTTCTCTATCTCAAACCCTTTAATACACGACCTAAATTATTGAAAAATTATCTTTGGCAGATCTTTGAATCTCTTGACTAGAGAACACAAGTTTTGTAGCTAGGGTTCTTGCACACACACTTGGGTCTTGAAGATCTGAAGCTTTTGGTTGAGAATTGCTTACCCATTTATGAGAGCCGGGTGACTTTTCCCTATGATGGATGGCGCGACGACTTTTTAAGGGAATTAGTCTTGTTTTGTTATGTGAAAACTTCTGGATTATGTGAAGTGTGAATTAAGAATACCTCTCCGAATTTTGGTTATAAATTGGAAAAATAAGTTGTTAAAAATAATTCTTGTGTTGATTTTTATCATCTAGAACTTCTCCGGTTAGTCTTTCAATGCTAATGTTAATTATGTTTGATTGGAGGGATGACCTTAGGCGTTCTTTGTGATCTTTGAAAATGCTTCTTTAGCCTTTCGAGCCTACAATTGCATAAATATTATCACTAGTTAACCCCATTTGAGCCTTAAACCTTTTCTTTGGCTACCTCATTACAAACCTTTACCCTTTTGTGAAATAATTCCCTCTTTTGAACTCGTCCCTCCTTGAATGTTGAGAATGAGCCTAAAAGCCTAAGTTGGGGGTGTTGGTATTAATTGGGAAATGGTGAAGATGTACATTGTGTGTAGAAACATATACCTCAAAGTTGTTTATATGAAGATACTCAAGCTCCAAAAGAAAATAGTTGTATAAAAAAAATAAAAATAGAGTCTTGAGAAGATTAGAGAGGTACTTTAAGATAGTTTTATGTTGGTAACTAGATGTCAATAAGGGTTATGTGGTGTAAAAAGAAGCAAAGTACAAAAAGAAAGACAAATGTGAGTAGTGTTCAAGGAGGGTGTAGTTACTTGTATCCCAAATGCTTATCCTATCATTCCTCTAAGCCTGCATTACAAGATTAAAAGTCCTTATGGGATCTCCAACCGAATGTTCTTAAATTGGCGGAGAATTAAAAGAAGGGCAAGTTTATGGAGTGATATTTGTAACACTTGAAATTCTTTGTTGAGTGTGAGTTTCTTTGTGCATTTGTCCCTTGTGTAGTTATTGTAAATATAGTAATTGAGAATATGTAGTAGACTAATTCTTTTGAGTCATTTCTTGAGGCTTGGTTGTAGTCACTTGATAAATTTGAAACTCCACTGCATTTTGGAGATTGAGTTTTAAATGAGGGATTTATTTGGTTGAGATTCACATGCTTGAACCTAATTATTAGTACCAACCAAAGCCATAAGTGTTATGCTTAATTGAAAATTTTGATTTGGAAATGATAGCGATGTTAATTGTGCTTTAAATGGTAGAGCCTCATTGAATATTTGGTTTGGATTTACTTGAGGACTAGCAAAAACTTTAAGTTGGGGGTGTTGATGAGTGGTGATTTTATCACTTATTTTGGGCCCTTTTGCTTTAGTTTTTGTATCCGTTAATATAATATGAGGTTGTTTATGGTGTGTATTGCTTAATTGTCAGGTAAATAATGTCTTGAAGTGATTTAAGATCAAATGAAGTGGAATTGTGCAAAAAGTGTAAAAGAATTGAAAATGTTTCCAGTGGAATCGCATCTACAAAGAATGGTCCGCATCTGCGAGAAAAGGTCCGCATCTGCGGAAGAAGACCTGGAAGGAAGACATCGCATCTGCGATTGATTTACCGCATCTGTTGTCGCACTTGATATCTGCATCTGTGGACGCTCTTTTGTGATCTCTTGTCCGCTTCTGCGCAATAGCCATCTTCACCAAAATTCTCTTCTCCGAGAAGGTATCTGCATCAGAGTAACCGCACCTGCGAGGATTCTTCCACAGGTGCGGCCAACGGCCTCCAGCTAAGGACAGATTTGGCATTTCACATTTTCTCTATCCCAAATCCTTTAATACATGACCTATACATGACCTAGGTAATTGGAAAATTATCTTTGGCCGATCTTTGCATTATTTTTGACTCTCTTGACTAGAGAACACAAGTTTTGGAGCTAGGGTTCTTGGACACACACTTGGGCCTTGAAGATTTGAAGCTTTTGGTTGAGAATTTCTTACCCATTTATATTCATTTCTTCATTTCCTTGCTTTGTATTGTATATCTAAATGTGTAGTATTTTTTTCAACACTTGAATCTTGTTTATGGGAATATTCATACTTAAAGTGTGGATTAAATATGTTGTTGTGCTTATGTATTGAACGATTTATTTATATTGAAGTGAGTTATTATTTTTTTTAATTATTCTTGTTCTTTAATGTTTCCAAAGGGATTAGCTAACCCTAGGACTCGCCGATTAACTTCGAATTAATTTTACGAAAGATAATTTGGTGTTGGGAAAGATTAATTAACAAGAACTTGAGGTGTTAACCCTCATTTTATAGATTCTACCAAGGGATAGGATTGAACTACTTGTAGCCATATTCGGGTGTGCTTAATCTCTTAACGTTTATAGGGATAATTCAATTACAAAGTCTTGTTAGTCTTCTGAACAAGCTAATATAGAATTATTACCCGAGGCTAATTAACATAAACTCGCTCATATTTGTAAAATCGTAAAGTACATTGGATCGTTACTTGAGTGTAATTCCTCGTGTATCCATGCTTGTAGCCATTGTTCATTTTACTTGCTTTCTAGGTTAGTTTACATTTTTGTATTTAGATATAAATGTTTCTGAAAAACCCTTTCTAAGTGTTTGGCTTAGCATAATAAGTGATAATTCTCTTACACGCCTAATTTCCTACTTATTGTTCTCTGTGGGATTCGACCCCGACTCATAATTGGGTATATTATATTGCATGTGACCGTGTCCTTTTACTTTTTAATAGTGGATTTGGAAGTCATCGGGACCAGACCGTTCACCTCGGCAATATCTTGTATTATATTCTTATGGGATTGGGCCGTTCGCCTCGATATTTCTATAAAACACTCTTATGGGATCGGTATGTTCGCCTCGGCAGCATCATGTATCATATTCTTATGGGATCGGGTCATTCACTTTGGCAACTTCATGAAATACTATTATGGGATCGGGTCATTCACCTCGGCAGAGTCGTGCGTAATATTTGACAAGAAGCCAGTGTATCTGTGAGTTTTCGTGACTTGAGTTGTGACGACCTATCTGGTGGGGACCATATTATATACTCCATTTGAGGATGTAACCGATATGTGAGGACTTGTGTTTACGGTTTAGATGAGGATTGTATCATGTACCTATATTTGTTTTCATTGTTTAATTACCATGCTTCATACTTATTTACTTTGTACTGTACTTGATTTATTGGACCACTAGTAAGTATCAATGTCTACCCCTCATCACCACTTATCCGGGGTTAGGCTAGATACTAACTGGGTATGCGTTGATTTACGTACTCATGCTATACTTCTGCACTTATTGCGCAGGTATATATATTTCTGGTGGTCCTTTGGGTGCAAAGGCATAGCGATTGCGGGGACTTTACAGTGAGTTGCATCCCATGTTGCGATCCGCAACATACAGACTCTGCATCATAATTATTTCGAAACAGATGTTGTATTGTTATTGTACTTCCTACTAGATGTTCATGCACTTGGGACACCCGGTTTGGGGGTGTTCTAGAATTTGTTTATGGTATGCTTTACATTGACACACTATTACTTTATATTGCAATTAAATTGTACGTATCTACAGTTTTTTGTAATGCATTGATCTCTCTATCTAATAAGATTCATGATTTAAAAAATAATAAAATGAATAATTAAGTTGGTAGTTCACCGTTGGCTTGTATTACGGCGACGTTAGGCACCATCATGACCTATAGTGGGTTTTGGGCCGTGACAGCTCACACGATCTTCTCATGGTCTAATTAATGAAATATGTCTTCACTTTATTCATGGGTAAGTTCGGGTAGAGAGCATCTATTAGGCTAGCTTGACCGAGTTATCTCAGTTGAGCGTCGGTCACGCTCCCCGAGGTCGGGGCATGATAGCTCAATCAAAAATCCAACAAATAAGGAAGATATGCAAGTAAAATCAGGAAAATAGTCAAGGAAATTTCAAGTAAAGATGAAATGTAATAACTAATTATCAGTCCGTTGCGGCGCGCAACTCGATCCAATAATAGTATCCAGCTGTCCCAGAGCTCACATCAACCAGAAACCCTTTTGTGATCTTCGAAAAAGCTTCTTTAGCCTTTCGAGCCTACTATTGCATAAATATTATCACTAGTTAACCCCATTTGAACCTTAAACCTTTTCTTTGGCTACCTCATTACAAACCTTTACCCTTTTGTGAAATAATTCCCTTTTTTAAACCCGTCCCTCCTTGAATGTTGAGAATGAGGCTAAAAGCCTAAGTTGGGGGTGTTGGTATTAATTGGGAAATGGTGAAGATGTATATTGAGTGTGGAAACATATACCTCAAAGTTATTTATATGAAGATACTCAAGCTCCAAAAAAAAATAGTTGTATAAAAAAAAATGGAGTCTTGAGAAAATTAGAGAGGTACTTTAAGATGGTTCTATGTTGGTAACTAGATGTCAATATGGGCTATGTGGTGTAAAAAGAAGAACAGTACAAAAAGAAAGACAAATGTGAGCAGTGTTCAAGGAGGGTGAAGTCACTTGTATCCCAAATGCTTATCCTACCATTCCCTAAGCCTACATTACAAGATTAAAAAATCCTTATGGGATCTTCAATCGAATGTTCTTAAATTGGCGGTAAATTAAAAGAAAGGCAAGCTTATGGAGTGATATTTGTAACACTTGAAATTCTTTGTTGAGAGTGAGTTTCTTTGTGCATTTGTCCCTTGTGTTGTTATTTTAAATATGATGATTTTGTGACTTTCTTTCTTGTGAGGGCACATGGATTATGATGGATTGGTGACATTGATATATTCCAAATTGAGTAAATTGAGAATATGTAGTAGACTAGTTCTTTTGAGTCACTTCTTGAGGCTTGGTTGTTGTCACTTGATAAATTTGAAACTACACTGCATTTTAGAGATTAAATGAGGGATTTATTTGGTTGAGATTCACATGGTTGAGCCTAATTATTAGTACCAACCAAAGCCATAAGTGTTATGCTTAATTGGAAAATTTGATTTGGAAATGATAGCGATGTTAATTGTGCTTTAAATGGTAGAGCCTCATTGAATTTTTGGTTTTGATTTGCTTGAGGACAAGCAAAAACTTTAAGTTGGGGGTTGTGATGAGTGGTGATTTTATCACTTATTTTGGGCCCTTTTGCTTTAGTTTTTGTATCCGTTAATATAATATGAGGTTGTTTATGGTGCGTATTTCTTGATGTCAGGTAAATGATGTCTTGAAGAGATTTGAGATCAAATGAAGTGGAATTGTGCAAAAAGAGTAAAAGAATTAAAAATGTTTCTAGTGGAATCGCATCTACAAAGAATGGTCCGTATCTGCAGTCTCGCATATACGAGCAAAGATCCGCATCTGCGGAAGAAGACCTGGAAGGCAGACATCGCATCTGCGATTGTTTTACCGCATCTGCGGTCGTGCTTCTGCGCTTGATGTTCGCATCTGCAGACGCACTTCTGTGATCTCTTATCCGCTTCTGCGGAATAGCCATTTTCACCAAAATTCGCTTCTACGAGCAGGTATTTGGATCCGCACAGACACCTCACATGCTGCACGAATAACTCACGTGCTAATAATATCTGCACAGACAACTCACGTGCTAATATCACAATCCGCTCGGCGTGGTCACAAGCACAATATAATAATTTGCCCGTCATGGTCACAAGCATAACAACACAATCTGCCCGACGTGGTCACATGCATATCAACACAATCCGCCTGTCATGGTCACAAGCATATCAACATAATCCGCCCAGTGTGGTCACATGCATCCCGTCCAAATTATATTACACAGAAGCAAGTATACAAGAACACATGTATATGATGGATAAATATAATATTTCATGCTCCTGGACTGGTATAATTACGTGCTAAAGACTAGGCATGTGCAATGTATGCTATCATATCTCAAATCAGAAATTTATCACAAAAATAGCAATTACCAAGTTTATTCAGGTAATTAGCCTCTCCGTAAACTCAAACATGGCTCAAATAGTTCACAATAATGATACAAATATGAGAAACATTATATCTTAAAGCTTAACAGTCAACTTTAGGCATATCATAGTCTAAGCACTACCCCGAGCATGGATAAATACCCTCGGTGCTCGCACATGGGTTCAAACCCCACACATATACACACCCATAGCACGTAGCTATCACAAACAATTCAGACAACTAGTGCCTCAACCAAGTTTAGATAGGATTCTTACCTCAAACAAGCCAAAGAAATACCGAGAAAGCCAAACAATACTCTAGAAATGCCATCCCATGTGTATCAGCCTCCGAATGACTCTAGAAATCCGGGCATACGCCCAAATCCAAAATCACCATCCGGACCTTATGAAACCATGTCAAATACTCAAAATTCAAACGTGGTCAACTCTTCCAACTTAAAGCTTCCTAGTTGAGAATCTTTCTCCCAAATAAATTCCGATTAACCTGAAATCCAAAACCAACGATTCACACAAGTCATAATACATCATATGAAGCTATTGAAGACTTCAAACGGTCGAACGGAATACAAATGCTCAAAATGATTTGTCGAGTCGTTACAATTATCAGTGTTGAATCATGGTATACGTTGTTTGCGTACGTTAAATAGTATACCCAATATTCTTGGTGTCACGACCCAAAACGTAGCCTGTCTTGATGGAACCTAACATAGTACTAGGTGACAAGCGCAAAACACACATGAAAATATGCTCGCTAGTCGAATATAGTAAATTATAATATCGTATCCGCATGGATTGGAGTTAAATGGTTATTCTCGTAGTTTGTAGCTAGATTGCTATCCAAGATGATCAACGATGAAGATTTATTTGATTTAAACTAAAATTAACTAAGAGTCTAATCTATTGACTAGTGACAAACAACGCAAGTAGTAGGCAAAGAAAGATATCAATTGGGAGAAAATAGGGTTGATAGGATAGGTGCAAGAAATGTGTGGGATTACACTCTAGAAAATTTACTTCTAATATTCAAGTGAGTCTCTCGAATTCACTTGGTTATTAATTAAATTGTTTAGTAGAAACTCCTCTCTCGATTAAGTCTCAACCTCACAAGATGAACCAATTTTAAGCATGTGAAGTTATGCAGGAACCCGTAGTGGATTGGTGTTTAGGAGAACCTCTCTCAATTATCCTCCTAACTAAGTTTAATCAACAATTGAACTAGCCTCTTTCGATTATTAAGATGAATTAATGACTTCAACCAACAAAATATAATGCAAAGATATCACAAGTTATGTCTCTCTCGATTACATTAACAAGTGAATATAGATGCAATGATTAAAACATCCAAAATGATTCAATACATAAAACTAAAGTTAATTATCCACAAACAAGTATGAAGACACCAAATCCATCAAACTCTAAAGAGAACTACTCCATGGATATAGAGCAATTCATCATAATAATGTTTAAATCAAAGGAAAATATAAAACTATCCAAACTCTTGTCTTGAGTGAGGATTGAATGGTGAAATCCTTATGCTTTTGCTTCCCCACCTCCTCCTTAGATTCCTTAGGTCTAAGATGTGTCAAAGTCGAGAAAATAACATTTTTACATGTATTTATACTAAGTAGGATCGGGCCCAAACGAAAATACCTTTTCCTGCGTGAAATAGGATTCCGGCTCTGTAAATATTGCACAGGTGCGCCACATAGGGTGACACGCCATGTGGGGCATTAGTGGGGAAGTTCAGAGAGCTGATTCTGACAGACTGCAGGAAAATTGCACAGGCGCCGCACCCCACGTGCCGCGCTAGTGTTGTTCTATCAAAGTACGGATTTTTCTTGACTTTTTGATATCCAGACGTGGTTTTTCACCCCCGAACGCGATCCCGGTTTAATCCCGTGGGCTTTTACGCAGACTTCAAAGCTCCAAATCACTCAAATTCATTCTGTAATATCTACATAGCTCGGAATCCTCCTACAAGGTATAAAACACACAATTAGGGCAAAACACTAGCAATAAAGCTCAAACTCAATTAAAGTGTAGTAAATTGGAATGCAATAAGCGACTAAAATATGAGATTATAGCCTACCATCACTAGGCATGCCGACAACATAATAAATTCCAACACTTTTAGATAGATGATGAACTTAAACGGGTATGAATAATTAAAGCTTTCATAAACTGGATAAAAGGTCAAAACTCAACTAAACAATTTCCAAAACCAGGGTGTCACTGAGTGCATGGGCATCTATACAACACAAGTCTGAAAATAATGTCTATGAATAGCCGAAACTAAATACATAAAGATGAAAGATAGGGAGGGACAGTCAAAGTCTGTGAACGCCGGACAGCTACCTAGAAATCTCCGAATGATCAAGCTGCTCAGATAATCAGCACCCACCGTGTCCGGAGACACCTAGATCTACACACGAAGTGCAGGGTGTAGCGTGAGTACAACCAACTCAGTAAGTAACAAGACTAACTATTGGACTTAAAGTAGTGATGAGCTTCACGGGGTCAGTTCAATTACAGAAATACAGTACAGGAAAGTAGGCATGCTCTCAAGTTCGGCAGTTATAGCCCAAAATAGTTAAATCATGTCAAGTTCAATTGAAACAGGACATAGTACATCTCAGTAACTACATGACAGTCATTTATGCTAGCTGAAGTACAACAGTAATGAAATCAGGTGCATACTCTCAGAGTAACAGTCACCCAGTCCTCCCATTAACTCCAACCTCACATGTCACTCATTTCTCACAGTCACTCAATCCTCCCAATCGCTCAGCACTCGCGCTCGGCGCTCACACTCGCACTCAGTAGGTACCTGCACTCACTCTAGATGTGCAGACTCCGTAGGGGCATTTCTAGCCCAAGAGCTATAATAAGTCAATCATGGCATAAATCAAAATAACCCGATGCGGCGTGTAGCCCGCTCCCAGAAATATTCTCACAATCAGGCCCTCAGTTTCACTCAGTCGTCAATCTCTCCAATCTCTCGGGCTCTCAAGTATCATGATGATCATCCCAAACAATAAAGATATAACGTATCAATAAAGGACAATAGAGACTGAGATATAATATGCAGTAAAAGTTATGACTGAGTACAAAATGACCATTTAGCAAATAACTCAACATATAGCACGACCTCTGCGGGTCCCAACAGTACCATCACATAGCCTAAGCATGATTTCTAACATGACTGGCAGCTAAATTTCTTTGACATATGATGAAAATATGAATAACGACAAGATAAATCAGCTATGTAGTTCCATGGAACCGAACAAGTCCCAATTCTTACGGTGCACGCCCATACGCCCCTCACCTAGCATGTGCGTCACCTTAACACCAATCACATAATTCGGGGTTTCATACCCTCAGAACCAAGTTTAAAAGTATTACTTACCTCAAACCGTGCAAATGTCTATTCCAACATGCCCTTGCCTCGCAAAACGGTCTCTAAATGCCTCGAATCTAGCGACAAAATAGCTCGATACTATCAACACGAGCTAAAGGAATCAATTCCATAAGAAAATACTAAGTTCTTAATCAAAAGTGAAAAAGTCAACTCAAAAGAGGGACCCCAGTCTAACATCTCAAAATCGTGTAAAAGTCACAAAATCCGAACACTCATTCAACCACGAGTCCAACCATACCAAAATTACCAAAATCCATTACCAAATCGACACCCAAATCCCCAATTTAACTTACCAAATTCCTAGCCTCAAACTCCCAAAATTATACCTCAAAACCACATAATCTAGGTGAAAATTTCAATGGAGAAACATAATTACTGAATAAATTTAACCACAAGTGACTTACCTCAAGAAACCCCTCGAAATCCTCTCAAAAATCGCCTAAGTTTGAGCTTGAAATGTCCAAAATGAAGAAAATCTCAGAAACCCTCGAATTTAAACACTGCCTAGTATTTTTCTCACCTGCGACCAAAATTCTGCTTTTGCGGGACCGCACCTGTGGAGCTAACTTTGGCTCCTAGACTCCACACCTGCGGAAGCGCTTCTGTGCTCACACGCCCGCTTCTGCGGAAACACCTGACCCCTTTCAGCCTCTCTCATTCTCCGCTTCCACGGCCACATTTCCGCAGGAGCGACTCTGCTTCTGCGACCTGCTATTCGCATCTTCGACCACTGGCCAATCCTATCCTAGTCACACCTGCGTTTCCCAGCTTGCACCTTCGACCAAAGCTCTGCAAGTGCAATTGCACCAGAAGACTCCAGCTTCAGCAATCACCAAACTCCAAACTTGAACACGATACGAATTTAGTTGAGCCTTCAAATCATGTCAAGCAACGCTAAAATCATGAATCATGCATCGATTCAAGCCTACTAAACTTTAAACTTCCAATTTCCACATTCGATGCCAAAACCTATCAAATCAAGTCCGATTGACCTCAAAATTTGCACACAAGTCACAAATGACACCACAAACCTACTCCAACTCCCGGAACCCCAATTTGAGCCCGATAACCACAAAGTCCACTCTCTATCAAACTCCTAAATTTCTAACTTTTGCCATTTCAAGCCTAATTCAACTACGGACCTCCAAATCAAAATCTGAACACGCTCCTAAGTCCAAAATCACCCAACGAAGCTAATGAAACCATCAAAACTCCAATCTGGAGCCATTTACACACATGTCAACATCCGGTCACCCTTTTCAACTCAACCTTCCAACCTTGAGACTAAGTGTCTCAATTCATTCCGAAACCTCTCCGGACCCGAAACAACTACCCTGGCACGACCCATAACAACAATCAAATAGGTAATGAGAAGAAAATAGGGGAACGGGGCTACAACTCTCAAAACGACTAGCCAGGTCGTTACATCCTCCCCCTTTTAAACAAACGTCCGTCCTCAAACGGTCTAGAAACGTACCTGGAGTCTCAAATAGGTGTGGATATCTACTCTGTATCTCCCGTTTGGTCTCCTAAGTAGCCTCCTTAACTGGCTGACCTCTCCACTGCACCTTCACTGAAGCTATATCCTTTGACCTCAACTTTCGAACCTGCCGACCCAAAATGGCCACCGACTCCACATCATAAGTCAAATCACCATCCAACTGAACCGTGCTGAAATCCAAAACATGAGACGGGTCACCGACATACTTCCGGAGCATAGATACATGAAACACTGGATGAACACTCGACAGACTAGGTGGCAAGAAAAGCTTGTAAGCAGCCTCTCCAATCCTCTAAAGTACCTCAAAGGGCCCAATATACCAAGGGCTCAACTTGCCCTTCTTCCAAACCTCATAACACCCTTCATGGTTGAAACCTTGAGCAACACCTTCTCCCCTACCATGTAAGAAACATCACGAACCTTCCGATCGGCAAACTCTTCTCTCTAGACTGCGCCGTGCGAAGACGATCTTGAATCAATTTAACCTTGTCCAAAACATCATGAACCAAGTCAGTACCCAATAGACTAGCCTCACCAGTCTCAAATTAACCCATTGAAGATCGACACTGTCTCCCATACAAAGCCTCATACGGAGCCATCTGAATGCTTGATTGGTAGCTGGTTTTGTAGGCAAACTCCGTGAGTGGCAGAAACTGATCCCAAAGACCCCTTAAATCTATGACACAAGCACGTAGCATATCCTCCAATATCTAAATAGTGCGCTCGGACTGTCCATTCGTCTAAGGGTGAAATGTTGTACACAACACAACCTGGGTGCCCAACTCTCGCTATAGTGCTCTCTAAAACTGTGATGTAAATTGCATGCCCCAATCTGAAATGATGGACACTGGCACACCATGAAGGTGAACAATCTCGCGGATGTAAATCTCAATCAACCGCTCCGAAGAATACGTAGTCCTAACTGGAATGAAGTGCGCGGACTTGGTCAGCCGATCCACAATAACCCAAATAGCATCAAACTTTCTCGAAGTCCGTGGGAGCCTAGCTACAAAATCCATGGTGATACGCTCCCATTTCCACTCCGGAATCTCAAGCCTGAAGCAATCCGCCCGGTCTCTGATGCTCATACTTCACTTGCTGACAGTTAAGGCACCAAGCTACAAACCCCACTATATCCTTCTTCATTCTCCTCCACAAATAATGTTGCCTCAAGTCCTGGTACATCTTTGCGGGGGCCCAATGAATGGAATACCGCTAACTGTGGGCCTCCACAAGAATCAACTCACGTAGCCCATCTATATTAGGCACACAAATCTGACCCTGCATCCTCAATACCCCATCATCCCCAATAGTAACATCCCTGTATCACCGTGCTGAACCGTGTCCCTAAGGACAAGAAAATGGGGATCATCATACTGCCGCTCTCTGATGCGATCATATAAGGAAGACCGAGAAACCACACAAGCTAGAACTCGACTAGGCTCCGAAATATCTAATCTCACAAACTGGTTTGCAAGGCCTAAATATCAACTGCAAGCGATCTCTCACCAACAAGGATGAATGCAAGGCTACCCATACTCACCGCCTTTCTACTCACGGCATCGACTATCACATTGGCCTTCCCGGGATGATACAGATTGGTGATATCATAGTCCTCTAACAGCTCCAACCATCGCCGTTGTCTCAAATTTAGATCCTTTTGTCTGAACAACTACTGGAGACTCTGATGATCTGTAAATATCTCATAAGACACACCATAGAAGTAGTGCCTCAAAATCTTTAATGCATGAACGATGGCAGCCAACTCCAAATCATGAACAAGGTAGTTCTTCTCATGAGGCTTCAACTGACGCAAAGCATAAGCAATTACTCTACCTCCCTGCATCAAGACACACCCAATACTAATCTGAGAAGCATCACAATACACTGTATAAGAACCAAAAGCTGAGGGTAGAACTAGAACTGAAGCTGTGGTCAAGGTAGTCTTGAGCTTGTGAAAGCTCTCCTCACACTCATCCGACCACCTAAAAGGAACACCCTATTGGGTCAATTTGGTCAAAGGCGATGTAATAGACGAGAAACCCTCCATGAAGCGACTATAATAACCGGCCAAGCCGAGAAAGCTCCCAATCTCTGTAGCTGAGGACAGTCTAGGACAACTCTGAACCACCTCTATATTCTTCGGATCCACCTTAGTCCCCTCACTGGACACCACGTGCCCCAAGAATGCCACCGAACTAAGCCAGAACTCACACTTGGAGAACTTGGCATATAGCTTCTCCTCCTCAGCCGCTGCAACACAATCCTCAAATACTGGGCATGCTCCTTCTGGCTACAAGAGTACACCAGGATATCATCAATGAATACTATGACAAACGAGTCCAGATAAGGCTGAAATACACTGTTCATCAGATACATGAATGTTGCTGGGGCATTGGTCAACCTAAAAGATATCGCAAGGAAATCATAGTGACCATAACGGGTCCTGAATGTTGTCTTTAGAATATCCGAGTCCCGAATCTTCAACTGGTGATACCCAGACCTCAAATAAATCATAGAGAACACCCTCGCTCTTTGAAGCTAGTCAAATAGGTCATCAATATGCGGCAAATGATACTTGTTCTTGATTGTAACTTTGTTCAACTACCTATAGTCGATGCACATCCATATAGTACCATAATTCTTCTTCACAAACAGAACCAGTGCACCCCAAAGTGACACACTATGCCTAATAAAACCCTTATCCAGAAGTTCCTGAAGCTTCTCTTTCAATTCCTTCAACTCAGCTGGTGCCATATGATACGGAGAATAGAAATGGGCTGAGTGCCCGGCACCAAGTCAATACCAAAGTCAATATCCCTATCAGGCGGCATGCCCGGCAGGTCTGTAGGAAACACATCCGGAAAATGTCGCACCACCGAAACAGAATCAATAGTAGGAGTATCGCACCAACATCCCTCACAAATGCCAAATAAGATAGACACCCCTTCCCAACCATCCATTGGGCCTTCAAATATGAAATCACTTTGCTGGGAACATAATCTAGAGAACCTCTCCACTCGATCCTTGGCAACATCGACATCGCCAACGTCACGGTCTTAACGTGATAATCCAGCATAGCATGATATGGAGACAACCAATCCATACCCAAGATCACATCAAAATCAACCATACTAAGCAATAAGAGATCAACTCTAGTCTCAAATCCACCAATAGTCACTACACATGATCGATATACACGGTCCACAACAATAGTATCGCACACTAGCGTAAATACATAAACAGATAAAACTAAGATCTCACAGGGCATATTCGAATAACGTGCAAAATACGATGATACATACGAATAAGTGGAACCAGGGTCAAATATATAAAAGCATCCCTATGGCATACTGAGATAATACGTGTGATCACTGCATCTGAAGCAACAACATCTGTCCTGGCAGGAATAGCATAGAATCGAGCCTGACCACCACCTGATCGGCCTCTCTCTCTAGGGAAACCTCTAGCTGCCTGAGCCCCACCCTGAGCTGGCTGGGCAGGTGGCGAAGTGACTGGTGCGGAAGTCACAGCCTAACTTCTCTGCTGCATTGGACCTCCTGAGCGATGGGGACACTGTCTCCACATATGCCCAAACTCCCTGCACTCGAAGCAACTCCCCGACAATGGTGGTGGTGGGGACTGAATTGGGCCCCGAGTACCACAGTAATTACTAGAAGGACCTGGCATAGATGAACCCTAAGTCGATGGAGCACGGGATAAACTCTGAGCTGGAAGAGCACTGAGAGATGACTGACCCGGATGGGTACTGTAAGAACCATGGCTAGATGATGCGCCACGATGAATTGGACGAGCCATCTGAGCGGGCCTATAAGGATGACCCCTGCTGTGGTAAGGCTTCCCCCTAGAAAGTATCAACCACCTCATCAAATTTAGCACCTTAGACACTCTCCCGAGTCATAACAAAACGGTACTAATAGTAAAGGCCATCAATGAACCTCCTAATCCTCACCCTCTCAATGGGAACCAACCAAACTACATGACGAGCCAACTCTGAGAACCTCATCTCGTACTGGGTCACAGACATGCCATCCTGACGTAGTTGCTCAAACTGTCTGTGCAACTCCTCCCTGTGAGTCTGCGGCACGAACTTCTCCAAGAAGAGAACGGAGAACTCATGCCATGTAAGTGGTGCCGCACCGACTGGAATGCGCCTCTCATATGCCTCCCACCATTTGAAAGTAGCCTCAGTAAACTGAAAAGTAGTGAACGAGACCCCACTGGTCTTCAGAATACCTGCCGTGCGAAGAATCCGCTGGCACCTATCAAAGAAATCTTGGGCATCCTCTAACTCAGCCCCACTAAATGATGGAGGCTGGAGCCTCCCAAACCTCTCTAGTCTCCTATGCTCATCATCAGTCATAACATGACCCACATGGGCCTGAGCAGCTGCAACCGGCTGGGCTGGTGTACCGCCGGTGTCTAAAGTCCATGCATCACATGCTCTGGAGTATGGGCGGTGGGAGTCTGAGTACCTCCCCGGGCTTGAGAAGTGGTTGGCGCGGTCTAAACAGAAACCGCCTGAGCAAGGCTGGTGCACACAGTCAAAATCTGAGCCAAGGTCTCTTAAAGTCCTGGAATCATAATGGGCACAGGTGGTGCCTGAGAGCGGCCCCTACTGTGACCTCAGCCTCTCATGACCCTAGCTGGTGGTACTGGTGGTCGTCCTTCCTGTCCGGTAGTAAATGTCCTCACCATCTGTGAGAGAATAGAATAACATAAGTTTAGTTGCCAGAATAAACAAATTTGCATGACAAGAATACAAGAATGTGAAGTTTCCTAAGGGTTCAGCATCCTATCGAAGATAAGTACCGACGTCTTCATACCAATCCGCAAGACTCTACTAAACCTGTTCATGACTCATGAGACCTATGTAACCTAGGATCGAATAGTAACTTGTCACGACCCAAAACGTAGCATGTTGTGATGGCGCCTAACATGGTACTAGGCAAGCCGACAACACAATAAATTCCAACACTTTTATATAGAAGATGAACTTAAATATGTTTGAATAATTAAAGCTTTCA
Organism: Nicotiana tomentosiformis; assembly: GCF_000390325.3. NCBI lineage: Eukaryota > Viridiplantae > Streptophyta > Magnoliopsida > Solanales > Solanaceae > Nicotiana > Nicotiana tomentosiformis. Next base: position 134,367,484 of record NC_090812.1, on the reverse strand, counting down.
TAAACTGGATAAGAGGTCAAAACTCAACTCAAAAATTCCCAAAACCAAGGTGTCACTAAGTGCATGAGCGTCTACACAACACAAGTCTGAAAATACTGTCTATGAAAAGCTGAAACTAAATACAAAGCTAAAATATATGGAGGGAGAGTCAAGGTATGCGAACGCTAGGCAGGTACCTCAAAATCTCCGAATGATCAAGCTGCTCAGATAATCGGCACCCACCGTGTCCAGAAATACCTGGATCTGCACACGAAGTACAGGGTGTAGTGTGAGTACCACCAACTCAGTAAGTAATAATACTAACTATTGGATTGAAAGTAGTGACGAGTTTCATGGGGGCAGTTCAACTACAAAAATACAGTACATGAAAGTAGGCATGCTCTCAAATTCGACAGTTATAGCCCAAAATAGTTAAATCATGTCAAGTTCAATTGAAACAGGATATAGTACATCTCGGTAACTACATGACAGTCATATATGCTAATCGAAGTACAACAGTAATGAAATCAGGTGCAATCTCTCGAAGTAACAGTCACTCAGTACTCCCATTCACTCCAACCTCACATGTCACTCATTCCTCACAGTCACTCAATCCTCCCAGTCGCTCGGCGCTCGCACTCGCACTCAGTAGGTACCTGCGCTCACTGTGGATGTGCAGACTCCAGAGGAGCATTTCTGGCCCAAGCGCTATAATAAGCCAATCATGGCATAAATTAAAATAACCTGTTGTGGGGTGTAGCCCGCTCCCATAAATATCCTCACAATCATTCCCTCGGCCACACTCAGTCATCAATCTCTCCAGTCTCTCGGGCTCTCAAGTATCATGATTATCAACTCAAACAATGAAGATATAATGTATCAATAAAGGACAAAAGAGACTGAGATATAATATGCAGTAAAAGCTATGACTGGGTACAAAATGATAGTTTACCAAATAACTCAACATATAGCACAACCTCTGTGGGTCCCTACAGTACAAACACATAGCCTAAGTATAATTTCTAACATGACTGGCAGCTCAATTTCTTTAACACATGATGAAAATACGAATAACGACAAGATAAATCAGCTACGTAGTTCCATGGAACTGACCAAGTCCCAATTCTTACGGTGCACACTCACACGCCCGTCACCTAGCATGTGCGTCACCTCAACACCAATCACATAACACATAATTCGGGGTTTCATACCCTCAAAACCAAGTTTAGAAGTGTTACTTACCTCAAACTGTGCAAATCTATACTCCAACACGCCCCTGCCTCGCGAAACGGCCTATGAATGCCTCGAATCTAGCCACAAACAGCTCGATACAATCAATACAAGCTAAAGGAATCAATTCCATAATAAAATACTAAGTTCTTAATCAAAAGTGAAAAAGTAAACTCAAAAGCCGCCCCCGGACCCACGTCTCGAAATCGGGTAAAAGTCACAAATCTGAACACTCATTCAACCACGAGTCCAACCATACCAAAATTACCAAAATTCAACACCAAATTGACACCCAAATCCCCAATTTAACTCTCCAAATCCCCAGCCTCAAACTTCCAAAATTACACCTCAAAACCACACAATCTAGGTGGAAAATTCAATGGGGAAACATAATTATTGACTAAATTTAACCACAAGTGACTTACCTCAAGAAACCCCTCGAAAATCCTATCAAAAATCGCCTAAGTCCGAGCTTGAAATGTCCAAAATGAAGAAAATCTCGAAAACCCTCGAATTTAAGCACTGCCCAGTGCTTTTCGCACCTTCGGCCAAAATTCCGCTTTTGCGACCAAAATGTCCAAAATGAAGAAAATTCACCGATTTAACTAGAAAAAATTTAATTTTTTTAAAAAAAGAGTGACAAAATTTTCACTTTAAAAAGACGTAATTTGTTTAAAAATTGCAAAAAGATTATCTACAAAAATAAAATTAAAAAATCAAAAAGAGCGACACCGTAACTATCGATAACTATAATCGACTATTGATTGTGAAGTATTTCAATACTAATTTTAGGACTAGGTTATTTATTTAAAAAGAAAAAAACAAAAGTGGAATAAAGTGATAAAAATATTAACGGTAACGACCCTGTTGCACCCTATTTTGCACAAGTCAAAATAATGTACGACCAATAGTACTCTACAAGGTTAATTAGAGTTTAGAGTTGCCACGTAGTTTTTAAGGTACACTAGGACACCTATACCGCACTATGTTATGTACACTTTAATTATGATCTGCGAAACTGATAAGATTCTAGGTAAGGGTTCAAGTTATCTCGAGGGAAAGGTGTTAGGCATCCCTCAAGATTCACATAATGTGACTCCGGTGGACTCGATCAAATAAAGAAGGGATTAAGTCAAGAATAATTAATTTAAATATTTATGAAGAATTGTAATAGTGATTTGAAAAAGATTGACTAAACATGAGTGTCACATGGTAAAAATATAAGTATTTATGTATAATAAAAAATGTATTAAGAGTGTGAATGAAATACATGAAAAATTATGCTTTTGATTATTTAATAAATGCACAAAATATGTAGTGACAAATAAAGTATTTATAAACTAATATAATGAATGTAATAAAAGAATACACTTGAAAAGATTTGATTTATGTCCAAAGTCATTCTGATAAAAAGAATAAGATACCAAAAAAAGACATATTTAAAATAGTTGATTAAAATGAGAAGAAAGAATAATTATGTTTGAAAACTATAATATGAAGGACTAATGACTTTAAGTTATTTATTTAACAAATGAAAAAATATATAAAAAAGTTATCAAAAGAATGGGTATAAATAAAATATTGAAAGAAGTAGCGAATTTTATATTACACAACCATACATTCTAAAAATTGGATTATTTTGATGTGATGTAAAGACAACTTACAATTGAAGCTCATACCAAACCACATACCAAATCTATTAACTTGAGAATGAGAAGGAAAAGAATCTAATATCTCACGTGATTATGTGCCACGACCCAAAATCTGACCATGATTGTGATGGCGCCTATCGTGTTACAAGGCAAGCCTACTTCCCAAAATATCTCTACTAAACCGATTATAAGAATTTAATAAAATATTTCAACATTTAAATTTCTCATAAACTGAATCAACTCTAAATATAATTTTAGAAACACGAAAACGAGCCCCAAATATCGGGGTGTCACTAAGTCATGAGCGTCTAAATCTATGAACTAAGAAATAAAACTGTCTAACTGTCAATACAATCCAAAAGAAGAAGTGATAAAAGGAGTAACAAGGTTCTGCGGACGCTAGCAGCTACCTTGCAATCTCCACAGATAACCGGCCTGAACTCAACGATCACCGCGCTCTAACTCACCTGAATCTGCACATATAGTGCATGGTGTAGCATGAGTACAACCACCTCAGCAAGTAACAAAAATAACTAAGGAACCGAGCAATAGTGACGAGCTAAGTAAAACAGTCCAATTATTTATTTTTCACAATTTAAAAATAAACAGGTAAATTCCATAACTCAGTAAATGCCCCAAAGAAGTTTAACAGATAAATACAGCAACAACACAAATAAATACAACCTCACAACAGTGTCACTCCATCACTCGTACTCAGCACTCAATACTCAAAACACTCAACACACTGCGCTCACTGGGGGTGTGTACAGACTTTGGAGGGGCTCCCAAAGCCCAAGCGCTAAGAACGGACAACTCACGTGCCATCATATCAATACCTGGATCCGCACGGTCAACTCACGTGCTATGCGGACAACTCACGCGCTATGGTATCAATACCTGGACCCGCACGGTCAACTCACGTGCTACGCGGACAACTCATGCGCTATGGTATTAATATCCTCACAACCAGGCCCTCGGCCTCACTCAATCAATATCAATACCTGGATCCGCACGGCCAACTCACGTGCTACGCAGATAACTCACACGCTATGGTATCACTACCTGGACCCACACGGTCAACTCACGTGCTACGCAGACAACTCACGCACTATGATATTAATATTCTCACAACCAGGCCCTCGGCCTCACTCAATCATGTACCTCACTAGCCTCATCATCACCAACAAATAAGGGAACACAACCCACATCAAGTATCACTGCATATTAGCAAATAATAGAGACTGAGTACAAATAATGTGAGCATGAATAAAGCCTAAGCATGATCTCTAACATGAAGGCAAACAAGTTCAACAACAAATTAACACATAACCACAGATAATAACCATTGGGCCTCAATGCCTCACGGGAAGGACCAAGCCTCAATCCCTCGTGGTGCACACCCACATGCTCATCACCTAGCGTGGGTATCACTTCCAAGCAATGTCAAATCTCCGGGTTTATACCCTCAAAGCCAGAGTTAAAACTGTTACTTACCTTAACAACGTAAAAATCCTACTCCGGGATGCCCTCATCTCTGGACTCGATCTCCAAAAGCTCCAAATCTATCAATAATCAGAATAATACTATCAACATAGGCTAAAGAATCGAATTCCAACGAAAAACTACATAAATAGGCCAAAAATTCGAAATCGGCCAAAACCCGGTCCCCGGACCCACGTCTCAAAACAAGTCAAAAATGACAGAATAATAATACTCGTCCTCTCCCGAGTCTAACCATATAAAATTCATCAAATTCCGACATCAACTCGACCCTCAAATCTTCAATTAAAGTCTTGAAGATTTCTACCATTTTCAACCCACTCTATACCCATTTGAACTCAACAATCTTTCCATAAACCTTATTGATATGCATAAATGATACTATTACACCCAAGAATCATACTCTTAATCACCTATCTTTACCCAAACTCGAAATTGAAGACTAGGGGTTAGAACCTTACCTCTTGGGTGAAGATCTTGTGATATTTCCTTGTTAGATTTCAAAGCTTGAACAAGATCTTGATGAACAAAGTTCTTGAGCTTCTTCTTCTCTCTAGAACACTCTCCCTTCTCTATAAAAATATCAGATTTTTACTCCAAAATGAGCTTCAAGGCTTATTTATTGAAGTTGGGTCAGGTTATAACAATAGAAGAATGGATACTCCAAATATTTCGGACCAGGCGACAGGCCTGGCCTCGCCAGGATAAAGCCTGGTTATACCTGGCTTTTGGCTGGCCTCGCCAGGCTAAAGCCTGGTATTACACCTGGCCTCGCCAGGCTAAAGCCTGGTATTACACCTGGCCTCGCCAGGCTAAAGCCTGGTCTTACACCCGGCCTCGCGAGCTCTGTAGCGAGCTACAGGACAACCTTTGTGTATTTGATCATAACTTCTTGTAGGAATGTCTGAATGACAAACAGTTTGAAGCGTTAGAAACTAGGCTCAAGTGGCTTTAATTGGATAGGTAGATCACCTCATAAATCGTTATATTTTGGTAGCACCATACGTTTTAAGTAGGATCTTGTGCGAACTCACTTAAAACTTTAGTCTTATGAAATTTCTAACTTCCAAACTTCTCGATACCCGTCCGAAATCATCCCGAGCCCCTCGGGACCTCAACCAATAATTCAAACAAGTCATATATCAACATACAAACTTAGTTGAACCTTCGAATCACTCAAAACAACATCCAAACACCAAATCATCCTCAGATTCAAGCCTAAGAACTTCTAAATTTTTAATTTCGCCAATTCAAGCCTAATTCTACCACAGACCTCCAAATCATATTTCGGACACGCTACTAAGTTCAAAATTACCATACGGAGCTATTGAAATTATCAAAACTCCGTTCCTAGGTCGTTTACACATAAGTCGACATTCGTTCAACTATTTTAATTTAAGCTTCCAACATAAAATTCATTCTTCCAAGCTAACTCTGAAGTGCCTTAAAACCAAAACCGATAATTTACACAAGTCATAATACCTCGTATGAAGTTATTCAATACTTCAAATAGTTAAAAGGAGCGTAAATGCTTAAAACGACCGGTCGGGTCGTTACATTATGTTATGCTAAATTTGTTCAAGGGTCATACTTGGTCGAATATGGGTTAACAAAATACCATTCACAAGTAAGTTGTTTCAACAAGCATGCTAGTATAAATTATTTACTTTAGAAAAAGATTATGTCATACTATTATCAATGTCCATGACTAATTTAATTAGCTAAGTGTACACTTATCCAGATTAACCATACTATAGAACATATTAAACAAACTAGATATATATGCACAAATTTTACGAATTACCTAATGCACAATATTGTAATTTAATCCTATTATTGTCACGACCCTAAATTCCCTTCAAAGGATGTCGTGACGGCACCTAGTCTCTATGACTAGGTAAGCCTAACAAATAGAAACCACTTAACAAGATATTGAAAGCGACTAAATAATGGATAAAACCGTCTATAAGTAGAATCTCACAAATGCACAACCCAAAATCGGTGGAACAGAGTCATAAGCTTTACGGAGTATAACAAGACTAGCTACTACATCACTGTCTAAAAGTAAGTACAACAGTAAATAAGGATAAAGGAAGGTGACTCCGAGGCCTGCGGACGCCGAGCAGGCATACCTTGAAGTCTTCGATAAATGCAGCTAGCAGGGGAAATCTCTATCTACCGGCACGAGTAGACGTACCTGGATCTACACAAAAAATGTGCAGAAGCATAGTATGAGTACACCACAATGGTACCCAATAAGTATTAAGCCTAACCTCAATAGAGTAGTTATGAGGTCAGGTCAAGACACCTACTAGGATATGAAATAGACAGTATAAAATGAAATACAAATATAAATGGAAAGTAAGTAAGTAGCTAATGCGGAACAAGATGCTAGCATGATTTAACATGGAAAATCAATAGTAAAAATAGCATGAAAGAAGCAACTAAAGTGATACAAAGATCATGTACAGACTACAACTACTAGAATGATGATGACTGGAGCAACAAGAAATATTCCTTCCATGACACCTTGCAGCAAGAAATAACAGCAAGAAACACAACGAGGTACCGCCTCGTAAATAATGGAACCAAACCGAGGTACCGCCTCGTATAATTAAGAATAACAACCGAGGTACCGCCTCGTATTCACATTTGTCAATTGATATCACAATCCTTCCTTATACCGCTGCATGAGCCTTGCATTTGAAAATAGTTTTTTCCAAATAGTTACACGCACTTTAGCCCACCTTAAGAAGCCACGTGGCTTCGCGTAGTTCTCCTACAAGCAACACACACATAAGTCCCACCTTATACCGCCGCATGCACATCAACTTAAGTCTTATATCGCCACATGCGCATCAATATCATATCACAATAACAACTCGCACTACAAGTGCCAACAAATCACAACTTGCCAATAACAACAATGTCAATATTTCCATAACAATAGCCCATGGCTCCAACACAACGTATACGAGAATACGAACAACAATAATGGATGGAAAACGCTCAATAGGATAGATGTTTTAACAATAACCAACATCGCCTCAACGTATTAACAACTTCCACAACCTCAACATCAAATAACTCAACAATGGAAAAAACAATGTGTAACCATAATATTAAATAAGACTAACTCACAATAAAGGAAATAATCTTCAACAACGAGTATCAAGTAATGGAAGTCAAGAAATAAAGGGGCAACATGAACAATTAATTCAACAATAATAATTAACAATAAAGAGATAACATGTGACAATAAGGGGACAACAAGTTCAACTAAAGCATGGGCCATTTTAGCAAGTAGGATATAGAACAAATAATAAACAAGTCAACTAAGGTATTTAAGGATAATCTAACACAATTAAGGATGATTTGACTATGAGGATTTAGAACATAATATGGCATTTCAATTAAAGCATAAAAATAGTCTAAGTAGCCTAAACCGGTCAAATACTACGTACAACCCGTATACCCACTTGTCATCATGTGTACATAGATTTCACTTAGCACAATTGAATCAAACAATACCAATCCTACCACACGAAGTTAGGAAAGATACTTACCTCAAATATGCCAATTCACAACTCGGAAATAGATTTCTCCCTTAAAGTTTGCCTCCACACGGCTCAAATCTAACCAAAATTGACTCAATAACATTAAACAATGCTAGGCAATTCAATTGCAATAGATAAAGTTAAGACTTTTACACTTTTCCCAAAAGGTTAACAAAAGTCAACCCAGGGATCGCCCGGTCGAAACCCAGGTCCAATGGTAGATTCCGTCTACCCATGACCCCACGAGTTCATATATATGATTAGTTTCAAAATCCGAATCCTAATCGACTCTCAAAACTCAATTTCCTATTTTTCAAAACTTGACAAAGTCTCATAAATTTCTACCTTGATTCATATAATTTTGATGTTAAAATCTAATATAAGTTTATGGAATATGATTAGAAATAGATTATTATCACTTATCCAAGGTTTGTAAGTGAAAGTCCTCTCTCCAAGTCGTCTCCTACCGAGTCTAGGGTTAAAACAAATGAGAGAATGAACTCAAAAATCCCGTCCTTCAACTATTAGTCCAGTCGCATATGTCGCATTTGTGACCTGGGGTTCACAAATGCGAAGACCCTTCCACCTTTGCTATCATCGCAATTGCGATGAATAGTTCGCAATTGCAAACTTTGGACTTTGGCAATTGTGACAAAATGGATCACAAATTGTATCGCATCTTTGATTGGGAGAGTTGACGAAGTGTGGACTATGCTTCTATTTGATTTGACAAAGATTGATTGTAGTGGCTTGAGCGATGATTGTATGCGATGCGAGAATGATATGATTTTTTGAATTAAATAGGGTCCCAGGTTGGAACTCTAATTTGAAAGAGATCCTGGCTACGTACCGGTCCGAAGTGATATCAGAGCACTTTAGATTATTGAAGGAAATCTGAACTGTGTATCGGTCAGAAGCGATATCGGAGCACTTTGGATAACTGACGAAAATTCGAGTTGTGTACCGGTCCGAAACGACATCAGAGCATTTGAATATTAAAAGGAAATCCGAGCTGTGTACCGGTCCGAAGCGATATCGGAGCACTTGAATATAAAAAGAAAATTCGGGCTGTATACCGGTTCGAAGCAATATCAGAGCATTTGAAATCTGAAATACTCGTATTAGAAGGTGGGCGCCTGTAAAATTTGAACTTGAAATAAAATGCCCATTGTTCAGGAGGGCGCCTGGAAAAGCAAGAAGCTAACTTCTTTTTTTATGTAAGAAAATTGATGAAGAGGTTTCTGCTATCAATTACTCGGGTAGCCTACGTATCCAAATGAAATCGGGCCTTCAATTGCAATAGATGCAAAAATTATAGAATTTTGAAATGATATGGCCGGGTCTGACTCAAACCGCCTACGTATCCGATAGAATCAAGCCAAAATGTAGTTCGATTACTATATATGACTGAATCCGATGTGGATTGCCTATGCATTCTTACCAAAGGAAATCAAGTCGTGGCATAGTTCCGAATACATAGAAATAATTTTTGATTTGTTATTACAAGAATGGGACCGGACCCTGTATCCCACCATGGGAAGTCAGGTCGGGCGTAGTTCTGTTATGGCAAAACATAATTCTACCGTCAATAAAACTTAACTCTTTTTGTTTTCTATATTTTTCGTTGTTTTGTAGTTTTTTGTAGAGAATATTTGAAAGATTGAAGAGTAAAGAAAGACTGTGACCTATTGATCAATCATCATTTTTTACTTGACTTTGGTTGTTACCAACGATTAGTATTGTGCATAAGAATTCAACCATACTTTCCAGCAAACCGAGATCAACTTATGGGTAATTCCTATAGCTTCGAGTGGTACCTCAGGTATACCTAAGTTCGACAAGATTTGTTCGTTTTGCTTCAATCAAAGGTTTTGAATTCTGCCTTTCCTCATATTTCGAGTGCCCACACCAAAAGAAAGTCCTAATTTCCATACATTTTTGAAGTATTTTGATTTTTAGGACATTTTGAGAAGTACACTCAGACTTAGAAAGATATTCAATGCATGCAATTGAGATACCATATGCTTCGGCTTTATGTGAGTATCCACTAATGTGAGGACACTTAGAATAGGATCATGTAGGTCTTGTTATCGGCTTGTAATGTAGGCTTGGGAATGGGTAGGATAATCATTTTGGATAAAAGAGGTTAATCCCTCCTTGAGCGTTTCATTGTGTCCGTGCCTTCGGTGTTCAAACCATGCTTCAGCGCTTGATCTTGTTCGGCTCAATGTCCCTTTCTTTTTCTTTGACTCTTTATTGAACTTGTAGGAGGTTTTTTTAATCAATTCCACTAGGTATTGTGCCTAGGGCTAGTTGTTATATATATATATTTAAAACGAAAAACAAATTGTCATGGAGTCTTACAAAATATAAAAAATAAACACCGAACATTACATAGCTCCTATTATCAAAGTTGAGTACAATACCCAACCTTGATAGTACATATTGAACTATGATGTAATTAACCGTGTAATATTTAAAAACTAGCCAAACGGTATCAAAGATCAAAAGTGTACCCCATACAGTTGATTGTGGATGTAGTCGATTCAACGACCTATGATGATCCTCTTCCTCATGTTGTTGCAAACACATATACATATTGTGCCTAACACTAAGCAAGATCAATCCATGCGCAAATGTGTTATTCTTCACTATCCATGCTAGGTCACTTCTCTTGAGCATGCGATTTGCCATCAAATGTTCATGTGTAATCCTTGGATGTAGATATGAGAACCCAACATATGTATCTTACTTGTGTATCCTAGTTGTCAAATGTGGTCGGCAGCCCCTCCCAGTCGAGTCCAAACAACTCGCAAAATAATTCAACCAACTGTGCCCATAGTTGATAAATATTGTTGGATGTTCTGCTTCCTTTTTGGAGGTTTTTTATTCTCTTTGCGATTTTCCTTCTTTTTCTCGGAGTTTTTCTTCTTTGAATTTGTGAAGTTTTCTCCTCTCCTTTTTTTTATTTTTATTTTTCTTTGAATTTGTAAAATCAGGAAAAATAAATAATGTGGGTTGGGTATTTAATGTCAAATATGATGCCAAGATACCAAACTTCAACTTCCAAAAATACTAAACAATTATGAAGCGAATAATAAAATAAGTAATAACCTAACCTAAACAAGGATATCATAATTAACAATGCAATAAAACACAAAGAAACAAGCTCCACCCGCATGCTTTAACCCAACAACAACGCATAAGTACTCATCACCTCACATATACGTTGTTCCCACACATAAAACAAGTTGCAAATAGACTAACAAGTTCTAATCCTTAAAGTCAAGGTTAACCACGACACTTACTTTGCTCCGCAATCAAATCATAGCTCAATAGGGGCCTTTCCTCCAAATTTTGCCTCCAAACCAATCGAATCTAACCAAATATAGTTGAAACAATTCAAAATAAGCTTTAGAAACTACCCATGAGTGAAAAAGATTCAATCTTTAATGATTTTGGAAAAAGTCAACAAAAGTCAACCCCAGGCCCGCTTGATCAAAACCCAAGATTCGGACAAAAACTCAATTACCCATTCACCCACGAGCCCGATTATGTTATTAGTTTCGACATCCTGCCTCAATTTGAGGTCTAAAACATAATTTCTCAAAATCCCGAATTTCTACCTAAATCCCTAACTTCTACCATGAACAAGCATATATTAAAGGCTAGAATTCAATGGGTGTTGATAAAATGGAAGGAAACGAGTTAAAATCTACTAACCTATTAAGTGGGGATGAAATTCATCTTCACAATTGCCTCTAGGGCGAGGTCAAATGCGAAGATAGTGAAAAAAAGAAGAAAATCTCGTCTTTGGGATATTTAATTGACTGGGCGTCAGGCCTTCTTCGCGTTCGCGAAGGACCTCACACGTTTGCAAAGAACCTCACGCATTCGGGATGGTCTGTCCCCCCCTAACCACTGCGTTCACGAGTCTGGGCTCGCGCTCGCGTAGAACAAGTCCCAGCCCTCCCCTAGAACCCCATACTCATCGCGTTCGCGAAGGGTTATCCCTCCAATGCTCCACGTTCGCGAGCCCTTCTCTGCTTTCGCGAAGAAGAAAACCTCCCCAGTCCCCGGATACCTTTTGCGATCGCGAAGAACAACGCACCAGATATCAAATCAGTGAAAAACCAGCATTGCTTCTAAGTCCGAAATGGTCCGTTGCCTATTTGAAACTCACCCGAGCTCCTCGGGCTCCAACCCAAACATGCACACAAGTGTAATAACATCATATGAACTCGCTCACGCGATAAAAATACCAAAATAACACCTAAAACTATAAATCAAACATCCAAATGTATGAAATATTCAAAGAAACTTAAGACCTTTCATATTTACAACCGGACATCCGAATCACGTCAAATTAACTCCGTTTTCTACCAAATTTTGACAGACAAGTCATAAATAGTGAAATGAACCTATTCCAAATCCCGAAACTAAAATCCGAACCCGGTAGTAACAAAGTCAACCTACAGTTAGACTTAGGAATTCTTTAAACCTTCAAGTTACTAGTTTTCGACAAATCACGTTAAATCAAGTTAGGGACTTCCGAATTCAATTTCGAGCATACGCCTAAGTCTCAAATCACAATACAGACCCACCGGGACCGTCAAAAAACTGATCTAGGTCCGTTTACATAAAATGTTGACCGTAGTCAACTCAAATCATTTTAAGGCTAAAATTCACATTTCTTAAAATTTTCACATAAAAACTTTTTGGAAAAAGACACGGACTGCGCATGCAAATCGAGGAATGCTAAATGGAGCTATTTGAGGTCTCAGAACACAAAAATGATGGATAAAACTAAAAATGACCTATCGGGTTATCACATCCCCACCTCTAAAATAAATGTTCGTCCTCAAAAGGACATAGAAAGGTAGCTGGGCTAGTGAAAAGGTGTGGATATCTACTCCACATGTCGGACTCAGACTCCCACGTAGCTGCCTCGATCGGCTAACCTCTCTACTATACTCTAAGTGAAGGATAACTCTTTGACCTCAACTTCAGGACCTGCCGGGCTAGAATAGCCACAAGCTCTTCTTCATAAGTCAAATCCTTGTCCAATTGGATTGAGCTGAAATCTAACACATGGGACGGATCAACGCGATACTTCCGGAGCATGAAGACATGGAACACCGGGTGGACTGCTGATAAACTAGGTGGGAATGCAAGCTTTTAGGCCACCTCACCCACTTTCTCAAGAATCTCAAAGGGTCCGATATACCTAGGGCTCAAATTGCCCTTCTTTCCGAACCTCATAACACCCTTCATGGGTGAAACACGAAGCAAAACCCTATTTCCAACCATGAATGCAACATCACGAACTCTACGATCGACATAACTCTTCTGCCTAGTATGAACTGTGCTAAGTCGATCCTGAATCATATTGACCTTTTCCAAGGCATCCTGAACCAAATCGGTACCCAACAACCGAGCCTCTCCTGGCTCAAACCAACCAACTAGCGGACAACACCGCCTCCCACATAATGTCTCATAGGGAGCCATCTGAATACTCGATTTGTAGTTGTTGATGTAGGTAAACACTGCAAGCAACAAGAACTGATCCCAAGAACCTCCGAAATCCATAACACAGGCGCGTAACATATCCTCCAATATCTGAATGGTGCGTTCGGACTGACCGTCTGTCTGGGGGTGAAATGTTGTACTCAACTCAACTCGTGTGGCTAAATCATGCTGTACGACCCTCTAAAAGTGCAATGTGAACTGCATACTCTGATCAGAAATAATGGACACCGACACACCGTGAAGACGAACGATCTCGCGAATATAGCTCTCAGCCAACCGCTTTGAAGAATAGGTAACTGCTACTTGAATAAAATGTTCCGACTTGGTCAACCTGTCCATAATGATCCATACTGCATCGAATATTTTCTGAGTTTGTGGGAGCCCAACAACGAAATCCATGGTAATACGCTCCCAATTCCACTCAGGAATCTCCAGCCTCTAAAGCAAACCACCAGGTCTCTGATGCTCGTACTTTACCTGCTGGCAATTCAAACACCGAGCTACATATGTAACTATATCCTTCTTCATCCTTCTCCACCAATAATGCTGCCTCAAATCCTGGTACATCTTGGTGGCACTCGAATGAATGGAATATCGCAAATTGTCGGCATCCTCAAGAATCAACTCACGAAGCCCGTCCACATTCGGCGTACAAATTCGACCATGCATCTGCAACACCCCATCATCTCCGATAGTGGCCTACTTGGCACCACCATGACACACCTTGTCCTTAAGGATGAGCAAATGGGGGTCATCATACTGACACTCTCTAATGCGCTCATACAAAGAAGACCGAGAGACCGTGCAAGCTAGAACACGACTGGGCTCCGAAACATCTAACCTTACGAACTGATTGGCTAAGGCCTGAACATATGATGCAAGCGGTCTCTCACCAACCGGAATATATGCAAGGCTACCCATACTCACAACCTTTCTATTCAAGTCATCGGCCACCACATTGTCCTTCTCAGGATGATACAAAATGGTGATATCATAGACTTTCAACAGTACCAACTATCTCCTCTACCTCAAGTTGAGATCCTTTTGCTTGAACAAGTACTGTAGACTCTGATGATCCGTGAACACCTCACACGACACGTCGTAGAGGTAATGCCTCCAAATCTTCAGTGCACGAACAATGGCTGCCAACTCTAGATCATGAACATGGTAATTTTTCTCATGAACCTTCAACTGCCACGACGGGTTCGCAATTACCCTGCCATCCTGCATCAACACTACACCTAGCCCAATACGCGATGCATCACAATATACCGTGTAGGATCCTGAACCTGTAGGCAATACCAACATTGGCGCCATAGTCAAAGAGCAATCTTAGGCTTCTGAAAGCTCAATTCACACTCATCGGACCACCTGAATAGAGCACCATTCTGGGTTAATCTAGTCAATGGGGCTGCTATGGATGAAAACCCCTCCACGAATCGGCGATAATTATAAGGCCCCGTACAATCTCGAAAATAAATTTAAGGTTTCAGACTTTTTGGGTTGAACAATGCAATGGGGAGTAAAGGAAACATTTGGGCAGAAAAATGCATTTATGCGGCCCACTATGCGGCCGTAGAATCACTCTGCGTACCGCATAATGCCGCAGAGTGAGGCAGGAAAGGGGCAGTTTTGGATGCCATTCTGCGGTCGACTATGCGACCACAGAACAGTTCTGCGATTCATTATGCAACCGCAGAATAGGTCTGCAAGCCGCATAGTGACCGCAAATCCAGGCAGACGGCATCCATTTTTGGGCACCAATTTTTGCGGCCGATATGCGGACCGCATATTAATTCTGCGATCGCATATCCTTTTCCGAGTTTCATTTTTGGATTTTTATAACCTGGCCCTACTTCGTTAAATGCATGCAATGGACCATTTTTGAGCTAAAATCTAATGTTTTAGAGAGAGAGGAAACCCTAAGCTAATTTTCATCAATCTTTGCTCAAGATTTGGGGATATTCACAAGGAAAACTCACAAGGTCCTTATACTAGAGGTAAGATTCTACACCCTAACCCTCAATTTCAAAAGCTAACTAGAAATGGGTAATTAGTAAGATAATTCTTGGGTATGGGAGTTGGTTATTTTGCATGCATGTGTTATCAAGGGGAGTAGGAAGATTGTTGAGCTAAAAATGGTAAACAATGGGTTATGGAATGATGGAATCCTCCATAAAAGGACCTTGAAATCTTAATGCATACCTAGTGTTTGATAAAATGCTCAAATGAGCTAGAGCCATGATCATCTTCCTAATTTTGGTTCAACTTGTTATATTTCTAAAATAGATTGAAGTTGCTAAGAATTCCGGAATATTTTAGAGTTTAAGGAAGCTCCATTGAGGTATGTTGGCTAAACTCTTCTCTTAGAATTGAATACCACGGTATTCATGTAATTTATGTAAGTCCCCAATTGTTCATTATGAAAGTGGCTATTCCGTATAAGCTTGTGTTGAAAGATATATGTTCAATATGCATCCCTAAAATATTTTATCATGTTATGTGATCATTTGGGGATTTGTTCAAAGTATGGGCTGTGCATTAATAATGTTGCGACTTCAAGTCAAGTTCAAACGAAGGGTATTATGCCGAATTTTGTGAAAAACATCTACGTGCCTAAGACTCTTAATTGCTCACATGTGTACAAAAAAACATTGATTTGAAATGCCTTGTTGTGGATGATGATGATGATGTTTGGTATAATAAGGATGATGTCTCTATTGAGACGACCTAGATGATCTGGTCGTGATCGGAAAACATGCCGCACACATGGTGGTAATTGTGCTGGAAATTATGATTGTGGTTAATGTCTCTAATGAGATGGCCTAGTCGATCGGGTTGTGATTGAACTCCGCGCTAAAAGTACGGTGGCATTGGTATTGTGAATATTGGAATCATGAACGGTGGCATATTGGTACTAATGACCTCCATCTTAATATATGAAAATTTATTTGAACATTGTCTTGATCCTAATTAGAGGTTTGATGTTGTTTGAGGCTTCACTGATATTATGATTGCACTTATTCATATTATTTATCATTCTATTGAGAGGGTGTTTTGTCATTCATACTAGTACTATTCCATATGTACTAACGTCCCTTTTACCGGGGGCACTGCATCTTCAATGAATGCAGGTGGCTCCACAGCAGGAGACACTGATCAGTGATAGCGGTAAACTCTCTTCCAAGCCGACTTGGTGAGCCCCACTTCATTTTGGGGTCATGTATCTTTTGTTACTTGGGTATTGTGTTTGAGGTATAACCGAGGCCTTGTTGCCAGCATTATCATAATACTCTTTTGTATCTATTAGAGGCTCCGTAGACATAGTGTGGGTTGTATATTGATGCTGGTGAAGTCAAACTAGTTATGTTATGTTTGAATTATTTATTCCACTTCAGACTATGTAAAATGTGTGTGAAATTTGAGACTTTAAAATAAAGTAACAAATTATAAGAATTGGTATTGCACACATGATCACTTTATTGTTTGATTAACAAAAATATGAATTCTCTTTATTCATGGATGATTTTGGGTAGAAGAAAATCTAACAGGCTTGCTCGGCCAGGTTCACTCGGTTGAGCGCCGGTCGCGCTCCCCGAGTTTGGGGGGTAACAAACTTGGTGTCAGAGCCTAAGGTTTTAAAGTATCCTAGGATGTCTCGGAGCCATGTCTAGTAGAGTCCTTTTTATCGGTGTGTTGTCGACCACATCTATAATTAGGATGCTACTTGGAATTTAGGAATAATACCCTTCTTTCATGTTCTCGATCGTGCGATAAAGCTGATTGTAAGATTGTTCCTCCTTTAACTCGTGCTTTGCTCTAACTTTCAGTATATGGCGCCTAAGAAGGAGGCAAGAAGTGGCCAAAGAGCCAATATCACCCCAGGAGTGGCAGTTGATTCTATATTTAATGACGAGGGTGAGTACCCAAGGAGTGAGAATATTCCTCCAGTTACTACGCTCCCTGATTCTACTACAACTGATCAGACCGCACTTGCCCCTACACCTACTGAGGGTGCAACGGTCCCTCCTACTAATATACCTGTTCCACCTACAGCTCCAACTGCTGATTTTGGTGTTTCTGATGGGGATCTTAGGGGAGCCATACAGATGTTGGCTAAAATAGTGGCTTCCCAGGCCCAGAAATCAAATGTTGCACCCACTTATTCTAGTCAGCCAGGAGATTTTGCTAGTTCCAGGGTGAACATGTTTCTCTAGTTGGATCCTCCAGTGTTCACGGGTACTAACCCCGATGAGGTCTCCCAGAACTTCATTGATGAGATGCACAAGACTCTCTGAGTTATGCGTACTACTAAAACAGAGGCAGTGGAGTTAGCCTCCTACCGCCTGAAAGAGGTGGCATATTCTTGGTTTGAGCTATGGGAGGAGTCCCGTGAGGAGGGGAGCCCTCCAGCGAGGTGGGGTGAGTTTGCCGATGCCTTCATTGATCATTTCTTGCCTGCCGAGGGACTAAGGCAGCCCGTGTCGCTGATTTCGAGAGCCTAAGGCAAGGTAGCCTGAGTGTGTGGGAGTACCATATCAGATTCGCGCACCTGTCCAAGTATGCTATTTACATGATGCCCACTATGGAGGCTAGAGTTCGCCGGTTTGTGCAGGGACTTAGTCCCTTGGTAATTAATGAGGCCGCTACAGCTGCCTTGAATTCCGATATGAACTATGGGAAGATAGTGGCATTCGCTCAAGCCACAAAGATGTGCAAATTGAGAAACAGAATGGAGCGAAAGGGTAGTAATAAGGACCGGTCTGTGGGCCACTTTGGCGGTTCTTCTAGTGGCGGCATATCAGCATTCAGGGGAGGGTCATTAGGGCCATCTTAGTCCTCTGCTCAGTCTTTTGTTAGTGCACCGCCATCGGGGCCTGATCAGCAGCAGTGGAGCCGTTTCAGGCTTAGTCAGGGCAACTTGGGCTCCTACCAGCAGGGTTGGCATGGTGGTAGATTCCAGCAGCAGCGAAGGCCCCCATGCCCTAGGTGAGGAAAGATGCACTTAGGAATATGGTACACAGACTTACCCATATGCTACGCGTGCGGATTGAGAGGTCACATTCAGAGGGATTGTTGTTCGTCCCCACTAGGGTACGGGCAGAGGCACATCATAGCTGGCCAGTTCTACAACTACTACATCCGCAACACCTCCTCCAACTCGAGGCAATCAAACACTCGCAGGGCGTGGTGCAGCTAGGGGTGGATCACAGAGTTCGGGAGGATCCGGCCGTTTCTATGCTATGAGGGGTCACCATAATTCAGAGGCTTCTCCAGATGTTGTCATATGTATATTGACTGTCCAATCTCATGATGTGTATGCTCTTATTGATCCAGGTTCCATTTTGTCATATGTCACTCCTTATGTTGCTATGGAATTTGGGATAGAACAGTAATAGCTTCATGAGCCATTCTCCGTATCTACTCTGGTTGGTGAGTCTATTTTGGCCGCGCAGGTTTATAGGGATTGTGTTGTCAGGTTGCGTGGTCGGGACACCATGGCCGATATCATTGAATTGGGAATGGTCGATTTTGATGTAATAATGGGGATGTACTGGCTTTATTCTTGTTTTGACAAGATTGATTGCCGAACCAGGGCTGTTAGGTTCGAATTTCCAAATGAGCCAGTTATTGAGTGGAAGGGTGATAATGTAGTGCTGAAGGGTAGGTTTATTTCATACCCTAAGGCTACCAAAATGATCAATAAGGGGTGTATTTACCATTTGGTCCGGGTTTCAGACACCGATACTGAGGCACCTACACTGGAGTCCATGCCTATTGTGAATGCATTTCCGGGAGTCTTTACGGATGAACTCCTTGGGATCCCACCAGACAGGGAGATTGATTTTGGGATTGATGTGATGCCAGACGCGCATCCTATATATATTCTGCCCTACATAATGGCACCGACAGAATTGAAAGAGGTAAAGGAACAATTGAAGGATTTGTTAGACAAAGGTTTCATCTAGCCGAGTGTGTCGCCTTGGGGCGCACTGGTCCTTTTTATAAGGAAGAAAGATGAGTCATTGAGAATGTGTATTGACTATCGGCAGCTCAACAAGGTCACGATCAAGAATAAATACCCACTGCCAAGGATAGATGACTTGTTTGACCAATTGTAAGGTGCTAAGTATGTCTCCAAAATTGATTTACGATCCGGGTATCACCAATTGAAGATCAGGGAGCAGGATGTTCCGAAAACAACTTTTAAAACCCGATATGGACACTTTGAATTTTTTGTGATGTCTTTTGGGCTAATAAATGCCCCAGCAGCTTTCATGGATCTTATGAATCGAGTCTTCAATCCTTTTCTTGACTCCTTTGTGATAGTGTTCATTGACGATATTCTTGTATATTCACGAAGTCGATAGGACCATGCTGATCATCTCAGGGTAGTTCTGCAAACCCTATATCAGCACGAGTTATATGCAAGGTTTTCAAAGTGTGAATTTTCGCTTGAATCTGTCACATTCTTTGGTCATGTCATCTCTAGTGAAGGAATTAAGGTTGATCCTCAGAAAATTGCAGCTGTGAAGAACTGGCCGAGGCCTATAACTCCGATAGAGATTTGCAGTTTCTTAGGCTTAGCTCGGTATTACAGAAAGTTTGTGAAGGGGTTATCTACTCTTGCCTCTCCGTTGACTAAATTGACGCAAAAGGCAATTAAGTTCCAATGGTCAGATGCTGTGAAAGGAGCTTCCAGAAGTTGAAATCGAGATTTACTATGGCACCAGTGTTGACTCTACAAGACAGTACAGATGGGTTTGTAGTATATAGTGATGCTTCGAGAATCAGACTTGGGTGTGTATTAATGCAACATGGCAAGGTGATAGCTTATGCTTCTAGGAAACTCAAGAATCATGAAAAGAACTATCCAACACATGACTTAGAACTTGCGGCGATGGTATTTGCATTGAAAATGTGACGTTATTATTTATATGGGGTCCATGTGGATATATTCACGAACCATAATAGCCTTCAATATATTTTCAAGCAGAAGGAATTGAAACTGAGGCAAAGAAGATGGCTTGAGTTACGCAAGGACTACAACATTGTTATTCAATATCATCCGAGGATGGCTAATGTTGTGGCAGATGCTCTTAGTCGGAAATCTATGGGTAGTTTAACACACTTGGAGGCATAGCAAAGGCCATTGGCCAAGGAAGTTCACCGATTGGCTAGTTTAGGAGTTCGTCTTGTGGACTCTAGTGAATGAGGGGTGATTGTGCATAATAGGCTTGTTGTGGAAGTCAAGGAGAAGCAATACAATGATCCAATGTTGGCAAAATTAAAAGAGGGGATTCATAAACATAAGACCATGGACCTTTCTCTTGGCATGGATGATGGTACACTAAGGTACCAAGGGTGTCTATGTGTTCCAAATGTAGATGGTCTCCAGGAGAGAATCATGACCGAGGCTCACACTTCTAGGTATTTCGTGCACCCGGGCTCTACAAAAATATATCACAATCATAAGGAAGTCTATTGGTGGAATGATATGAATAGAAATGTAGCGGACTTTGTGGCAAGATGTCCAAATTGTCAACAAGTGAAGGCCGAACACTAAAGGCCCGGTGGGTTGGCACAGAACATAGAAATTCCAATGTGGAAGTAGGGAATGATTAATATGAACTTTGTGGTAGGACTACCTCACACTCCTCATAAGTTAGACTCGATTTGGGTGAGTGTGGAACGACTCACGAAATCAACCCACTTTTTGCCGGTTAAGGCTACCGATACAGTGGGCAACACCAACATTGGCGCCATAGTCAAAGAGCAGTCTTGGGCTTTTGAAAGCTCAACTTACACTCATCGGACCACCTGAACGGAGCACCCTTCTGGGTCAATCTAGTCAATGGGGCTGCTATGGATGAAAACCCCTCCACGAACCGACGATAATTGTAATGCCCTGTAAAATATCACAAATGAATTTAAGGTTTCAGAATTTTTGGGTTGAACAATGCACTGGGGAGTAAAGGAAAAATTTGGGCAGAAAAATACATTTATGTGGCCCACTATGCGGCCACAGAATCACTCTGCGGAATGCATAATAGCCACAGAGTGAGGCAGGGAAGGGGCAGTTTTGGATGCCATTCTGCGGTCGACTATGCGACCGCAGAGCTGTTCTGCGGTTCATTATGTGATCGCAGAACAGGTCTGCGGGCCGTATAGTGACTGCAAATCCAAGCAACGACATTCGTTTTTGGGAACCAATTTTTACGGCCGATATGCGAACTACATATCAATTCTGCGATCGAATATGGGACGGCAGATCCTGTTTCGGAGCTTCATTTTTAGGTTTTTTTAACCCCGACCCTACTTCGTTAAATGCACACAATGGACCATTTTTGAGCTAAAGTCTGATGTTTTAGAGAGAAGTAAGAGTGTTTTAGAGAAAGAGGAAACCCTAGGCTAAATTTCATCAATCTTTGCTCAAGATTTGGGGAAATTCAAAAGGAAAACTCACAAGGTCCTTATCCTAGAGGTAAGATTCTACACCCTAACCCTCAATTTCGAAAGTTAACTATAAATAGGCAATTAGTAAGATAATTCTTGGGTATGGGAGTTGGTTATTTTGCATGCATATGTTATCAAGGGGTGTAGGAAGATTGTTGAGCTAAAAATAGTAAAGAATGGGTTGTGGGATGATGGAATCCTCCATAAAAGGACCTTGAAACCTTAATGCACATCTAGTATTTGATAAAATGCTCAAATGAGCTAGAACCATGATCATCTTCCTAATTTTGGTTCAATTTGTTATATTTCTAAACTAGATTAAAGTTGCTAAGAATTCCGAAATATTTTAGAGTTTAAGGAAGCTCCATTGAGGTATGTTGGCTAAACTCTTCTCTCAGAATTAAATCCCATGGTATTCATGTAATTTATATATGTCCCGAATTGTTCATTATGAAAGTGGCTATTCCCAATAAGCTTGTGTTGAATGATATATGTTCAATATGCATCCCAAAATATTTTATCATGTTATGTTATCATTTGGGGATTTGTTCAAAGTATGGGCTGTGCATTAATAATGTTGCGACTTCAAGTCAAGTTCAAACGAAGGATATTATGCCGACTTTTGTGAAAAACATCTACGTGCCTAAGACTCTTAATTGCTCACATGTGTACAAAAAAACATTGATTTGAAATGCCTTGTTGTGGATGATGATGATGATGTATGAAAGTGAAAAGGTGAGAATAAAATATTAAATATGGACGACGTGCCAATAATGATTTTATAAATTGAGGCCACTAGTGCCATTGAAATGAAAAGATACGATAGAAGTATAAAATGATATAATTGGTATAAGAAGGATGATGTCTCTATTGAGACGGCCTAGCTGATCGGGCCGTGATCGGACGCCATGCCGCACACATGGTGGTGATTGTGCTGGAAATTATGATTGTGATTGATATCTCTAATGAGATGGCCTAGCCGATCGGGTCGTGATCAGACTCCATGCTAAAAGTATGGTGGCATTGGTATTGTTAATATTGGAATAGTGAACGGTGGCATATTAGTACTAATGACCTCCAACTTAAAATATGGAAATTTATTTGATCATTGTCTTGATCCTAATTTGAGGTTTGATGTTGTTTGAGGCTTCACTGATATTATGATTGTACTTGTTCGTATTATTTATCATTCTATTGAGAGGGTGTTTTGTCATTCATACTAGTACTATTCCATATGTACAAACGTCCTTTTTGCCGGGGGTGCTGCATCTTCAATGGATGCAGGTGGTTCCATAGCAGGAGACACTGATCGGTGATAGTGGTACACTCTCTTCCCTGCAGACTTGGTGAGCCCCACTTCATTTCTGGGTCATGTATCTTTTGTTCCTTGTGTATTGTGTTTGAGGTATAGGCGGGGCCTTATTACCGGCATTATCATAATACTCTTTTGTATCTATTAAAGGCTCCGTAGACATAGTGTGGGTTGTATATTGGTGCTGGGGAAGTCAAACTAGTTATGTTGTGTTTGAATTATTTATTCCACTTTAGACTATGAAAAATGTGTGTGAAATTTGAGACTTTAAAATGAAGTAACAAATGGTAAGAATTGGTATTGCAGACATGATCCCTTTATTGTTTGATTAATGAAAATATGTATTTTCTTTATTCATGGATGAGTTTGGGTAGAAAGAAATCTAACAGGCTTGCTCGGCCGGGTTCACTCGGTTGAGCGCCGGTCGCGTTCCCCGAGTTTGGGGCGTGGCAAACTTGGTATCAGAGCCTAGGATTTTAAAGTGTCCTAGGATGTCTCAGAGCCCTTTCTAGTAGAGTCCTTATCGGTGTGTGGTCGACCACATCTATAATTAGGATGCTACTTGGGCATTTAGAAATAATACCCTTCTTTCATATTCTCGATCACGCGATAAAGATGATTGTAAGATTGTTCCTCCTGTAACTCGTGCTTTGCTCTAACTTTCAGTATATGGCGCCTAAGAAGAAGGCAGGAACTGGCCAAAGAGCCAATGTCACCCCAGGAGTGGCAGTTGATTCTATATATAATGATGCGCGGGAGCACCCAAGGAGTGAGAATATTCCTCCAGTTACTACGCTCCCTGATTCCACTACAACTGATCACACCGCACCTGCCCCTACACCTACTAAGGGTGCAACAGTCCCTCCAACTGATATACCGATTCCATCTCTAGCTCCAGCTTCCGATTCCGGTGTTTTTGATGGGGATCTCAGGGGAGCCAAACAGATGTTGGCTCAAATAGTGGCTTCTCAGGCCCAGAGATCAAATGTTGCACCCACTTCTTCTAGTCATCCAGGAGATTCTGCTTGTTCCAGGGTGAACAGATTTCTCCAGTTGGATCCTCCAGTGTTCACGGGTACTAACCCAAATGAGGACCCCCAGGACTTCATTGATGAGATACATAAGACTCTCCGAGTTATGCGTGCTACTGAGACAGAGGTAGTGAAGTTAGCCTCCTACCGCCTGAAAGAGGTGGCATATTCTTGGTTTAAGATATATGAGGAGTCCCGTAAGGAGGGGAGCCCTCCAGCGAGGTGGGGTAAGTTTGCCGATGCCTTCATCGATCATTCCTTGCCTGTCGAGACTAAGTCAGCTCGTGCCGCTGAGTTTGAGAGCCTGAGGCAAGGTAGCGTGAGTGTGTGGGAGTACCATACGAGATTCACACATCTGTCCAAGTATGTTATTTACATGTTGCCCACTATGGAGGCTAGAGTGCGCCGGTTTGTGCAGGTACTTAGTCCCTTGGTAATTAATGAGGCCGCTACAACTGCCTTGAATTCCGATATGAACTATGGGAAGATGGGCATTCGCTCAAGCCACAAAGATGCACAAATAGAGGAACATAAGCTAGCGAGAGGGTAGTAATAAGGCCTGGTCTGCGAGCAAATTTTGTGGTTCTTTTGGTGGCGGCAGATCAACATTCAGGGGAGGGTCATCAGGGCCATCTCAGTCCTCTGCTCAATCTTCGGTTAGTGCACTGCCATCGGGGCTCGATCAGCAGCAGTGGAGCTGTTTTAGGCCCAGTCAGGGCAACAAGGGCTCCTATCTGCAGGGTCAGCATGGTGGTAGATTTCAGCAACAACGAAGGCCCCCATGCCCTCGGTGTGGAAAGTTACACTTAGGAATATTCTACACGGACTTACCCATATGCTACAGGTGCAGATTGAGGGGTCACATTCAGAGGGATTGTTCTTCATCCCGCCAGGGTACGGGCAGGGCCGCGTCACAGCCGGCCAGCTTTACAGTTACTACCTCCGCAACACCTCCTCCAGCTCGAGGAAATCCAACACCCGCAAGGCGTGGTGCAGCTAGGGGTGGAGCACAAAGTTTGGTGGATCCGGCCGTTTCTATGCTATAAGGGGTCGCCATAATTCAGCGGCTTCTCTAGATGTTGTCACAGGTATATTGACTGTCCTATCTCATGATGTGTATGCTCTTTTGATCCAGGTTCCACTTTGTCATATGTCACTCCTTATGTTGCTATGGAATTTAGGATAGAACCGAAACAACTTCATGATCCGTTCTCTGTAGCTACTCCGGTTGGCGAGTCTATTTTGGCCGCACGGGTTTATAGGGATTGTGTTGTCATGTTGCGTGGTCGGGACATCATGGACGATCTCATTGAATTGGGAATGGTCAATCTTAATGTAATAATGGGGATGGACTGGCTTTATTCTTGTTTTGCCAAGCTTGATTGCAGAACCAGGGCTGTTAGGTTCGAATTTCCAAATAAGCTAGTTATTGAGTGGAAGGGTGATGATGTAGTGCCAAAGGGTAGGTTTATTTCTTACCTTAAGGCCACGAAAATGATCAACAAGGGCTGTATTTACCATTTGGTCCGGGTTTCGGACACCGATGCTGAGGCACCTACACTTCAGTCCGTGCCTGTTGTGAATGAATTTCCTGGGAGTCTTTCCGGATGAACTCTATGGGATCCCACCAGACAGGGAGATTGATTTTGGGCTTGATGTGTTCCACACACGCATCCTATATCTATTCCGCCCTACAGAATGTCACCGATAAAATTGAAAGAGCTAAAGGAACAATTGAAGGATTTGTTAGAGAAATGTTTAATCCGACCGAGTGTGTCGCCTTGGGGCACACCAGTACTTTTTGTAAGAAAGAAAGATGGGTCATTGAGAATGTCTATTGACTATCGGCAGCTCAACAATGTTACGATCAAGAATAAATACCCACTGCCAAGGATAGATGACTTGTATGACCAATTGCAATGTGCTAAGTACGTCTCCAAAATTGATTTACGATCCGGGTATCACCAATTGAAGATCAGGGAGCAAGATGTTTCGAAAATAGCTTTTAGAACCCGATATGGGCACTTTGAATTTTTGGTGATGACTTTTGGGCTAAGAAATGCCCCAGCAGATTTCATGGATCTTATGAATCGAGTCTTCAAGCCTTTTCTTGACTCCTTTGTGATAGTGTTCATTGACTATATTCTTGTATATTCACGAAGTCGAGAGGACCATGCTGATAATCTCAGGGTAGTTTTGCAAACCCTATATCAGCACGAGTTATATGCAAAGTTTTCAAAGTGTGAAGTTTGGCTTGAATCTGTCACATTCTTGGGTCATGTCGTCTCTAGTGAAGGAATTAAGGTTGTTCCTCAGAAAATTGTAGCTGTGAAGAACTGGCAGAGGCCTACAACTCCGATAGAGATTCGCAGTTTCTTAGGGTTCGCTGGGTATTACAGAAAGTTTGTGAAGGGTTCTCTACTCTTGCCTCTCCGTTGACTAAATTGACACAGAAGGCAATTAAGTTCCAATGGTCAGATGCTTGTGAAAGAAGCTTCCAGGAGTTGAAATCGAGATTTACTACGGCACCAGTATTGACTCTACGAGATGGTATGGATGGGTTTGTAGTATATAGTGATGCTTCGAGAATCGGACTTGGGTGTGTATTAATGCAACACATGGCAAGGTGATAGCTTATGCTTCTAGGCAACTCAAGAATCATGAAAAGAACTATCCAACACATGACTTAGAACTTGCGGCGATGGTATTTGCATTGAAAATTTGACATCATTATTTATACGGGGTGCATGTGGATGTATTCACGGACCATAAGAGACTTCAATATAATTTCAACCAGAAGGAATTGAATCTGAGGCAAAGAAGATGGCATGAGTTACTCAAGGACTACGACATTGATATTCTATATCATCCGAGGATGGCTAATGTTGTGGCGGATACTCTTAGTTGAAAATCTAAGGGTAGTTTAACACACTTGGAGGCATAGCAAAGGTCATTGTTCAAGGAAGTTCACCGATTGGCTAGTTTAGGAGTTAGTCTTACGGACTCTAGTGAATGAGGGGGAATTGTGCAAAATAGGCTTGTTATGGAAGTCAAGGATAAGCAATAAAAGGATCCAATATTGGCGCAATTGAAAGAGGGGATTCATAAACATAAGACCATGGACCTTTCTCTTGGCATGGGTGATGGTACACTAAGGTACCAAGGGTGTCTATGTATTCCAAATGTACATGGTCTCCGGGAGAGAATCATGACCGAGGCTCACACTTCTAGGTATTCCGTGCACCCGGGCTCTATAAAAATGTATCATGATCTTAAGAAAGTCTATTGGTGGAATGATATGAATAGAAATGTAGCGGACTTTGTGGTGAGATGTCCAAATTGTTAGCAAGTGAAGGCCGAACACCAAAGGCCCGGTGGGTTGGGATAGAACATAGAAATTCCAATGTGGAAGTGGGAAATGATTAATATGGACTTTGTGGTAGGACTACCTCACACTCCTCATAAGTTTGACTCGATTTGGGTGAGTGTGGACCGACTCACGAAATCAACCCACCTTTTGCCGGTTAAGGCTACCGACACAGCGAAACAGTATGCTCAGTTGAATCTTAGTACAACCTTTCTCCCGCAGATGGACGGGCAGGCAGAGCGGACTATTCAGACGTTCAAGGATATGTTGCGCGCTTGTTTACTAGACTTCAAAGGTAGTTGGGATGATCATTTTCCACTAATAGAATTTGCCTACAACAATATTTATCATGCTAGCATTCAGATGGCACCGTTTGAGGCTTTAAGGAGCGGTTGTAGATCTCCCATTGGGTGGTTCGAGATTGGGGAAGCAGAGCTGATAGGGCCAGACCTCGTACATCAGGCTATGGAAAAAGTTAAGATCATTAAGGAGCGGTTGAAGACTGCTCAGAGTCATCAAAAGTCCTATTCGGATTTCCGTCGTAAGGATTTAGAGTTCGAAGAAGATGATTGGGTATTCTTGAAGATTTCCCCCATGAAAGGTGTAATGCGATTTGGTAAGAAAGGAAAATTGAGTCTGAGGTATGTCGGACCGTACATAATAATTCAGAGGATCGGTGAGGTAGAGTACAAGCTTGAGCTACCACCGGATATGTCATGAGTGCACTCGGTGTTTCATGTATCTATATTGAAGAAAGTAGTTGGAGACCCGACACTCGTTGTTTCGGTTGAGACTATTGAGGTTAATGAGAAATTGACTTATGAAAAGATTCCAGTTTCTATTATTGATCGGCAAGTCCGAAAGTTGAGAAATCAAGAAATTGCATTCGTGAAAGTGCTATGACGAAACCAACAGGTTGAAGAGGCTACTTGGGAGGCCGAGGAAGAAATGAAGAAAAAGTATCTTTATTTGTTTGTGTCTGAATAGCCATGTATTGATAAAGTTGTGTTCTATGAAAATGCTAAGAGTTACCTTCTATGAATTATGTATCATTTGTACCGTTGTTGTTCAGGGTGTTCCTTACTTGGTAATATATTGCTTATGAGGCCACGATTGGTGTTATTCTTATGTTATATTGCATCATCGGATTATGTATATGTTGTTAGAATTGATTTCTGGGATTCTCTGACAGGTGGATAGTTCTAGTTACAAGGGAGACTCTAGGGAATTTTTGGAAATTTAGGGAGTTAGCCAAATTTTGAAACTATTGGTATGTGTGAATTAACAGTAGGGCCACATTGAATGCTAATGACGAGATTTGACCCTTATTCGAGGACGAATGATCCTAAGTGGGGGAGAATGTAAGGCCCTGTACAATCTCGCAAATGAAAACCTCACACGACATGTCGTAGAGGTAATGCCTCAAAATCTTCAGTGCACGAATAATGGCTGCCAACTCTAGATCATGAACATGGTAATTCTTCTCATGAACCTTCAACTGCCACGACGCGTACGCAATCACCCTGCCATCCTGCATCAACACTGCATCTAGCCCAATACGCGATGCATCACAATATACCGTGTAGGATCCTAAACCTGTGGGCAACACCAACATTGGCGCCATAGTCAAAGAGCAGTCTTGAGCTTTTGAAAGCTCAACTCACACTCAACGGATCACCTGAATGGAGCACCCTTCTGGGTCAATATAATCAATGGGGCTGCTATGGATGAAAACCACTTCATGAACCGACGATAATTGTAAGGCCCCGTAAAATCTCACAAATGAATTTAAGGTTTTAGACTTTTTTGGTTGAACAATGCACTGGGGAGTAAAGGAAAAATTTGGGCAGAAAAATGCATATATGCGGCCCACTATGCGGCCACAGAATCACTCTGCGGACCGCATAATGGCCGCAGAGTGAGGCAGGAAAGGGGCAGTTTTGGATGCCAAATCCAGGCAGGCAACTTTTATTTTTGGGCACCAATTTTTATGGCCGATATGCGGACCGCATATCAATTCTACGATCGCATATGCGGCGGCAGATCCTATTTCGGAGCTTCATTTTTAGTTTTTTAAAACCCGACCCTACTTCGTGAAATACATGCAATGGACCATTTTTGAGCTAAAATCTGATGTTTTAGAGAGAAGTGAGAGTGTTTTAGAGAGAGAGGAAACCCTAGGCTAATTTTCATCAATCGTTGCTCAAGATTTGGTGAAATTCAAAAGGAAAACTCACAAGGTCTTCATCCTAGAGGTAAGATTCTACACCCTAACCCTCAATTTCGAAAGTTAACTAGAAATGGGAAATTAGTAAGATAATTCTTAGGTATGGGAGTTGGTTATTTTGCATGCATGTGTTATCAAGGGGTGTAGGAAGATTGTTGAGATAAAAATGGCAAAGAACAGGATGATGGAATCCTCCATAAAATGACCTTGAAACCTTAATGCACACCTAGTGTTTGATAAAATGCTCAAATGAGCTAGAACCATGATCATCTTCCTAATTTTGGTTCATTTTGTTATATTTCTAAAATTGATTGAAGTTGCTAAGAATTTCAGAATATTTTAAAGTTTAAGGAAGCTCCATTGAGGTATGTTGGCTAAACGCTTCCCTTAGAATTGAATCCCACGATATTCATATAATTTATGTAAGTCCTGAATTGTTCATTATGAAAATGGCTATTCTGAATAAGCTTGAGTTGAAAGATATATGTTCAATATGCATCCCAAAATGTTTTATCATGTTATGTTATCATTTGGGAATTTTTTTAAAGTATGGGCTGTGCATTAATAATGTTGCGACTTCAAGTCAAGTTCAAGCGAAGGCTATTGTGCAGAATTTTATGAAAAATATCTATGTGCCTAAGACTCTTAATTGCTCACATGTGTACAAAAAAAACGTTGATTTGCAATGCCTTGTTGTGGATGATGATGATGATGTATGAAAGTGAAAAGGTGATCATGAAATATTAAATACGGCCGATGTGCCAATAATGATTTTATAAATTGTGGCCACTAGTGCCAATGAAATGAAAAGATGCGATAGAAGTATGAAATGAGATGGTTGGTATAAGAAGGATGGTGTCTCTATTGAGACGGCCTAGCCGATCAGGTCGTGATCGGATGCCATGCCGCACACATTGTTGTGATTGTTCTAGAAATTATGATTGTGGTTGATGTCTCTAATGAGATGGCCTAGCTAATCGGGTCATGATCGGACTCCGTGCTAAAAGTACGATGGCATTGGTATTGTGAATATTGGAATCGTGAATGGTGGAATATTAGTGCTAATGACCTCCAACTTAAAATATGGAAATTTATTTGATCATTGTCTTGATCCTAATTTGAGGTTTGATGTTGTTTGAGGCTTCACTGGTATTATGATTGTACTTGTTCGTATTATTTATCATTCTATTGAGAGGGTATTTTGTCATTCATACTAGTACTATTCCATATGTACTAACGTCCCTTTTGCTGGGGGCGCTGCATCTTCAATAGATGCAGGTGGTTCCATAGTAGGAGACACCGATCAGTGATAGCGGTACACTCTCTTCCCAGCAGACTTGGTGAGCCCCACTTCATTTTGGGTCATGTATCTTTTATTCCTTGTGTATTGTGTTTGAGGTATAGCCGGGTCTTATAGCCGTCATTATCATAATACTCTTTTGTATCTATTAAAGGCTCCGTAGACATAGTGTGAGTTGTTTATTGGTGATGGGGAAGTCAAACTAGTTATGTTGTGTTTGAATTATTTATTCCACTTTAGACTATAAAAAATGTGTGTGAAATTTGAGACTTTAAAATGAAGTAACAGATGGTTAGAATTGGTATTGCAGACATGATCACTTTATTGTTTGATTAACAAAAATATGTATTCTCTTTATTCATGGATGAGTTTGGGTAGAAAGAAATCTAACAGGCTTTCTCGGCCGGGTTCACTCGATTGAGCGCCGGTCACGCTCCCCGAGTTTGGGACATTACAAACTTAGTATCAGAGCCTAGGGTTTTAAAGTGTCCTAGGATGTCTAGGAGCCGTGTCTAGTAGAGTCCTTATCGGTGTGTTGTCGACCACATCTATAATTAGGATGCTACTTGGGCATTTAGAAATAATACCCTTCTTTCATGTTCTCGATCGTGCGATAAAGATGATTGTAAGATTGTTCCTCCTTTAACTCATCTTTGCTCTAACTTTCAGTATATGGCGCCTAAGAAGAAGGCAAGAATTGGCCAAAGAGCCAATGTCACCTCAGGAGTGGCAGTTTATTCTATATTTAATGATGTGGGTGAGCACCAAGGAGTGAGAATATTCCTCCAGTTACTACACTCCCTGATTCTACTACAACTGATCAGACCGCACCTGCCCCTACACCTACTAATGGTGCAACAGTCCCTCCAACTGATATACCAGTTCCACCTCCATCTCCAGCTTCCGATTCTGGTGTTTCTTATGGTGATCTTATGGGAGCCATACAGATTTTGGCTCAAATAGTGGCTTCCCAGGCCCAGAGATCAAATGTTGCACCCACTTCTTCTAGTCAGCCAGGAGATTCTGCTAGTTCCAGGGTGAACAGGTTTCTCCAGTTGGATCCTCCAGTGTTCACGGGTACTAACATAGATGAGGACCCCTAGGACTTCATTGATGAGATGCACAAGACTCTCCGAGTTATGCGTGCTACTGAGACAGAGGCAGTGAAGTTAGCCTCCTACCACCTGAAAGAGGTGGCATATTCTTGGTTTAAGTTATATGAGGAGTCCCGTGAGGAGAGGAGACCTCCGGCGAGGTGGGGTGAGTTTGCTGATGCCATCATTGATCATTTCTTGCCTGCAGAGACTAAGTCATCCCATGCCGCTGAGTTCGAGAGCCTGAGGCAAGGTAGCCTGAGTGTGTGGGAGTACCATATGAGATTCGCGCACCTGTCCAAGTATGTTATTTACATGTTGCCTACTATGGAGGCTAGAGTGCACCAGTTTGTGCAAGGACTTAGTCCCTTGGTAATTAATGAGGCCGTTACAACTTCCTTGAATTCCGATATGAACTATGGGAAGATAGTGGCATTTGCTGAAGCCACAAAGACGCGCAGATTGAGGAACAGAATAGAGCGAGAGGGTAGTAATAAAGCCCGGTATGCGAGCAACTTTGGTGGTTCTTTTGGTGGCGGCAGATCAACATTCAGGGGAGGGTCATCAGGGCCATCTCAGACCTCTGCTCAGTCTTCGATTAGTGCACCGCCATGGGGGCTCGATCAGCAGTAGTGGGTCTATTTCAGGCCCAGTCAGGGCAACAAGGGCTCCTACCAGCAGGGTCAGCATGGTGGTAGATTCCAGCAGCAGCGAAGGCCCCCTTGCCCTAGGTGTGGAAAGATGCACTTAGGAATATGCTACATGGACTTACCCATATACTACAGGTGCGGATTGAAGGGTAACATTCAGAGGAATTGTTGTTCGTCCCGCCAAGGTACAGGCAGGGGCAGAAGGCAATTAAGTTCCAATGGTCAAATACTTGTGAAAAGAGCTTCTAGGAGTTGAAATCGAGATTTACTATGGCACCAGTATTGACTCTACCAAACGGTACAGATGGGTTTGTAGTATATAGTGATGCTTCGAGAATCGGACTTGGGTGTGTATTAATGCAACATGGCAAGGTTATAGCTTATGCTTCTAGTCAACTCAAGAATCATGAAAAGAACTATCCAACACATGACTTAGAACTTGCGGCGATGGTATTTGCATTAAAAATTTGACGTCATTATTTATATGGGGTGCATGTGGATATATTCACTGACCATAAGAGCCTTTAATATATTTTCAAGCAGAAGGAATTGAATCTGAGGCAAAGAAGATGGCTTGAGTTACTCAAGGACTACGACATTGATATTCTATATCATCGGAGGATGGATAATGTTGTGGCAGATGCTTCTTAGTCGGAAATATATGGGTAGTTTAACACACTTGGAGGCATAGCAAAGGCCATTGGCCAAAGAAGTTCACTGATTGGCTAGTTTAGGAGTTTGTCTTGTGGACTCTAGTGAATGAGGGGTGATTATGCAAAATAGGCTTGTTTTGGAAGTCAAGGAGAAGCAATACAATGATCCAATGTTGGCATAATTGAAATAGGGGATTCATAAACATAAGACCATGCACCTTTCTCTTGGCATGGGTGGTACACTAAGGTACCAAGGGTGTCTATGTGTTCCAAATGTAGAAGGTCTCCGTGAGAGAATCATGACCGAGGCTCACACTTGTAGGTATTCTGTGCACCCGGGCTCTACGAAAATATATCATGATCTTAAGGAAGTCTATTGGTGGAATGATATGAATAGAAATGTAGCGGACTTTGTGGCGAGATGTCCAAATTGTCAGCAAGTGAAGGCCGAACACCAAAGGCCCGGTGGGGTTGCACAGAACATAGAAATTCCAATGTTGAAGTGGGAAATGAATAATATGGACTTTGTGGTAGGACTACCTCGCACTCCTTATAGCATTCAGATGGCACCATTTGAGACTTTATATGGAAGGAGATGTATATCTCCCATTGGGTGGTTCGAGATTGGGGAAGCAGAGCTGATAGGGCCAGACCTTGTACATCATGCTATGGAAAACGTTAAGATCATTAAGGAGCGGTTGAAGACTGCTCAGAATCATCAGAAGTCCTATTCGGATGTTCGCCATAGGGATTTAGGGTTCAAAGAAGATGATTGGGTATTCTTGAAGGTTTCCCCTATGAAACGTGTAATGTGATTTGGTAAGAAAGGGAAATTGAGTCTGAGGTATGTCGGACCGTACAGAATCATTCAGAGGATCGGTGAGGTGGCGTACAAGCTTGAGCTACCACCGGAGATGTCATTAGTGCACCCGGTATTTCATGTGTCTATATTGAAGAAAGTAGTTGGAGACCCGACACTCATTGTTCCGGTTGAGACTATTGAGGATAATGAGAAATTGGCTTATGAAGAGATTCCAATTTCTATTATTGATCGGCAAGTTTGAAAGTTGAGAAATAAAGAAATTGCATCCATGAAAGAGCTATGGCGAAACCAACAGGTTAAAGAGGCTACTTGGGAGGCCGAGGAGGAAATGAATAAAATGTATCCTTATTTGTTTGTGTCTGAATAGCCATGTATTGATAAAGTTGTGTTCTATGAAAATGCTAAGAGTTACCTTCAATGAATTATGTATCATTTGTACCGTTGTTGTTTAGGGTGTTCCTTCCTTGGTAATATATTGCGTATGAGGTCGCGGTTGGTGTTGTTCTTATGTTATATTGCATCATTAGATTATGTATATGTTGTTAGGATTGATTTCTGAGATTCTCTGACAGGTGGATAGGCCCTGTTACAAGGGAGACTCTGGCGAAATATTTGAAAATTTAGGGAGTTAGCCAAATTTTAAAACTATTGGTATGTGTGAATTAAGAGTCGGGCCACATTGAATGCTAATGACGAGATTTGACCCTCATTCGAGGACGAATGATCCTAAGTGGGGGAGAATGTAAGGCCAAGTACAATCTCGCAAATGAACACCTCACACGACACGTCGTAGAGGTAATGCCTCCAAATCTTTAGTGCACGAACAATGGCTGCCAACTCTATATCATGAACATGGTAATTCTTCTCATAAACCTTCAACTACCACGATGCATACGCAATCACCCTGCCATTCTGCATCAACACTGCACCTAGCCCAATACGCGATGCATCACAATATACCGTGTAGGATGCTGAACCTGTGGGCAACACCAACATTGGCGCCATAGTCAAAGAGCAGTCTTGAGCTTTTGAAATCTCAACTCACACTCATCGGACCACCTGAATGGAGCACCCTTCTAGGTTATTCTAGTCAATGGAGCTGCTATGGATGAAAACCCCTCCACGAACCGACGATAATTGTAAGGCCCCATAAAATCTCACAAATAAATTTAAGGTTTCTGACTTTTTGGGTTGAACAATG
Organism: Nicotiana tomentosiformis; assembly: GCF_000390325.3. Lineage (NCBI taxonomy): Eukaryota > Viridiplantae > Streptophyta > Magnoliopsida > Solanales > Solanaceae > Nicotiana > Nicotiana tomentosiformis. The sequence goes on along the minus strand of NC_090812.1, from coordinate 134,331,922 downwards.
CACTGGGGAGTAAAGAAAAATTTTGGGCAGAAAAATGCATTTATGCGGCCGTAGAATTACTCAGCGGACCGCATAATAGCCGCAGAGTGAGCCAGGAAAGGGGAAACTTTGGATGCCATTCTGCGGTTCATTATGCAACCGCAAAACAGGTATGCGGGCCGCATAGAGACCGCAAATCCAGGAAGGCGGCATCCGTTTTTGGGCACTAATTTTTATGGACGATATGCAGACTGCATATTAATTGCGCGATCGCATATGCGACCGCAGATCCTGTTCCGGAGCTTCATTTTTGGATGTTTTAACCCGACCCTACTTCGTTAAATGCACGCAATGGACCATTTTTGAGCTAAAATCTGATGTTTAAGAGAGAAGTGAGAGTGTTTTAGAGATAGAGGAAACCCTAGACTAATTTTCATTAATCTTTGCTCAAGATTTGGGGAAATTCAAAAGGAAAACTCACAAGGTCTTCATCCTAGAGGTAAGATTCTACACCCTAACCCTCAATTTCAAAAGTTAACTAGAAATGAGCAATTAGTAAGATAATTCTTGGGTATGGGAGTTGGTTATTTTGCATGCATGTGTTATCAAGGCGTGTAGGAAGATTGTTGAGCTAAAAATAGTAAAGAATGGGTTGTGGGATGATGGAATCCTCCATAAAAGGACCTTGAAACCTTAATGCACACCTAGTGTTTGATAAAATACACAAATGAGCTAGAACCATGATCATCTTCCTAATTTTGGTTGAATTTGTTATATTTCTAAAATAGATTGAAGTGAATTCTGGAATATTTTAGAGTTTAAGGAAGCCCCATTGAGGTATGTTGGCTAAACTCTTCTCTTAGAATTGAATCCCACGGTATTCATGTAATTTATGTAAGTCCCGAATTGTTCATTATGAAAGTGGCTATTCTGAATAAGCTTGTGTTGAAGGATATATGTTCAATATGCATCCCCAAAATGTTTTATCATGTTATGTTATCATTTGGGAATTTTTTCAAAGTATGGGTTGTGCATTAATAATGTTGCGACTTCAAGACAAGTTCAAACGAAGGCTATTATGCCGAATTTTGTGAAAAACATCTATGTGCCTAAGGATCTCAATTGCTCACATGTTTACAAAAAAAACATTGATTTGAAATGCCTTGTTGTGAATGATGATGATGATGTATGAAAGTGAAAAGGTGAGTATGAAATATTAAATACGGCCGACGTGCCAATAATGATTTTATAAATTGTGGCCACTAGTGCCTATGAAATGAAAAGATGCGATAGAAGTATGAAATGAGATGATTGGTATAAGAAGGATGATGTCTCTATTGAGACGGCCTAGCCGATCGGGTCGTGATCGGATGCCATGCCGCACACATGGTGGTGATTGTGCTGGAAATTATGATTGTGTTTGATGTCTCTAATGAGATGGCCTAGCTGATCGGGTCGTGATCGGACTCCATGCTAAAAGTACGGTGGCATTGGTATAGTGAATATTGGAATCATGAACGGTAGCATATTGGTACTAATGACCTCCAACTTAAAATGTGGAAATTTATTTGAACATTGTCTTGATCCTAATTTGAGGTTTGATGTTGTTTGAGGCTTCACTAATATTATGATTGTACTTGTTCGTATTATTTATCATTCTATTGAGAGGGTGTTTTGTCATTCATACTAGTACTATTCCATATGTACTAACGTCCCTTTTGCTGGAGGCACTGCATCTTCTATGGATGCAGGTGGTTCCACAGCAGGAGACACTGATAAGTGATAGCGGTACACTCTCTTCCCAGCAGACTTGATGAGCTCCACTTCATTTCGGGGTCATGTATCTTTTGTTCCTTGTGTATTGTATTTGAGGTATAGCCGGGGCCGTGTTGTCGTCATTATCATAATACTCTTTTGTATCTATTAGAGGCTCCATAGAAATAGTGTGGGTTGTATATTGGGGCTGGGGAAGTCAAACTAGTTATGTTGTGTTTGAATTATTTATTCCACTTCAGACTATGAAAAATGTGTGTGAAGTTTGAGATTTTTAAATGAAGTAACAAATGGTAAGAATTGGTATTGAAGACATGATCACTTTATTGTTTGATTAATGAAAATATGTATTCTCTTTATTCATGGATGATTTTGGGTAGAAGGAAATCTAACAAGCTTGCTCGGCCGGATTCACTCGGTTGAGCGCCAGTCGCGCTCCCCGAGTTTGGAGCGTGACAATAATAACCCGCCAAACCCAGCAAACTCCGAATCTCTGTAGCTGAAGTAGGTCTAGGCCAGTTTTGATCCACCTTAATCTTCTTAGGATCCACTTTCATTCCCTCGGCCGATACAACATGCCCCCAAAAGGCATCTGAATCCAACCAAATATCACACCTTGAAAACTTGGCATATAACTGTCTATTTCTCAGAGTCTGAAGTACAATCCAAAGATGCTGCTCATGCTCCTCTCGACTGCGGGAGTAGATCAAGATATCATCAATGAATATGATCACAAAAGAATCCAAATATGGCTTAAATACCTGGTTTATCAAATCCATAAATGTTGCTGTGGCATTTGTCAACCCAAATGACATCACTAGGAACTCATAATGCCCATACTGAGTCTGAAAAGCTGTATTAGGGACGTCTGATGCCCTAATCTCAACTGATTGTAGCCAGACCTCGAATCGATGTTCGAAAACACTTTGGCACCTTGAAGCTGATCAAATAAATCGTCAATCCTCGGCAATAGGTACTTGTTCTTGATAGTGACTTTGCTCAACAGCCGATAGTCTATACATATCCGCATCGAATCATCTCTCTTCTTCACAAATAACACGGGCGCACCCCAAGGTGAGACACTAGGTCTAATGAATCCCTTATCAAGAAAATCTTGCAATTGCTTCATTAATTCCTTGAACTCCGGTGGGGCCATACGATATGGTGGAATTGAATTGGACTAAGTGGCAGGAGCCAAATCAATACAGAAGTCAATATCTCTGTTAGGTGGCATACCGTGCAGATCTGCAGGATACACCTATGGAAATTCATGCACAACTGGTACCGACTCCATGGAAGGAACCTCAGCACTAGAATCGCGAATATAGGCCGAATAGGTTAAACATCCCTTCTCGATCATGCGCCGGGCCTTCACATAAGAGATAACCCTACTTTAGAATGACCGGAGTCCCTCTCCACTCTAATCGAGGCAACCCCGGCATGGCTAAGGTCACCGTCTTGTTGTGACAGTCCAATATAGCATGATATGGTGACATCCAATCCATGCCCAAAATAACATCAAAGTCCACCATATCAAGAAGTAGGAGATCTACACTAATCTCAAGACTCCCAATAGTAATCACACACAAGCGATAGACGCGATATACATCAATAAAATCTCCCATAGGCATGGACACATACACAGGAGCACTCAAAGAATCATGAGGCACAACCAGATATGAAGCAAAATAGGATGACACGTAGCAATAAGTAGATTCCATATGAAATAGAACTGAAGCATATCTATGGCAAACTAGAACAATACCTGTGATGACGGCGTCAGATGAATCGACCTCAGGTTTAGCTGGGAATGCATAAAAATAAGGCTGATCCCTACCACACTGACCTCCGTCTCTCGGACGGCCTCTAGCTCGCTGGCCTCCACCTCTAACGGCCTGACCTCCACCTCTAATGGCTTGACCCTTGCCTCTAGCTGGCTGAGCGGGAGGTGGAGAAACCGATGCCAGAATCATGGCACGAGAACCCTTATGGTGCATGCCGCCCTATGATCTGGGGCAAAATCTAGAAAGGTGCCTCGGATCTCCACAAGTATAACAAGCCATCGGCTGCTGTGACTGCTGACCCTGGAACTGGCCCTGTCGACCTGGATAACCACTCTGATAACTCTGGATCATAGGTGCACTAATAGGAGCAGGTGGTACACTGTAGGTTAGCTGCTCAGGATGAGATACATAAGGACCATGACTACCGAAGCACCGTGGGATTCCTGAAGTGCTGACTGAAATGGCCTGGGAGGATGGCCTCTACCAAAAGTACACCTTCATCAGATGAGGCACCACTGAAACCACCAAAATGATGAGCCCTCTTATCAGATACCGACCCCCTCTCCTGACAACGAACCATCTCGATCCGTCTAGCAATCTCTACAGCCCACTGAAAAGGAATATCATCTCCGGTCTCCTTGGCCATCTATAGCCTGATAGTGAAAGTGAGTCCATCAATGAATCTCCTCACTCTCTCCCTCTCAGTAGGGAGAAAGATAATGGCGTGGCGAGCTAGGTCCACAAATCGAGTCTCATACTGGGTAATAGTCATGCTACCCTGCTGAAGATGCTCAAACTGCCTGCGGTAATCCTCCCTTAGAGTGAAAGGAATGAAATTCTATAGAAATAGCTGTGAAAACTAATGTATAGGTGAACCAGCTGGTCTAGTAAACACATAACATCACCACCATCTCTTGGCATAACCGATCATCTGGAATACTACAAAATCAACCACATTGGTCTCAACTATACCCATGTTACGGAACACCTCATGGAAACTGTCCAAGTAATACTGTGGGTCCTCAGAAGGTGCACCGCTGAAATGAACAAGGAAGAGCTTGGTAAACTTATCCAGCCTCAACAAGGCCTCAGAAGACATAGCAGGCCTATCACCGACCTGTGCCGTAACAACCAGCTCAACCACCCCAACTGGCTAGGCAACTGGAGTCTGATATAGGGGAGCCACCTACTCCGGGATGTGAGTAGCGGGAGTCTTGCTTCTCCCCCAGCCCGAGAGACGGCTAGTGCCACCAGAAATGCACCGGTCTGGGCCACACTCTCCATAAGGCCAACCAAGCGGACTAGAGCATCCGGAAGTATTGGAGTGGCTATGAACCCCTCCAGGACCTGAGCTGGTCCGACTGGTACGGTCTGAGCTGGGACCTCCTCCTCATGTTCAATCTGACACTCCACTGTGGGTGCTGCTGCTCGAGCTCTAGGCTGAGCTTTGCCTTTGCCACGACCTCTGGCTCGACCTCGGCCTCTGCCCCTGGTAGTAGCTGCCACATGGGGCTCTGGCTCTTGTCTGGCTAGAGATGTTGTGCGTGTTCTCGCCATATGCATGAGAACAAAGAATAGAATGGTTCAATAATCAATGATAGAGTAAAATTGCACGATAGAGAAGGAAAGAAGTGAAATCTTTCCTAAAACTCCATAACCTTTGGAAGATAAGTACAGATATCTCCGTACCGATCCTCCAAACTCTACTAAGCTTGCTCATGACTCGTGAGACCTAGGCAATCTAGTGCTCTTATACGAAGTTGTCACGGCCTGGAATCCCATCCCCGGGGTCGTGATGGCGCCTAACATCCACTTGCTAGGCAAGCTGACGTGAGATAATTAAATAGCCAATTTTTAACAGTTAAAACACAATGATGATATACAATGAGAAATAGAAACACAAAATGATACAGTACCAACATAAGTCACGTGATAATATCTACTCCCGAAGATCTGGAGTTATGAGTACACGAGCAACTAGAAGTCTACAAATAGAGTCTGAAATAAATACAACTATTTCGAAGGAAATGAACAGTAAAAGTGGGAAGAGGAAGGGGACTTCAAGGTATGCGGACGCCAGCAAATCTACCTGTCTCCATATGCAATGATCCTAGTTGACGCACCTCACGCACCGCTGGGACCAATACTAGTATCTGCACAAGAAGTGCAGAAGTGGAGTATGAGTACAACCGACCCAATATACTCCGTAAGTATCAAGCCTAACCTCGACGAGGTAGTGACGAGGCCATGACAGACACCTACGTAAATAAACCTGTACAAGTATCTATAAAGCATCAATAATAACTGGAAATGATAACGTACAAACTGGGAGGGGACATGCAAAAAGGGGTAATATAACAACTACGACAGGTATGAAATCACGAAATAGCCAAGTAAATCATTAACCAATGAAATCAGATAACCGAATAATATGAAAATGGCACGGCATCACCCTTTGTGCTTTCACTCTCGTCTTTACCATGAAATGATGATATAAGAAAAATGAAATGGCACGGCATCACCCTTCGTGCTTTTACTCTCATTCTCACCATGTACCAATGAATAAATGAGATGAATCGCACAGCATCACCCTTCGTACTTTTACTCTCTTCCTCACCATGTAATAATTAATAAATGAGATAAATGGCACGACATCACCCATTGTTTCTTTTACTATCTTCCTCACTATGTAATATTCAATAAATAAGATAAATGCAATGACACGTCATCACTCTTTGTGCTTTTACACTCTTCCTCACCATGTAATAAAGATAATATGAAATCGGGAAAAATAAATAATGCGGGGAAGGTATTCAACGTCAAATATGATGCCAAGATACCAAACTTCAACTTCCAAAAATACTCAACAATTATGAAATAAGCAATAATTACGAAGCGAATAAACAAAGAAATAATAACCTAACCTAAACATTGATATCATAATTAACAATGCAATAAAACACAAAGAAACAAGTTCCACATGCATGCTTTAACTCAACAACAATGCATAAGTACTCGTCACCTCATATATATGTTGTTCCCACACATAATTCACGTAACAAATAGACCAACAAGTCCTAATCCCTCAATTCAAGGTTAACCATGACACTTACCTTGTTCTGCAATCAAACTAAAGCTCAACCGGGCCTTTCCTCTAAAATTCGCATCGAAACCAATTGAATCTAACCAAATATAGTTCAAAAAATTCAAAATAAGCTTTAGAAACTACCCATGAGTGAAAAAGATTCAATCTTTAATGATTTTGGAAAAAGTCAACAAAAGTCAACCCCGACCCCGCTTGGTCAAAACCCAACATTCAGACCAAAACCCAATTACCCATTCACCCTTAAGCTCGGTTATGTGATTAGTTTCTAAATCCAACCCCAATTTGATATCTAAATCTCAATTTTACAAAGTCTCCAATTTCTACCCAAATTCCTAATTTCTACCATGAAAAATCCTAGATTAAAGGCTACAATCAATGGTGTTTATGAAAATATAATAAAACAAGTTAAAATTTACTGAACAATGAAGTGGGGATAAAAACCTCTTCAAAATCTCCTTTATGACGAGCTCAAACTTGAAAATGGTGAAAAATGATGAAAATCCCAACTTTTGAAATGTTTAATACCTGGGCGTCAGGTGTTCTTCGCGTTCGCTAAGCACTTGACGCATTTGCGAAGAACAGCGGCCAAAAGGCCTTCACGTTCGCAAAGTCTTACTCCCCCTGCCTCCGCATTCGTGAGCCAAGGAACTCGTTCACGAAGTGTAACGGACAGACCACCCCCAAATCCCCACAAAGCTTCGTATTCGCGGACAGCAGGTCGCGTTCGCGAAGGGTAAGCCCCCCTCCACTCCGCGTTCGCGACCAGACCCTCGCATTCGCGAAGAGTAATTTCCGCCCCATCCTAACTTCCCATTCAAGATTGCGAGTGTAGCTTCACGATCGCAAAGCACATAGCACCAAACATCAGATACTGCAGAAAACCAGCAACTCACAAGTCCAAAAATGGTCCGTAGTCTATCCGAAACTCACCCAAGCCCCTCGGGCTACAAACCAAACATGCACACAAGTGTAATATCATCATACGAGCTTGCTCGCGCAATCAAAACACCAAAATAACAACTACAGCTACGAATAGGACGTCAAAATGCATGAAATTTCAAAGAAAACTCAAGAACTTCTAAAATTACAATCAAACATCCGAATCCTGTCAAACCAACTCCGATTTTGCACCAAATTTTGCAGACAAGTTTCAAATAGTAAAACAAACCTATACCAAGTCCCGGAACCAATATCTGAACCCGATACCATAAAGTCAACTTATGGTCAAACGTAAAAAATTCCAAACCTTTAAATTACTAGCTTTCGGCAAAATAAGTCAAATCAACCTAGGAACCTCCGAATTCAATTCTGGGCATACGCCCAGGTCAAAAATCATGATACGGACCCACCGGGATCGTTGAAATACCTATTTGCGGTCATTTACGCAAAATGTTGATCTTAGTCAACTCAAGTTATTTTTAAAGCCAAATTTCATATTGTTTTCAAATTTTCACATAAAAACTTTCCGAAAAAAGACTTGGACTGCGTATGCAAATCGGGAAATATAAAATGGAGCTAATAGAGGTCTCGAAACACAGAAATAAGGGCTAGTACTCAAAACGACCTATCAGGTCATCACATTCTCCACCTCTAAAAAAAACGTTCGTCTTCGAACGAACATAGAAAAGTTCCTGGACTAGTGAAAAGGTATGGGTATCTACTCCGCATATCGAAATCGAAGTCCCACGTAGCTGCCTCGATCGACTGATGTCTCCACTATACTATAACAGAAGGATAACTCTTAAACCTCAACTTTCAAAGCTGTCGGGCTAGAATAGACATCGGCTCCTCCTCATATGTCAAATCCTTGTCCAATTGGACTTAGCTAAAATATAATACATGAGACAGATTACCATAATACTTTCGGAGCACGAAACCATGGAACACCGAGTGAACTGCCGATAAGTTGGGTGGCAATGCAAGTCTGTAGTCCACCTCACCAACTCACTCAAGGATCTCAAAAGGAACAATATACCTAGGGCTCAACTTGCTCCTCTTCCTGAACGTCATCACACCCTTCATGGGTGGAACCCATAGAAAAACCCTCTCTCCCACCATAAATGCTACATCACGAGCCCTCCGATCAGTGTATCTCTTCTACCTAGACTAGGTTGTACGAATCCGATCCTAAATCAACTTGACTTTTTCCAAGGCATCCCGAACAAAATCAATACCCAACAACCAAGCCTCTCCTAGCTCAAACCAACCAACTAAAGAACGATATCGCGTCCCATATAAGGCCTCATAAGGATCCATTTGAATAGTCAATTGGTAGCTATTGTTGTAGGCAAGCTCCACAAGCAGTAAGAACTGATCCTAAGAACCCCCAAAATCCATAACACAAGCACGTATCATGTCCTTCAAGATCTAAATTGTACACTCGAACTGCCCGCCCCTCTGGGGTGAAATGTTGTACTCAATTTAACTGTCACGCCTTGACCTCAGGGAGCGTGACCGGTGCTCAACGAGGTAACCCGACCGAGCAAGCCTGTACCATATCTCCTACCCGAACTCCCCCATGATTAAGAAAAAGATCTAATTCATTAGTTAGGCAAATAAGAAGATCATGTGAACAGCATCCATTCATGAACATTAGTTACATCATTTCAAGTCCTATATTACATACACTTTCATAGTTTGAAGTGGTACATATGGTAAAAATAAAACATTGCTAATTTGACCATCCCAACAATAACATATTACCCACACTATGTCTACGGAGCCTGCAACATATACATAGGAGTACAATGATAGTGCCGACAACAAGGCCCTGGTCATATCTCAAAACTAAATATACAATGAGCAAAAGCCATACGACCCCGAAATGAAGTGGGGCACGCCAAGTCAGCTGGGAGGAGGGTGCACGGCTATCACTGATCAAAGCTGCCTGTAGAAGAACCACCTGCATCCATTATAGATGCAACTCCCTCGACAAAAGGGGCATTAGTACACATAGAATAGTACTAGTATGAAAACCAAAAACCCTCTTCAAGGATAGGAAGTACAACATAAATGTGACGAATCATGAAAATAAATAAAGAGCTTAAATAGCCATTAAAACCATAGAAAAATAATTTAAAGCTTTGAAAAAAACATTTATAAATTTCAAGTTGAGAATTCTCTATATGACCTCTGCCACAATCTCTACACAAAGCAGCCCCGCCGCCTCACTCCAATGCGTGCGGGTGGAGGTTTATTCACAATACCACAATCTCACCCGCCACCTCACCCTAGTGTGTGCGGGTGGAGGTGTATTTGCAATTACATTCTCTAGACAAAGCGGCCCCGCCACCTCACCCCAATGTGTGCGGGTGGAGGTGTATTCGCAATCATATTCTCTACACAAAGCGGCCCCGACGCCTTACCCCAATGTGCACGGGTGGAGGTGTATTCGCAAAGCAATACTTCGGATTCCTAAAACAGTAATAGTTGTACAAAACATTTCCTTTCAAATCAACCATATGGCACCTTTGGCCTTAACAAGCATAAGTGCATAAGATTTCATCACATGAGAAATAAGAATTTGATCACATTGATTGCATACAAAGTTTTCTTCCCAAAAAGGTATAATCCAAATCTACCGAATCACTCATGTTATGATCTTCTACATCCTGGGTCTTCCCGTTCTGTCATATGGCTTATGTACTTCATGTAGCATTCAGACCGAATGACTTTATGAAATTACGTCGATACTTCCCCATATTATGGGTAACGTACGAGACATCTCTTTTTTCCCTTGGGGAATCTTTAGAATTCCTACTGCTTAACGTTCAATTCACCTCTGACCATCAAATGAAATATGAATAACCCGTCCTCCTCTCCTTGAAAGAAGGGGCGCTTCCGGTTCTGTCGGTGCTTGAAATAATTTTGTCTTCTTCATATTACTATATCTCTAGAGTCAATAAATTTATATGAGGAACTACTGAACTCAATCACTTGTTGCCGTTACTCTTCAGTTTTCTGTTGAGGTCTATCCTGCAGAGGTGTACTCAAATTGGATCAGTGATCGATTTTTAGGTTTTTTCGTAAACCTAATTGGTTTAACGGGCACGTAATGCAATTTGAGAATCTGTTTGCTAGCTTGAATATCCTACCTCAATAGTAGTTCAAGTTCGAACTACACATGATGGAGTTTTGTAAGAACTCGGGAATTCCGACACTAGAAGAAGAGTTTAGCCTTTATACCTCGAAAGAGCCTTCCGTGGTGTAACAAATAACGTCCTAACACTCCTATCGATGCCAATATATATAAGAGGGGAGAATTACAAGTACAATTAGGGGAAATTCGTATGGCAAGAGCTATTACAAGGACAATCCAACCTTTCCTTCAACTAATTCAACAACAAAATTGCCCATGGTTGTCCAACAACTTCCCCACAATCCCTATTAGCTCATGCATGTGGTATGTCTACATCCATCATCCATAACCATCCCAAAATTCAAAATTTGAGGGTTGGGGAAAGGAATTCTTACCTTTTTGAAACCCTAGCAAGTCCCCTTTGAAGAAATTCCAAGGCTTGATCCAGGTTGGGTAGTGAAATTCTTGAATTCTCCCCTTTCTCTCTCTCTCTAAGATATCTCTCTTCTCTCTCTAAAATACTAGGTAGTCCCTCAAAAATGACCCATAAGGCTAAATAAAATGTACGGGTTATAAAATTAGAAAAATGAAGCCCCGATGTCTGCGGTCCGATATGCGACCGCATAACACTTTTGTGGTCTGCAAAATGTACCGCATAAATGGCCCTTAGGAACTGGGCATTTCTGCTTCACTCTGCGACAGGTCTGTGGTCAGATAATGCGCCACAGAACTCCTCTCTAGAAATTTTTATGTTGGATCTACGATGGATTGTACAGCCCACAAAATGATTATGCGGCCGCATAATGGACCGCATAATGGTCCTAAAATTAGCTTAAGTCTATGCTTCATTGTGCGGCAGATCTGTGGTCCCAACGCACCATTCAACCCAAAAAGTCCATCGTCGCGAAGAATTTCTACAACCCTCAAATACATTACTCTACCCCGGTGCCACGAAACCCTGGGTTTTAGGTGAAATTTTTTTCGGGGCCTTACGTCATCCCCCTCTTAAGTTCATTCATCCTCGAATGAGGGTCAAAATCCACCATAGCATCTAATCTGACTTAACTCTTACTTCCATCTATCAGAGAATCCTAGAACCAGTCCTAACAACATAACCATATCACAACAATGTAAGACAACATCTGCCACAATGCCATAAACAATATATTACCAAGAAGGAGTATCCTTAACATAAGTTGTACAGGGGAAACATAGTTCATAGAAGGTGGACTCCTAACATTTTCATAGAACACATCTACCTAAATACATAATTATTCATACAAATGAGGGTACTTCCTCATCATCTCTTCCTCGGCCTCCCAAGTGGCCTCTTCAACCTGTTGGTTTCGCCATAGCACTTTCACGGAGGCAATTTCTTTATTTCCCAGCATGCGGACCTGTCTATCAAGAATGGCAACTGGAATCTCTTCATAAGTCAATTCCTCATTAACCTCAATGGTCTCAACTAGAATAATAAGCAACGGATCTCTAACCACCTTCTTCAACATGGATACGTGAAACACCGGATGCACTAAAGACATCTCTGGAGGTAGTTCTAGCCTATAAGCCACCTGACCAATCCTATGAATGATTCTGTATGGCCCGGCATACCTCGGACTCAATTTTTCTTTCTTACCAAACTGCATTACCCACTTCATGGGGGAAAGCTTTAAGAATACCCAATCATCCTCTTGGAACTCCAAATCTCTACGACCAATATCCGAATAGGATTTCTGACGACTCTGAGCAGTTTTCAACCTTCTCCATAGCCTGATGCACGAGGTCTGGTCCTATCAACTCTTCTTCCCCAATCTCGAACCATCCAATGGGAGATCTACATCTCCTGCCATATAGAGCCTCAAACGGTGCCATCGGAATGCTAGCGTGATAAATGTTGTTGTAGGCAAATTCTATGAGCGGAAAATGATCATCCCAACTACCCTTGATATCAAGAAAACAAGCGCGCAACATATCCTCTAGCGTCTGAATAGTCTGCTCTGTTTGCCTGTCGGTCTGTGGGTGAAAGGCTGTACTAAGATTCACCTAGGTACCCAAACCTTGCTGAAATTTCTTCCAAAAGTTAGATGTGAACTGTACCCCCCGATCAGAAATGATTGAAACTGGAGTGCCATGCAACCTGACTATTTCCTTGATATACAATTGAGCATGCTGTTCTGCTATGTCGGTAGCCTTAAAAGGTAAGAAATGTGTTGATTTTGTGAGTCGATCCACAATCACCCAAATCGAGTCGAACTTGTGAGGAGTACGAGGTAGCCCTACTACAAAGTCCATGTTGATCATCTCCCATTTCCACATCAAAATTTCTATGTTCTATTCCAACCCACCGGACCTTTGGTATTCGGCCTTCTCTTGCTGACAACTTGGACATCTTTCCACAAAGTCCGCTACATTCCTCTTCATATCATTCCACCAGTAGACTTCCTTAAGATCATGATACATATTTGTAGAACCTGGGTGTACGGAATACCTGGAAGTGTGAGCCTCAGTCATGATTCTTTCCTGGAGACCATCTATATTTGGGACCCATAATCGACCTTGGTACCTTAGTGTAACATCATCCATGCAAGAGGAAAAGCCATGGTCTTATGTTTATGAATTCCTTCCTTCAACTATACCAACAACGGATCATCGTACTGCTTCTCCTTGACTTCCACAACAAGCGATGATGTAGCCCTATTTTGCACAATCACCCCGCCTTCACTAGAGTTCGCAAGACGAACTCCCAAGCTGGCCAACTGATGAACCTCCCTGGCCAACGACCTTTGATATGCCTCCAAGTGAGTCAAACTGCGCATAGATTTTCGGCTAAGAGCATCAGCCACAACATTAACCTTCCCCGAATGATATAGGATATCGATGTCGTAATCTTTGAGTAACTCAAGCTATATTCTCTACCTCAGATTCAATTCCTTCTGTTTGAAAATATATTGGAGGATCTTATGGTCCGTGAATATATCCACATGGATCCCATACAAATAATGACGCCAAATCTTCAATGCAAAAACAACTGCCGCAAACTCTAAGTCATGTATTGGATAATTCTTCTCATGGTTCTTGAGTTGCCTAGAAGCATAAGCTATTACCTTGTCATGTTGCATTAATACACATCCTGTTTGATTATCGAAGTATCACAGTATATCACAAACCCATATGTACCTTCTGGTAGGGTCAACATCGGTGCCGTAGTCAATCTCGATTTCAACTTTTGGAATCTCCTTTCATAAGCATCTGACCATTGAAACTTAACTGTCTTCTGGGTCAATTTAGTCAACGGAGAGGCAAGAGTAGAGAACCCATCCACAAACTTTCTATAATATCCTACTAAACCCAAGAAACTGCATATCTCTGCTGGAGTTGTAGGTCTAGGCCAATTCTTCACAGCTGCAATCTTCTGAGGATCAACCTTAATTCCTTCTCTGGAGACGACATGACCAAAGAATGTGACAGATTCAACCCAAAATTCACATTTCAAAAACTTCGCATATAACTAGTGATGACGTAGAGTCAGTAAAACTGCCCTGAGGTGATCGGCATGGTCCTTTCGATTTCGTGAATATACCAGAATATCGTCAATAAACACTATCACAAAAGAGTCGAGGAACGGCTTGAAAACTCGGTTCATAAGATCCATGAATGCTGCTGAGGCATTTGTTAGCCCAAAAGACATTACCAGAAATTCAAAGTGCCCATACCGGGTCCTGAAAGCTATTTTAGGAATATCTTGCTCCCTGCTCTTCAATTGGTGATACCTGTATCTTCAAAATCAATTTTGGAGAAGTACTTAGCACCTGTAACTGGGCAAACAAGTCATCTATCCTTGGCAGTGGGTACTTATTTTTGATCGTGACCTTGTTGAGCTGCTGATAGTCAATACACATTCTCAGTAACCCATCTTTCTTCCTTACAAAGAGAACCGGTGTGCCCCAAGGAGACACACTCGGCCGGATAAAACCCTTCTCGAGCAAGTCCTTCAATTGTTCCTTTAGTTCCTTCAATTCTGGCGATGTCATTCTGTAGGGTGGAATTGATATAGGTTGTGTGTCTGGCATCACATCAATCCCAAAATCAATCTCCCTGCCCGGTGGGATCACATGGAGCTCATCTGGAAAGACCTCCAGAAATTCATTCACAACAGGCACAGACTCAAGTGTAGGTGCCTCAACATCGATGTCTGTAACCCAGACCAAAGGGTAAATACACCCCTTGTTGATCATCTTCGTGGCCTTAAGGTAAGAAATAAACCTACTCTTTGGCACCATATTGTAACACCCCGAAAAATTTTGAAGAACTTAAGTGTAAAGCTCAGTAAAATTTGCAAAGAAAATAATGTTTCATGGTAAAATTTGCAAAGAAAATAATGTTTCATGGTGTCACAAGCTCGCCGCGGCTCGAACCTTTTGGGTTGAACAATGCACGGGAAAGTAAAGGAATATTTTTGGTGGAACTGTGCATTTCTGCGGTCCATTATGCGACCGTAGAATCACTCTACGGACCGCATAATGGCCGCAGAGTGACGCAATTATTTGGGTCAGTTGGAAGCAATTATGCGGTCGACTATGCGACCGCATAACTGTTATGCGGTGTACTATCCGACCGCAGAACAGTTATGCGGACCGCAAACTCAGGCAGATTTTTGGTCATTTTGGACACCAATTATGCAACCGATATGCGGTCCGCATAACTATTATGCGGTCACATATGCGACCGAAGAACCTGTTCTAGAGCTTTATTTTTGGGTTTTTAAAACCCGACCCTATTTCGTTAAATACACGCAAAGGGTCATTTTTGAGCAAATATTCTGATGTTTTAGAGAGAAGGGAGAGTGTTTTAGATATAGATAAAACCCTAGGCTAATTATTCATCAAGCCTTGCTCAAATCTTGGAAGATTAACAAGGGAAACCCACAAGTTCTTCATCTAAGAGCTAAGGTTCCATACCCTAGTTTTCAATTTCGAATTTGGGTAGAAGACGGTTGATTAGGAGTATGATTCATGGGTATAAGAGTATTATTTATACATGCATGTAGCAATAAGAATTGTGGGAAGATTGTTGAACTTAAATAAGTAAGGATTGGGTTGTGGAGTGAAGGAAATCTTGTAGAAGAACCTTGTGGTTAAATTTGCACACCTAGTATTTGATACAATGCTCAAATGAGCTGAGACCATGAATAGCTTCCTAATTATGGTTCAATTTTGTTATGTCTCAAATAGATTGGGATTGCTAGAATTTCTAGAATGTTGTAGTAAATTAAGGAATGCTCAATTGAGGTATGTTGGCTAAAATTTCTCTCTTGGAATTGAATTCCATAATGTTACCATAAGTTTCAAAGTATGGGTTGCGTATTAAAATGTTGTGTCTTTGAATCGTATTTCAAATGAAAGCTAGTATACCAAATTGTGTGAGAAAGATTATGAAATAAGCTTTGACTCAACTATTCCAAAATTGACTTCGACAATATAATCGGCTAAAAGTTTATGAACTCAAGTGGTGCCCATATGTGGCTGTTTTAGCTAATGCTATGCCTTGTAAGTAATTTTCAATGTGCTTTGCATTCTTACATATTCGTGATTGGAAATTGTGTATGATTTTAATTTGTGTTTCGATTGCCAATCATCTTACTCCATTTATTGAAAAGGAATCGATTATGTTTAAAGCCTTCATTACTAATGAACCTAAAGTTGTGATTTCCGAAATATTCTACTTATTGATAATTATGATGATGATCTATGAAAGGGAAGAAATGAAAGTGTGGAATATAAAATACGGCCATTGCGCCATGAATAAAGAATCATATGTTTGTCCAAGAGAGCCAATGAAATAATAATGTTGTAAGTGGTTGAAAGTACGGATTAGGTGATATGTGATGTGAAAGGTTATGAGATGTACGTATTTGTACTTTTGTTTCAAATTTGTAATGAAACCCTATGGACGGTTTATGAAACGCATAGGTATATTGTGTTATCCCCTATGGACGGTCTATGAAACACATAGGTATATTGTGTTATGAAATCCTGTGGACGGTCTATGAACGCATAGGTACATTGTGTTATGAAATCCTTTGGACGGTCTATGAACGCATAGGTACATTGTGTTATGAAATCCTATGGACGGTCTATGAATGCATAGGTACATTGTGTCAGGAAACCCTATGGACGGTCTATGAAACGTATAGGTGTATTGTGTTATGAAACCCTATGGACGGTCTATGAAAATGCATAGGTATATTGTGTTATGAAATCATGTGGACGGTCTATGAACGCATAGGTATATTGTGTTATGAAATCCTATGGACGGTCTATGAACGCATAGGTGCATTGTGTTATGAAATCCCGTGGACGGTCTATGAACGCATAGGTGCATTGTGTTATGAAATCCTGTGGACGGTCTATGAACGCATAGGTACATTGTGTTATGAAATCCTGTGGACGGTCTATGAAACGCATAGGTACATTGTGTTATAAAATCCACTATGATATGAAATCCTATGGACGGTCTATGAAACGCATAGGTGCATTGTGTATAAGAGGTATATGTACGGTATGAATAAACACTGTGGACGGTCTATGAAACGCATAAGTGTATAATATGATATGTGAATACTAAGGACGGTCTAATGAGACACATTTTTAATGCAGACAATAGGTGCCCCTTTTGTTGTCCTTGTTTGTACAGGTTGTTTCAGTTACATTATATTATGTGTTCCGCGTATAGATCATATGGGCATTCTATTTTGAAAGAGGATTTCTAGCTATACATACTAGTGCTATTCGACAGTACTAACGTCCCTTTTGCCGGGGGCGCTGCATCTTTAATGGATGCAGGTGGTTCCACAACAGGTGGCATTGATCAGTGATAGCAGTACACTCCTTTCAGCCGATTTGGTGAGCCCCACTTCATTTCAGGGTCATGTATCTTTTGTTTCTCATGTACTTTGTAGTTGAGGTATAACCGGGGCCTTGTTGCCGACATTTCCATATTACTCTTCAGTTGTACTTAGAGGCTCCGTAGACAGGTTGTGGGTGGTATTTGATGTTGGGAATTGGATTAGAACTGTGGGTATTTGGCAACATGTTTTTCATTAAATCTATAAACTTGTACTATTTTGAAAATATTGAATGATGTTGTTAATGGGAATGAAATGGAAGCGGTTAATGAAATCCCTTCAGTATTTGATTAACGGAGTACATCTCCTCTTATTCACGAATTAATTTGGATAGAAGGAATCTAACAGGCTTGCTCGGTCGGGTTCACTCGGTTGAGCGCCGGTCGCGCTCTTCATTTTGGGGCATGACACACATCATCCCCCTTCCATTCAATAATTGTCTCATTTGGAATTTCGAACCTAACGGTTCATGTTCGGCAATCAAGCTTGGCAAAGAAGGAATAAAGCCCGTCCATCCCCATTATTACATCAAAATCAACCATCCCTAACTCAATGAGATCGGCCATGGTATTCCGACCACGCACGGTGACAACACAATCCCTATAAACCCACACGGCCATAATAGACTGACGAGCGCAAAACACACACTTAAATATGGTCGCTAGTTGAATATGGTATAATATAATATCGTATCCACATGGATTACATTAACAAGTGAATATAGATGCAACGATTAAAACATCCAAAACGATTCAATACATAAAAACTAGAGTTATAATCCACAACAAATATCAATACACCAAATCCATCAAACCCTGAAGGGAACTACTCCATAGACATGCAACAATTCATCACAAATATGTTTAAAGTAGAGAAAAACATAAAACGATCCAAACTCGTGTCTTGAGTGAGGATTGAATGATGAATTCCTTGTGCTTTTGCTTCTCCAACTTCTCCTTTGCCTCCTCTATGTATAAGATGTGACAAGGTCATCAAAATAACATTTTCCATGTATTTATACCAAGTAGGGTCGGGCCCAGACGAAACCACCTTCTCCTAGCTGAATTTTGATTTTGGCTCTATAAAAATTGCACAGGCGCACCACATGAGGCGACGCGCCATGCGGGGTAGCAGTGGAAAACTTTAGAGAGCTACACAATTGACAGGCAGTAGAAAATGGGCAGCCGAGGCACCCCACGTGTCACTCCACGCGCCGCGGCTACGGAGGTTTCTAAGAGTACGAATTAATCTACATACGTAATCACTTTTAACACGGTTTCTAAGAGTATGGATTAATCCAAACGTGGTTCTCGACCCCCGAACGCGATCACAGCTTAATCCTTTGGGCTTTTACTCTGACTTCAAAGCTCCAAATAGCATGACTTAGCTTCGTAACATCTACATAGCTCGGAATCACTCCTACAAGGCATAACATACATAATCAGTACAAAACACTAACGATTAAAGCTCAACCACAATTAAAGGGCAGTAAATTAGGGTGCAATAAGTGACTAAAATACGAGATTATAGCCTATCATCAACACCCCACACTTAAAACCATTGCTCGTCCTCGATCAATCAAACTACACTTTATATAAACACGACCTTTTGACATAATTCTCCGAACTCATCCTACTATGAATATTTAAAATAGACTAAGCACAATAGTGTAACATCCTTTCCTCAAGATTTGACTCAAAAGTACCATGCATTATTCGCAACTCACTCACTTACTCTAACACAGAGGTCAATGACATTACCTTTCCTTCATGAATCAAGTGCCATCACACAACAATAGAGAGTAGTTCCACACACAATAAAAATTAGAACAATTGGGAACTCAAGATAGAAAGAGTTCGCTCACTCTCAGAAATAACATTCATGTGCCACAAAAGACGCACCATAGGCTTTCCCGTAGTGTACTAATTGGTTGTAATGTAGGCTGCGGGATGGGTAGGATACATTTAGATATAAGAGTGACTATACCTCCCTAAGCACTTTCATACAAACAATTTCATTGTTCAAAACCCCACACTTATGTTAAAACAAAAACTCCACCTTCACATCAATATACATTAACTTCCTACTTCTTTAAGAATAATTATATCAAGAGTCACCACTATCAAAGAATATTTTGCACAACAATACAATATTTTTTTTTCTTTTCTCTTAAAATTCAAGTGGCTCTTACTTTTTCAATACAGAGCACCTTTCTCCTGATTTCATTAGTTCTACTCAAAAGCCAAACCACCACCCCATACTTTAACTTTTACAAAGTTCATAACAAATTCAAGTGCCCATGAGAGGTAAAAGGTTCAAATAGATGGTCGATTCAAATAAATGGATAAGGCTTGTAATGTGGTTGCCAAAAAAATAGGATTACATACTCAAAGGGGTTAACTAAGATACATAACCATTAGGTGTATAATAGCATATAACTGGCTCAACAACAAAATGCTTATATCACTTCCAAGACTGAATAAAACTACTATTTCGCTTTGCAAACACACGAGGAAAGTTCTAGACATCAAATGCAATGCACAAAATCACACAAAACCTCACACACACATGGCACATAACTCACTCAGGATCGGACTAATCAAGATACTCTAGTCAAAGCAGTTAAGAAAAGTTAAGATCATACAATTTAAGGTATTTACACAAGAGTAAAAAACTGAGCCTAAGCGTCACAACTAAAGCATTCACTATTCTCAAGGTATAATAAAGTCAAGAGATATTTTTTCAATTCAAAACATAGCACAAGGTTTTTACTCCTAACAAAAATAAAAACTAACTATATCCGGTTCAAACAAAACCCTTGGAAAAGAACCACAGCCCAAAGAAAAACAAGGGGGAATTATTACACTACCTACACAAGAAAATCTTTTTGTCTTTTTTCTTCGATTTTAATCCCTCAAGAAACTTGACGATATGATATCCATCATCGAGAAAAATTGAATTTTGTTTTATGTTTATTCGAATTTTTTCTCTATCTCCAACTACTAAAACTAACAAAAGCAAAACTAAAACTAATATAAATAAATATATACAAATATCCCCCACCCCACACTTTAAGTTGTGGCATTTCCCCATGACGCACAATTAAAAAGCCTAAGGTAAAGGAACCTTTTGCTGAATATCTAGTTGGGGTCTGAGTCAAAGTCGGGATCTATTCCACGCCTCCGAACTAGTGCACAAATCCATGCAAACAACTTCTCCTCAGCCTTCTTGGGGTACACCCCACACTTATCTTTCACTATAGCCTTCTCTTTCGATCCCTCCGCTTTCCACTCAACACTTGCAGCTGACTTCTCCTTTTTCACCCCCATTTATACATTCATCTGAAAAGTCACAGTCTCTTCGTCCACTCTAAGCATGAGTTTTATATCGTGTATATCCAATTTAGCTCTACCCATTGCTAAGAATGGTCTTCCTATGTTGAGGGAGACCTCCTTGTCCATATTCACCACTATGAAATCTACAGGAAATACGAACTTATCTACCGGACAAAAATATCTTCCAATATCCCCTCGGGTATCAAAGTCGTTTGGTCGACCAACTACAAAGATATTGGTGCAGACCATATCTCTCCAATCTGCTTCTCTAGTTTCCTTTAAATAGACAAGAGCATTAAGTTAATTGAGGCACCACAATCACATAAAGACTTATCAAAATTAATAGTGCATAAAGAGCAAGGTATAGTAAAACTTCCTGGATCTCCACACTTTTGTGAGAGTTTATTTTGCAAGATTGCACTGTAATGCTCTGTGAGCTTGACCACTGAGGTTGTTTATATCTTCCTCTTCTTTGTCAGGTACTCCTTTAAAAATTTGGCATACGCTGGCATTTGTGAGAGCACTTCTGTGAGTGGTAAGTTCATATGAACCTGGTTCAGCATATCCAAAAATTTCTCAAACAACTTGTCCAGTTTTTCTATATATAGCTTTTGGAGAAAAAGTAAAGCAGGCATGTGCTTTCCCTCTTCATGTTCCTCCCTTCTTGAACTCTCTTCCTTCTTCTCTTTCTCAGCTCCCTTCCTGCCTTTCTTCTTCTTATCAACTTCAATTTTCAGTTGCTCCCTACATTCTTTTGCAAGTTCCACATCTTTTTGGGCTGGGATAGGATCTTTCAACACTTGCCCACTTTTCAAGGTTATAACATTCACTATTTCTTTGGGCTTTCTCTCAGTATCAGCGGGCAGCGTCCCTGGAATTCTCTCAAATAATATTGTTGCTAGCTGCCCAACCTGTCTTCCAGGGTTCAAAAACCAGTTCCCAGTTCTTTGAGAGCTGCTCCATGAGCGTCTAGCCTCTCATCTGTCTTGACAATGAAAGCCTTCATAAGATCTTCTAAACCAGGGTGATGGGGCTGTTGAGGTGAAATTGTAGCATCGGTTGATTCACTAAACCTGAGCTCCTTGTCCCTGAATTCTGAGGTTATTTTGTTGCCATGAATTCGTACTACCCCTAGGTGAACTCCATGAAATATCGAGGTGCCTCTGACCTATTGCATTATAATTTCAGCCAACATTCACTTCCTCCGTTGAGGCTTGAAACTCATGAGTAGGGTGTCCTCTTCCATATATATCACAAGCTGCGTGAGGCTCATTGTGTATTGAGGCTAAGGTAAACTTCCGTATTTATTTGGCTATGGCATCAAGCTATACTTGCACATATGTGTTAACATGAATCTGGTGAACACCAGTCGATCTTCTTCTTTCAGCGCTCTCTGAGGTCCACTGATTTGCATCTTCAGACAACTCATCAAGAATTGTAACTATCTCCTTTGGAGTCTTCTTCATCAACGGTCTTCCAGCTACATTGCTCAAAGTTCTACATGAGACCGGTGTCAAACCATCCCAAAAGTCCTGGAGTTCCATCCAGAGTTCAATTCCACTATGTTGACACTTTCACACTATTTCCTTAAACCTCTCCCATGCTTCAAACACAGTTTCAGTCTCTTTCTGGCAGAAGTTATGGATTTCTCTTCTAAACTTGCTCGTTTTAGTTGATGAGAAGTATTTATCAAGATATTTTCTGGTCATCTCATCCCATGTTCTAATAGATCCCGTAGGTAAGCTTGGAAGCCACTGCTTTGCATCATCTTTGAGTGTGAAGGGGAATGCCCTTAAGTAAATTGCATCTTGTGACACACCATTTTATTGGAAGGTATTTATAATTTCCTCGAAGTCCATTAGATGGTTGTTTGGATCTTCGTTCATCTTCCCTCTGAAGACACAATAGTTTTGAAGGGTTTGAAGCAACCCATGCTTCAACTCGAAGTTGTTAGCTGCAACTGGAAGTGGTCTAATACTCGATAATCCTTGGTTGTATACCTGTCTAGCAAAATCACAAAGCGGTCTCCCAGCACCGGGAGCTATATTTCCAAACTGGGCTGCAACCAAGGGTTGATTCTGAGCAATTCTCTGACCCCTCTCTTCTTCATAAATAATCTGTGCATCTCTGATAGCTGCTTCCTCAGCTTCCCTTACAACTTTATCTCGTTGATGACCTGCCTCTCTTGCAGCCAAATCCACATTATTATCATCACCGATTCAAGCCATAGTTTCTTTGATTGAGGATTGCCCAACCTTTTTTAATGTCTCGATGAGATTTCTCACCTTCCAAAGCTGTCACAGTTGTTTTTCTATCTCTGGCTCATATGGTTGCACTTCTTTCCCAGAAGATCGAGTCATGCACCAATCTACACATGTAGTCTACGCACAGTCAAAGAACACCAACTACAAAAAGAGAAAAACAAAATAAAAAGAAAAATTTCCTAAATTAGAACTACAAACTATTTCAAACACTATTGATTGCCAATCACGAAAATGGTGCCAAAATTTGACGAGCGCAGAACGCACACTTAAATATGCTCGCTAGTATAATATAGTATAATATAATATCATATCCACATGGATTAGATTGAAATAACGTTCTCGTAGTTTGTAGCTAGATTGCTATCCAAGATGATCAACAGTTGAGAATTATATGATTTAGAACTAAAATTAACTAAGAACCTAAAATTATTGACTAATGACAATCGACGCAAATAATGAGCAAAGACGATTATTAATGGGAGAAAATAGGGTTTTGAAAGGATAGGTTCAAGATAGGTGTTTGGGATTTAACTCTAATTAATTCACTTCTAATGTTCAAATGAGTCTCTCGAATACACTCAATTATTAGTTCAACCGTTTAGTAGAAACTCCTCTCTCGATTAAGTCTCAACCTCACAAGATGAACCAATTTAAGCTCTATGAAGATATGCAAGAATTCATAGTGGATTGGTCTTTAGGAGAACCTCTCTCGATTATCCTCCTAACTTGGTTTAATCAACAATTCAACTAGCCTTTTCCAATTACTAAGAAGAATTAATGAATTCAACCAAAAAAGTAATGCAAAGATATCACAAGTTATGCCTCTCTCGATTGCATTAATAAGTGAATATAGATGCAACGATTAAAACATCCAAAATGATTCAATACATAAAAACTAGAGTTATAATCCACAAACAGATATCAATACACCAAATCTATCAAACCCTAAAGGGAACTACTCCATAGACATGGAGAAATTCATCACAAATATGTTTAAAGTAGAGAAAAACATAAAACGATCCAAACTCGTGTCTTGAGTGAGGATTAAATGATCAATTCCTTGTGCTTTTGCTTCTCCAACTCCTCCTTAACATCCTCTATGTCTAAGATGTGTCAAAAGTCCTCAAAATTATGTTTTCCATGTATTTATACCAAGTAGGGCCGGGCCCAGATGAAACCACCTTCTCCTAGCCGAATTTGGATTTTGGTTCTATAAATATTGCACAGGCGCGCCGCATGGGGCGACGCGCCATGCGGGGCAGCAGTGGAAAACTTCAGAGAGCTATACAATTGACAGGCAGTAGAAAATGGGCAGCTGCGGTGCCCCACGCGCGGCTGTGGAGGTTTCTCAGAGTACAAATTGTTTTCTTGATTTTTGATATCCAAACGTGGTTCTCGACTCCTGAACGCAAAACCCGGCTTAATCCTTTGGGATTTTACTCAGACTTCAAAGCTCCAAATAGCTTGACTTAGCTCTGTAACATCTACATAGCTAGGAATCACTCTTACAAGGCATAAAACACACAATAAGTACAAAACACTAACGATTAAAGATCAAACACAATTAAAGTGCAGTAAATTAAAGTGCAATAAGCGACTAAAATACGAGATTATAGCCTACCATCATAGACTCACCAACCAGAGTAGATACAGAGAACAACTCATGAAGATGTTCCGGTTCTATCCCAAATTCCAAAGCAACATAAGGAGTGACATATGACAAAGTGGAACCGAGATCAATAAGAG
The DNA here is from genome assembly GCF_000390325.3 of Nicotiana tomentosiformis. NCBI lineage: Eukaryota > Viridiplantae > Streptophyta > Magnoliopsida > Solanales > Solanaceae > Nicotiana > Nicotiana tomentosiformis. The sequence goes on along the minus strand of NC_090812.1, from coordinate 134,306,953 downwards.
CATATACATCATGAGAATGGACAGTCAATATACCTGTGAAAACATCTGGAGAAGCCTCTGCATTTTATGCCTCCTCATAGCATAAAACCTGCTTGGCACTCCCGAGCTCTGGATACTGCCCCTAGTTGCACCACGCCATGCGGGCGCTGGAGTGCCTCGGGCTAGGGGAGGCGTTATGGATGTAGTAGATACAGAACCAGCTGGCTGTGCTGTATCCCTTCCCATTCTCTGGCGGGACGAACGACAATCCCTCTAAATGTGACCCCCGATACCGCACCCGTAGCATATGGGTTGATCCAGGAAGCAGGCCCAAAAATGCATCTTCCCATAATTAGGGCATGGGGGCCTCCGCTGTTGCTGAAATTTCCCTCCAGGCCGACCCTGCTGATAGGATCCCTTGTTGCCCTGACTGGGCCCAAAACGGCTCCACTGTTGCCGACTGGACCTTGATGGCAGTACACTGACTAAAGACTGAGCAAAGGACTTGGATGATCCTGATGACCCTCCCCTAAGTGCTCACCTACCACCACCACCACCACCAGAAGTACCACTAAAATTTCCCGCCGATCGGGCCTTGTTGCTACCCACTCTCTCCATTCTATTATTCAGTTTGCGGGTCTCTGTGGCTTGAGAAAATGCCACCATCTTACCATAGTTTGTATCTGAATTCAAAGCAGTTGTACCGGCTTCATTAATAACTAAGGGGCTAAGGCACTGCACAAACCAGTGCACTCTAGCCTCCATAGTGGGCAACATATAGATGGCATACTTGGACAAGCGCGCGAACCTCATATGATACTCCCACACACTCATGCTACCTTATTTCAGCCTCTGAAACTCGGTAGCATGGGCTACCTTAGTCTCGGCAGGTAAGACATGATCAATAAAGGCATCAGCAAACTCACTCTACCTCGTCAAAGGGCTCCCCTCCTCACGGGACTCCTCCCACATCTCGAACCAAGAATAGGACACCTCTTTCAGGTAGTAGGAGGCCAACTCCACTACCTCCGTCTTAATAGCATGCATGACTCGGAGAGCCTTGTGCATCTCATCAATGAAGTCCTAGGGTCCTCCTCGGGATTAGTACCCGTGAACACTGTAGGATCCAACTGAAGAAACCTGTTCACCCTAGAAGAAACAGGTGCAACATTCGATCTCTAGGCCTGTGAAGCCACTATATGAGCCAACATCTGTATGTCTCCCCTAAGGTCCCTATTAGAAAAATCGGGACCGGAAGATGGGGCTGGAGATGGAACTGGAATATTAGTAAGGGGTGGAATAGCTGCACCCTCAGTAGAAGTAGGAATTGGTGCAGTCGGAGCAGGAGTAGTAGAATCAGGCAGTGTAGTGACTAGGGGAATGTCCTCACACTTCGGGTGTCCACCCACATCATCAGGTATAGAATCAACTGCCACTCCAGGGGTGGTATTAGCTCCTTGCCCAGTTCTTGCTTTCTTTCTAGGCGCCATATACTGAAAATTAGAGCAATGCACGAGTTAAAGGAGGAGCAATCTTACAATCAGCTTTATCGTACGATCTAGAGCATCAAAGAAGGGTATTATTCCTAAATGCCCAAGTAGCCTGCTAATTATAGATGTGGTCGACAACATACCGATAAGAAGGACTCTACTAGACATGGCTTCGAGACATCCTAGGATACTTTAAAACCTTAGGCTCTGATACCAAGCTTGTCACGCCCCGACCTCGAGGAGAGCGACCGGTGTTCAACCGAGGTTACCCGACCGAGCAAGCCTGTGCCATATCTCTTACCCGAACTCCCCCATGATTAAGGAAAAGATCTAATTCTTTAGTTAGTCAAATAAGAGGATCATGTGAACAACATCCATTCATGAACATTAGTTACATCGTTTCAAGTCCCAAAATACATACACTTTCATAGTTTGAAGTGGTACATGTGGTACAAATAAAACACTGCTAATTTGACTTTCCCAACACCAACACATTACCCGCACTATGTCTGCGGAGCCTCTAACATATACAAAGGAGTACAATGATAGTGCCGGCAACAAGGCTCCGGCTATACCTCAAAACTAAATTTACAAGGAGCAAAAGACATACGCCCCGAACTGAAGTGGGGATCACCAAGTCAGCTGGGAGGAGGGTGCACCGCTATCAATGATCAAAGCCGCCTACAGAAGTACCACCTGCATCCTTTAAAGATGTAGCGCCCCCGACAAAAGGGGCGTAATACATGTCGAATAGTACTAGTATGAAAACCAAACACCCTCTTCAAGGATTGGAAGCACAACATAAATGTGACGAATCATGGAAACAAATAAAGAGCTTAAATAGCCGTTAAAACCATAGCAAAATAATTTAAAGCTTTCAAAAAAACATTTATCAATTTCAAGTTGGGAATTCTCTATATGACCTCTGCCACAATTCCACAATCTCTACACAAAGTGGCCCCGCCGCCTCACCCTAATGTGTGTGGGTGGAGGTGTATTCAGAAAACCACAATCTCAACACAAAGCGGCCCCGCCGCCTCACCCCAGTGTGTGCGAGTGGAGGTGTATTCACAATTACATTCTCTACACAAAGCAGCCTCACCGCCTCACCCCAATATGTGCGGGTGGAGGTGTATTCACAATTACATTATCTACACAAAGAGGCCACGCCGCCTCACCCCAATATGCGCGGGTGGAAGTGTATTCGCAAAGCCATACTTCGGATTCCCAAAACGGTAATAGTTGTACAAAAGATTTCCTTTCAAATCAACCATATGGCACCTTTGGCCTTAACAAGCATAAGTTCATAAGATTTTATCACATGAGAAATAAGAATTTGATCGAATTGATTGCGTACAAAGTTTTCTTCCCAAAAGGGTATAACATAATTAAGTCGAAATAGAAAATCATAAACACATGAGGGTTCGGGCACATTATGCAATTTGAGAATCAATTTACTAGCTTGAATATCCTACCTCAATAGTATTTCAAGTTCGAACTATACATGAAGTAGTTTTGTAAGAACTCGGGAATTCCGATACTATAAGTAGAGTTTAGCCTTCATACCTCGAAAGAGCCTTCCGTGGTGTAACCAAAAGCATCCCGACACTCCTATTGATGCCAATCTATAGAATAAGGGAGAATTACAAGTACGATTAGGGGAAATTCGTATGGCAAGAGCTGTTACAAGGACAATCCTACCTTTCCCTCAACTAATTCAACAACAAAATCGCCCAAGGTTGTCCAACAACTTCCCCACAATCCCTATTAGCTCATGCATGTGGTATGTCTACATCCATCACCCATAACCATCCCACAATTCAAAATTTGAGAGTTGGGGAAAGGAATTCTTACCTTTTTGGAACCCTAGCATGTCCCCTTTGAAGAAATTCCAAGGGTTGATCGAGGTTGGGTAGTGAAATTATTGAATCCTCCCCTTTCTCTCTCTATGATAGCTCTCTCCTCTCTTTAAAATACAAGGTAGTCCCTCAAAAATGGCCCCTAAGGCTAAATAAAATGTAATGGGATCGAGTTATAAAATTATAAAAATGAAGCCCCGATGCAGATCTGCGGTCACATATGCGACCGCATAACACTTCTGCGGTCCACAAAATGGACCGCATAATGGCCCTCCGGAACTGGGCATTTTTGCTTCACACTACGATAGGTCTGTGGTCCACAGGGCAATTCTGCAATCGCATAAAGCGCCACAGAACTCCCCTCCGGAAATTGTTTATGTTGGATCTGTGATGGATTGTGCGTCCCACGAAATGATTATGCGGCCGCATAATGGACCGCATAATGGTCCTAAAATTAGCTCAAGTCTCTGCTTCATTGTGTGGCAAATCTGCCATCCGCAGATCAGTTCTGTGATAGCAGAATGGACCACAAAAATGCCTTGTACTGCCAAAACTTTTCTTCAACTCCCTAACGCACTATTCAACCCAAAAAGTTCGTACCTTGTGTGGAATTTCTACAACCCTCAAATACATTACTCTACCCCGACGCCACGAAACCCCGAGTTTTAGGTGAAATTATTTTCAAGGCCTTACATCAACCCCCATACCTAACTCCCACTGCACAGCTCTCCAGAAATGCGATGTGAACTATGTGCCTCGATTGGAGATAATAGACACCGTCACACCGTGAAGACGAACAATCTCCCGGATATAGATTTGAGCGAGCTTCTCTGAAGAATAGGTAGTCACCACCGGAATGAAATGTGAGACTTAGTCAGTATATCCACAATAACCCACACAACGTCAAATTTCTTCAAATTTCGTGGGAGCGCAACAACGGAATCCATGGTAATATTCTCCCACTTCCACTGGGGAAGCTCAAGTCTCTGAAGCAAACTGCCCGTCCTCTGGTGCTCATACTTCACCTGCTGACAGTTCAAACACCAAGCCACATACCCCATTATATCTTTCTTCATTCTTCTCCACCAATAGTGTTGCCTCAAATCCTGATACATCTTGGCGGCACCCAGATGAATGTAATACCATGAACGTGGGCCTCCTCAAGAATCAACTCATGCAACCCATCCATATTGGGCACAAATCCGACCGAGCCTTGACATAAGAAATAACCCTGCTAGTAGAATAGATAGGAGTCCCTCTCTATTCTGATCGAGGAAACCTCGGAATGGCTAAATTCACCGTCTTTGTGTGACAATCCAAAATAGCGTGATAAGGTGATAGTTAACCCATGCCCAAAATAACATCAAAGTCCACTGTATCAAGAAGTAGAAGATCTATAACAGTCTCAAGGCTCTCGATAGAAACTACACATGAGCGATATACACGATCTACTACAATAGAATCCCCCACAGGTGTGGACACATATATAAGAGCACTCAAAGAATCATGAGGGAAAACTAGATATGAAGCAAAATAGGATGACACGTATGTATAAGTAGAGCCCCAATCAAATAGAACTGAGGCATCTCTGTAGCAAATCAAAACAATACCTCTGATGACGGCATCAGATGACTCTGCCTCCGGTCTAGCTGGAAATGCATAAAATGTGGCTGGGCCCCACTAAGAACTCCGCCTCTCGGACGGTCTATAGCTGGCTGACCTCCACCTCTAATGGCCTGACCTCAAACTCTAATGGCCTGACCTCCACCTGTAGTAGCCTGACCCCCGCCTCTAGCTGGCTGAGGGGGCGGTGGAGCAATCAGTATCGGAACCATGGCACGAGAACCCTGCTATGGCATGCTGCCCTGTGACCTAGGGAAAAATCTCGTGACGTGCCTCGGATCTCCACAAGTATAACAAGTCCTCGGCTGTTGTGATTGCTAACTCTGGAACTAACCCTATCAACATGAATAACCACCCTGATAACTCTGGATCTGAGGCGCACTAATAGGAGTTGAAGGCGCGTTGTAGGCGAGGGATGAGACCCATAAGAACCACGACTACCCAAAGCACCATGGAATGCCTGAAGCGCAGACTGAATTGGCCTGGGAGGATAACCTCTACCAAACGAACCATTGCCTCCAGATGAGGCACCACTGAAACCACAAAAATGAAGAGGCCTCTTCTTAGATACTGCCTTCCTACTCTGATCACGAATCATCTCGATCACTCTAGCAATTTCTAATACCCTCTAGAAATAAATAACATCTCCGATCTCCTTTACCATCTGTAGCCTGATACCGAAAGTAAGTCCATTAATGAATCTCTCCTGCTCACTTTGGTGCAACCGGGCCTCAAGCTTGGCCACATCAGCAACCTTTTCCTCTAACATCGGGAGGCGTGCAACAAGTTGATTCCTTTCGGCCAACAGCAGATCCCGCTTGGTCGTAAGTCTTTCTTTATCAAGTATCAATCTCTGAAGACCTTCAAATGCAATGAAATTGGCCTACAAAATGTATAACCAAAGTCAGAAAAACCATTATAATAAATACACAAAGAACAAGAAGTAAGAGAGCAAGTACGGTACCGTTGCCGCATTGTGCATGGCATTGTTCACCATGCATTCCCCAGAAAGGGAGTGTATCTTCTTCTTATCTTTCTCGGAAGTCAGTGGCTTTAGGTAGTTGGCAAGCTCCATCAGCCTGGACAGTAGATGGCACCCCTTCAAAATCGAGAGGGTGGCACTCGTCCTTCCTCAGAGATCTGGAGAATGGGGGTAAATAATTATGCCCCAAAATTCCTGTGGTCAGGGGATAGGGAGGAGAAGCACCCTCTTCTTGGGTATCTGTGGCCGGAGGAGAAGATGCACATGATGTTGGTTGCGTAGGAGCAGCTGGTGTAGAGGGGCGTGAAGTTGTTGGTGTTGTAAGTTGAGAAGCAATTGCAACAGGAGCAATGCTGATTATTGGTTACTCACTAACCGAAGGCAGAAAAGGCCCGGGTCCCAAATTCCTTGGACCATGAACAACAACAGGGAAAGGATAGTAGGAGTTGGCATTATCTACCAGATCCATCTCGCCCTACTATGCTTGGGCCTCTTCATCGGTCAGTTCTAAAAGCTCTTTTGGTTGAACATTCGGTCGCTGATGAAGATCGTTGTCTCTATTGAAGGGAAGCCTCTCCATCACTAGCTTCCCTATCATCTTCAATGACCACTGCGGCCACGACCGGCTCAGGTGTGGCCTTCTTTACTTTCTTATTTTTATTCCCAGTCGAGGAAGAGCAGCCGCCTTTTTGGTCGCTTGTTCTCTGGCAATGACGACAAAACGTTCCATCCATCCACGGTTATTGTCATAATCCACGTTGGAAAGAAGGGCGTGGTGGCCACATTTACTAAAATGTATCACTCCCCCACAGAAAAGTTTGGGGGAGCAAAGGTTCATCATATGTGCCAGGGTTAGGGTTTTCCCCGTCTCCATGCACAGCCGGGGTAGACATGCCACCATTCGCCACATAGAAGGTCCTACTTGTGCCAAGAAGACCCGGTACAAGTGGCATAATTCCAAGATCACGAGGTCAAGTACCCCGCTCAAAGAAAATGGGCCCAAAGTGAAGTGGTACATATAGACATACTTAAAACCCTTCTTGGTGAAAGTAACTCGGTCTATCGGGTTAGGAGCAATGATGTTGAGGTCTGAGCAGTTACACTCCTCTTTTATAGTAGGAATACTCGAAAGGCGAATAGAAGAGGGATACCTTCTAACACCCAAAGTTCGAGGATGTATAGAAGGGAACTTCTCTTGGAGTTCATTAACAGTGCTCAAGTGTTTGGGTATGATGGTGCTTATCATAGGAGGAGCAGCATCGACATCAACCTCTTTGTCTTTGGTTCTCTTCGGGCCTCCACCGATGAGAAGACAAGAGTTCCAAAAAAATTCAATGAAAGAAGACATGATAGTAAGGAGATGATGGAGTTTCTGAATAAAATCGGTAAAGATAAAAGCAAAAGAAGGTTAATTGTAGAGAAGATAGTGAACTTATGAATGGTTTGGAAATGAAAGAGGTAAAATGATGAGTATAAGTAAAGATATAGACGGCATCGTGATCATGATTACCTCGAGAACTGAAAAAATATTGCTAAATCATGGGGTAACACGTGTTCAGGGTATTAAATATGAGGAGACATGTGTCAAATGAAGCGTCAGAGACTATTCATAAAGTTTCAAAAACATGTCCCGCCAAGAAAGGAATCTTTACCAACTTCCCGATGACACAATGAAATGTCACCGAAAAGCAAGGGGACTATCTGTATAGGATAAAATTAGCTTATATTAAATGATCAAATGGTAGGGAGATGTGTGGAACCGAAGACATGCGGAAGATAAATCGAGTAACAGCCGGTACTGGGAACAACAACCTCCATTGGTATTGGATGAACCTCGAAGGGATCACGGTCGACGTGAGCAGATCAAATTTTTGCCATCGGAAAGTATTTAATGAAGAATATTTCCTGGCATTAAATGAGAAGCCGTTTTAGAGAATATTTGCATTCATAGCATACCATTACATACTCACCAATGACCCCCTTTATTGTCATTTAAGAGGGTCTTGATCCTAGGATCTTGCTTTCGTAAGTCTAGCTATAAATAGTAGGCTCAACAGCTATTGTAAAGACATGAAATCTTTGGCAAAACTTATACTACATTCTATTCTCAAACTAAATAATACAACTTTACTTTCTTTTTGATATTGCTCCTATCTCTATCCTCGGAAGCATCGCTCCCGGAGCCAGGCCTGCCATTTCTTTTGATTTTGACGCTAAGTCTTATTTTTAATCTAATTTATGTATCATTTTGGATTAAATCAGTCGCTTGTCTATAAACCAAGTAACAAATTCAACTGTACCGTCTTGTGGGTAAAAACAAATGGTGACAATATTAAGCAAAACCATAAACATTTACTAGAAATACTCAAAACTCGGTGTCACAAGTGTACGAGCAATTTAGTAGAATATACAAACCGCTATAACTACTGTCTGAAACAGAATATACAGAAATGATAAAATATAACAAGAAGGTGGCTCCATGTGTTGCAAATCGGAGCGGGGAGAGCAACTCACCACTAAGCCTCCGGGTAGTGCGTATGCGTGCCCATATGACCGTCTGAAGTACTATCCTTAGTACTTGCACAATTAGTGCAGAAGTGCAGTATGAGTACGTAAATCAACGCGTACCTAGTAAGTATCTAGTCTAACCTCAAAGAAGTAGTGACGAGGGGCCAACATCGACACTTAATAGTGGTCCAATAAATAATGTACATGAATTATAAATAGGCATGAAACACAACAGTAATAATGAAATAAAAAGTGGTAAATAATTTAATCCTTCAACATAATGACAGTTTGAAATCCTCAAATATCATGTGTTATATGAAACAGATAAGGAATATCAAGTAAACACCAAGTCTCAAATCAAAAGAAAATCGCATGTATATTCTGACTCCTAGGGATATTACGCATGAATTATGCCGAGGTCATAGAGCCCAATCCCTAATAATCATGTACAATGTCGAGGGTCGACCGATGTGAACCATATATGCATTTCAAATATACTGTCGAGGTCGTACAACCCGATTACGGCTACATATTTACAACACAAGGATAGGAACATAAAGTAAACACAATTTTTACCAACAATCAAGTATCCTGCCAAAACTCAAGGCAGTAAAGCTTGGCCTAACATAATCCCTAATCAAATATCAATTACAAATTTAAGTAACTAAACTGACAAGTTTAGTTCAAGTAATACAAATATTGCATGGTAAAGTCCTAAGTCTACCCGGACATAAACATGATTTTAGCTACGTACGGACTCTTGCCACCTCGTGCGTATGTAGTGCCCACAACAAGTAGCACATAATAATTGAAGCACCTACGGGATAATTTTCTCTTATAAGATTAGGCAAGAGACTTATCTCGCTTCCAATCTTATTACTTGGCTCTTAAACCTCACTAGGAGTCCCCAAACAGCGCCGAGCAATCTGAAACTAGTCAAAGTCGTACAAACTAATCAATATATGCTCAAAGGTTCATGATTTATCTATTAGAATCATTTCCCAACCCAATTAGGAATGTCCATAAAAGTCACCCCAGGACTGCGTGTACGTATTTTGGAAATTTTCAAACATAAATGTTACCCATGACATTACAATATCAAATATATAACTTATTCCATAATCAATCTTGTGGTAAAATCCTATTTTTTACCAAACTATCACGCCCCAGAACCGAGGAGCGCGACCGGCGCTCAACAGAGTGAACCCGGCCGAGAAAGCCTATTAGATACTTTCTATCCAATTAACCTATGATCAAGAAAACACATGATTTCATTAATTATACAGTAGGAGTCTCAATCATACAATCCTAAATCATTTCATTAGTCATTGCGCCTTTAAGTCTCAAAATACACATTTCTTATAGTTCAAGTGGAACAAGCGAAAAAACACCACATGACTGGTTTAACATTCCCAACACCCATATACAACCCACATAGTGTCTACGGAGCCTCTAAAGATACAAAAAAGAGTAAGGATAGTGTCAGCAACATGGCCCCAGCTATACCTCAAAAGTGACCATAATATAAACAAAAGGTACAATACATGACCCCAGAATGAAATGGGCTCACCAAGTCCGCTAAGAAGAGGATGCAACACTATCTACGATCAACGTTGTCTGCTATGTAACCACCTGCATCTATTTAAAGATACAGTGCCGCCCCCGGCAAAAGGGACGTTAGTACCGTCGAATAGCACTAGTATGTATAGCTAAACACCAATTCAATTGAATGAACAATAATAATACAAGAGGAACAGTCAAGAACCAAATAATATTAAAATAACAAGTTAAGGATCATATACGTTTTCCAAGTAAATTTCCATATTATTAGATTGTCTGATCTTTAGTACCGATGTTCCACAATTCACAATACCTCTGTATTCTTACACGGAGTCCGATCTCAGCCCGATCGGCTAGGCCGTCTCATCTGAGACATTACCACAATTTCATTATAACTTTCAAGCATAGTATCACCATGTGTGCGGCATGGCGTCCGATCACGGCCCGATCGGCTGGGCCATCTCATTTGAGACATTACCACAATTTCATCCACAATACTACCATGTTCTTACATGGAGTCTGATCTCGACCCGATCAGCTAGGCTATCTCATTTGAGATATTACCACAACTTCATTAGTCAATCATCTCACATCGTACTTCTTAACAATTACAAAGTCAATCTTGGCACTTGGTCGTGTCCCATAGTTCCAGACCCCTTTTTCCACATTCAATATCATTATCAACAACAATAAGGCTTTCCATTCAAGACACTAAATTCACATATGAGCAATTTAGGAGTCTTAGGCACATAGAGGCTTTTCATACAATTTGGCACAACAACCTTTATTTCGATCTTGACATGAGATCTTAATATTTCTAACACATATTCCACATTTTTTTAACACATCCTCAATAACAAGATAACATGATGAAGCATTTAGAATAAATATTGAACTTACATCATTCAACACAAACACGTTAGAAATCGCCAATTCTATAATGATCAAGGGCTTACTCCAATTACATGCTCACCGTGGGGTTCGATTCTAAGAAGAAGGGGGTTTAGCCAACATACCTTAATTGAGCTCCTTAAACCTCTAAGATGTTCCGAAATATTAGCCACTTCAATCTATTTTAGCAATATAATAAAATTGAACCAAAATTAGGAAGATGAACATGGTTTTAGCTCATTTGAGCATATTATCAAACACTTGGTGTGTATAAATGTTTTAAGCCCCTCTTTGTGGAAGATTCCATCTTTCCCCAACCCATTCTCTATCATTTTTAGCTCACAAACTTCCCACGTACCTTAGGAACACATGCATGCAAGGTAAGCACTCCCATCCCCATGAATTACCTTACTAATGGCCCACTCTAATTACATTTTGAAATTAAGAGTTTGGGTGATAGAATCTTACCTCTTAGGGTCGGGGTTTAAAAACCCCAAAAATGAAGCTCCGGAAGCGGACCGCATATCGGTTGTATAATTGCTGATCAAAATGACCAAAAATCTGTCTGTGTCTGTGGTCACTATATGGCCCGCATAACTGTTCTGCGGTCGCATAATGCATGGAAGAACAGTTATGTGGTCGCATAGTTGACCGCATAATTGCTTCCAGACCGACCCTTACCTACCTCACTCTACGACCATTATGCGGTTCGCAGAGTGATTCTGCGGTTGCATAATGGACCGCAGAAATGCATAACACTGCCAAACATTTTCCTCTACTTTCCAGTGCATTGTTCAACCAATTCGGCACCACGAAACACTTTTTTTTCTTTTGCAAAATTTTACGGGGCCTTACATTCTCCCCCACTTAGGATCATTCGTCCTCGAATGAGGGTAAAAAAATCTATTATTAACATCTTATGCAACTCAGTTGTTTTTCATACCACACACCAGCAGCCCCAAATTTAACTACCTCTCTAAATTCTCATAATTTCGCCAGAGTTTCGTTTTGTAACTAGGCCTATCCACCCGTCAGAGAGCCGCAGAAACACATCCTAGTAGCATATATATAATCCGACGATGCAACATAACTCATAACAACACAAACCGTGGCCTCATGTAAACAACATATAATCAAAAGGAACACCTTTACATTAACTGAATAAATGATACAAAGTTCATAGATGACAAGTTCGTAAAAGGATTACACGGTTATTCAAGTAAGTAAGGATGCTTCTTCTTCATCTCTTCCTCGGCCTCCCATGTGGCCTCTTCAACCTGTTGGTTTCGCCATAACACTTTCACGGAGGCAATTTCTTTATTCCTCAACTTTCGGACTTGCCTATCAAGAATGGCAACTACAATCTCTTCATACGACAATTCTTCATTAATCTCAATGGTCTCAACCGGAACAATGAGTATCGAATCTCCAACTACTTTCTTCAGCATAGACACATGAAACATCGGGTGTACTAATGACATCTCAGGTGGTAGCTCAAGCTTGTACGCCACCTCACCGATCCTCTGAATGATTTTGTATGGCCCGGCATACCTCGGACTCAATTTCCCCTTTTTCCCAAACCGCATAATACCCTTTATGGGGGAAACCTTCCAAATTACCCAATCATCTTCTTTGAACTCTAAGTCTCTGCGACGAACATCCGAATAGGATTTTTGATGGCTCTGAGCAGTTTTCAACTGCTCCTTTATGATCTTAACTTTTTCCATAGCCTGATGTACCAGGTCTGGCCCTATCAACTCTTCTTCCCCAATCTCGAACCACCCAATGGGAGATCTACATCTCCTACCATATAATGCTTCAAATGGTGCCATCTAGATACTTGCATGAAAGTTGTTGTTATAAGCAAACTCTATGAGTGGCAAATGATCATCCCAGCTACCCTTGAAATCAAGAACACAAGCACGCAACATGTCCTCAAGCGTCTGAATAGTCCGCTCTGCTTGCTCGTCGGTCTGTGGATGGAAAGATGTACTAAGATTCACCTGAGTACCCAAACCTTGTTGAAATTTCCTCCAAAAGTCGGTTGTGAACTGAGCCCCTCGATCGAAAATGATAGAAACTTGAGTGCCATGTAGCCTGACTATTTCCTTGATATATAACTGAGCATACTGTTCCGATGTGTCGGTAGATTTAACTGGCAAGAAGTGTGCTGATTTCATGAGTTGGTCCACAATCACTCAAATTGAGTCAAACTTGCGCAGAGTGTGAGGTAATGCTACCACAAAATTCATATTAATCATCTCCCACTTCCACATTTAAATTTCTATGTTCTGTGCCAACCCATCAGGCCGTTGATGTTTGGCCTTCACTTGCTGACAGTTCAGACACCTTGCCACAAAGTCTGCCACATTACTTTTCATGTCATTCCCCCAATAGACTTCCTTCAGGTCGTGATACATCTTCAAAGAACCTGGATGCACGGAATACCTAGAAGTGTGAGCTTCGATCATGATTCTTTCCCGGAGACCATCTACATTCGGAACACATAGGCACCCTTGGTACCTTAGTGTACCATCATCCATGCTAAGAGCAAAAGCCGTAGTCTTATGTTTTTGAATCCCCTCCTTCAAATGCACCAAAAATGGATCGTTGTATTGCTTCTCTATGACTTCCACAATGAGCGATGATTCGGCCCTATTTTGCCCAATTACCCCTCCTTCATTAGAGTCCGTAAGACGAATACCCAAACTAGCCAATCGATAGATCTCCTTGGCCAATGGACTTTGATATACCTCCAAGTGTGCTAAACTACACATAGATTTCCGGCTAAGAGCATCTGCCAGAACATTGGCTTTCCCCGGGTGATATAGAATATCGATGTCGTAATCCTAGAGTAACTCAAGCCATCTTCTCGGCCTCAGATTCAATTCCTTCTTCTTGAAAATATATTAAAGGCTCTTATGGTCCGTGAATATATCCACATGGACCCCAAACAAATAGTGACACCAAATTTTCAATGCAAAAACCATCGCCGCAAGTTCTAAGTCATGTGTCGGATAATTCTTTTCATGATTCTTGAGTTGCCTAGAAGCATATGCTATAACTCAGTCGTGCTGCATCAACACACACCCAAGCCCAATTCTTGAAGCATCACAATATACCACAAATTCATGTGTACCCTCTGGCAAGGTCAACACCGGCGTTGTAGTCAATTTCGATTTCAACTCTTGGAAGCTCATTTCACAGGCATCGGGACATTGGAACTTAACTGCTTTCTAAGTCAATTTAGTCAACAGAGAGGCAAGAGTAGAGAACCCCTCCACAAACTTCCTGTAATACCCTGCTAAGCCCAAGAAACTACGAATCTTTGTGGGCGTTGTAGGTCTAGGCCAATTCTTTACTGCTGAAATATTTTGAGGATCAACCTTTATTCCTTCTCTAGAGACAACATGACCCAAGAATGTGACAGAATCGAGCCAAAATTAACACTTTGAAAATTTAGCATACAATTGGTGCTGATGAAGAGTCTGCAACACTGCCCTAAGATGATCGGCATGGTCCTTCCGACCACGTGAATACACAAGAATATCGTCAATGAATACTATCACAAAGGAGTCGAATAAAGGCTTAAAAACACGATTCATAAGATCCATGAAAGCTGCCGGGGCATTTGTTAGCCCAAAAGACATCACTAGAAATTCAAAATACCCATACCGGGTTCTAAAAGCTGATTTTGGAATAACCTGCTCCCTGATCTTCAATTGGTGATACCCGAATCATAAATCAATTTTAGAGAAGTATCTAGCACCCTGTAACTGATCAAACAAATCACCTATTCTTGGTAGTGGGTATTTGTTTTTGATTGTGACTTTGTTGAGCTGCCGGTAGTCAATGTACATCCTCAGTGATCCATCTTTCTTCCTCTCGAAGAGAACCGATGCGCCTCATGGCGACACACTCAGTCGGATGAAACCCTTCTCTAAAAAATCCTTCAATTATTCCTTTAGTTCCTTCAATTGTGCTGGTGCCATTCTGTAGGGTGGAATAGATATAGGCTACGTGACTGGCATCACATCAATCCCAAAACCAATCTCCCTGTCTGGCGGAATCCCAGGTAGCTCATCAGGGAATACCTCCGTAAATTCCTTCACAACTGGCACTGACTCGAGTGTAGGTACCTCAGTAGTGGTGTCTGTAACTCGGACCAAATGGTAAATACACCCTTTGTTAATCATCTTCGTGGCCTTAAGGTAATAAATAAACCTATCCTTCGGCACCACATTATCCCCCTTCCACTCAATAACCGGCTCATTAGGAAATTCAAACCTCACAGTTCTAGTTCGGCAGTCGAGCTTTGCAAAACATGAATAAAGCCAATCCACTCCCATAATTACATCAAAATCAACCATCCCCAATTCAATGAGATCGGCCACGGTGTCCCGACCACGCACCGTGACAGCACAACCCCTATAAACCCGTGCGGCCACAATAGACTCGCTAACCGGAGTAGACACAGAGAACGGCTCAGGAAGTTGTTCCAATTCTATCCCAAATTCCACAGCAACATAAGGGGTAACATAGGTCAAGGTGGAACCGGGATCAATAAGAGCATATACATCATGAGTTTGGACAGTCAATATACCTGTGGCAACATCTGGAGAAGCCTCTGCATTCTGGCTACCACTCATAGCATAGAAACGATTGGGTCTTCCTGAACTCTGTGCACCACCCCTAGCTACACCACACCCTGCTGGTGCTGGAGGGGGTGCTGAAGATGTAGCAGCTACAGAACTAGATGGCTATGTTGTGCCCCTGCCCGTACCCTGGTGGGATGAACAGCAGTCCCTCTGAATATGACCCCTTAATCCATACCCGTAACATATAGGTAAGTCCATATAGCAGATCCCCGAGTGCATCTTCCCACACCTGGGGCATGGGGGCCTCCGCTGCTGTGGGAACCTCCCTCCTGATCGGCCCTAATGGTGGGGTCCCCTGCTGCCCTGATTGGGCCTGAAGCAACTCCCCTGCTATTGACTGTGTCCCGCTTACGCTGCACTGGCTGAAGACTAAGCATGAGATTGGGTTGGCCTTGATGACCCTCCCCTGAAAGATGATCTTCCCCCACCAAATGACTCCTCAAAGTTGCCCGCGGACTGGGCCTTGTTGGTACCCTCTCGCTCCCTCTTGTTCTTCAACTTGCGGTCCTCTGTAGCTTGATCATATGCTACCATTTTCCCATAGTTCATGTCTGAATTCAATGCAGCTGTAGCGGCCTCATTTATAACCAAGAGGCTAAGGCCCTGCACAAACCGGCGCACTCTAGCCTTCATAGTCGGCAACATTAGAATGACATATTTTGACAGGCGCGTGCACTCCATGTGATACTCCCACACACTCCTACTCCCTTGCTTAAGATTCTCAAACTCTGCGGCACGGGCTTCCCTAGTCTCAGCAGGAAATAAATGGTCCATTAAGGCATCCACAAACTGACTCCATCTCGCTGGAGGGCTCCTCTCCTCCCGAGAGTCCTCCCACAGCTCAAACTAAGAATATGCCACCCCCTTCAGGCGGTAGGCGGCCAACTCCACTCCCTCTATCTGAGTAGCGCGCATAGCCCGGAGAGACTTATGCATTTTATCAATGAAGTCTTATGGGTCCTCCTCGGGATTAGCACCCGTAAACACCGGAGGATCCAACTGAAGAAACCTGTTCACCCTAGAACCACTAAAATCCCTTTGTTGGCTAGAGGATGTGGGTGCAACATTCGACCTTTGGGCTTGAGAAACCACTATCTGAGTCAGCATCTGAATAGCTCTCCTAAGATCCCCATCCGAAATACCAGATCCAGAAGCTGGGGCTGGAGGTGGAATCGGAATGTCAGGTGGAGGAACTGTCACACCGTCAGTAGGTGTAGGAACTGGTGTGGCCCGGGCCGGTGTAGTGGAATCAGGTAGTGTAGCAGTCGGGGGATTATCCTCACCCCTCGGGTGTTCACCTGCTTCATCAAATAAAGGGTCAACTACCACTCCTAAGGCGGCGTTGGCCCTTTGGCCAGTTCTTTCTCTTTTTTTAGGTGCCATATACTAAAAGTTAAAGGAATGAACGAGTTAGAGGAGGAATAGTTGCACAATTAGTTTCATCGCACGATCCCGAGTATCAAAGAAGGGTGTTGTTCCTACATGTCCAAGTAGCCTCCAACTTATAGATGAGGTCGACAACACACCGATAAGAAGGACTCTACTAGACATGGCTCCGAGATATCCAAGGACACATTAAAACCTTAGGCTCTGATACAAAGTTTGTCACGCCCCAGAATCGAGGAGTGCGACCGGCGCTCAACTGACTGAACCCGGTCGAGCAAGCCTGTTAGATATTCTACCCAATTAACCCATAATCAAGAAAAGAAATGATTTCATTAATTATACAGTAGGAGTCTCAATCATACAATCCTAAATCATTTCATTAGTCATTGCGCCTTTAAGTCTCAAAATACATATTTCTTATAGTTCAAGTGGAACAAGCGATCAAACACCACATGACTGGTTTAACATTCCCAACACCCATATACAACCCACATAGTGTCTACAGAGCCTCTAAAGATGCAAAAGAGAGTAAGGATGGTGCCGACAACAAGGCACCGGTTATACCTCAACAGTGACCATAATATAAACAAAAGGTACAATACATGACCCCAGAATGAAATGGGGCTCACCAAGTCCGCTAAGAAGATGATGCAACACTATCTGCGATCAACGTTGTCTGCTATGTAATCACCTGCATCCATTTAAAGATGCAGCGCCGCCCCCGGAAAAAAGGACATTAGTACCGTCGAATAGCACTAGTATGTATAGCTAAACACCAACTCAATTGAATGAGCAATAATAATACAAGAGGAACAGTCAAGAATCAAATAATATTAAAACAACAAGTTAAGGATCATATACGTATTCCAAGTCAATTTCCATATTATTAGATTGTGTGATCTTTAGTACCAATGTTCCAGAATTCACAATACCTCTGTATTCTTACAAGGAGTCCGATCTCGGCCCGATCGGCTAGGCCGCCTCATCTGAGACATTACCATAATTTTATTATAACTTTCCAGCACAGTACCACCATGTGTGCGGCATGGCGTCTGATCACGGCCCGATCGGCTAGGCCATCTCATTTGAGACAACCACTGTGTTCTTACACGGAGTCCGATCTCGACCTGATCGGCTAGGCTATCTCATTTGAGACATTACCACAACTTCATTAGTCAATCATCTCACCTTGTACTTCCTAATAATTACAAAGTCATTCTTGGCACTTGGCCGTGTCCCATAGTTCCAGACCCATTTTTCCACATTCAATATCATTATCAACAACAATAAGGCTTTCCATTCAAGACATTAAATTCTCATATGAGCAATTTAGGAGTCTTAGGCACATAGAGGCTTTTCATACAATTTGGCACAACAACCTTTATTTCGATCTTGACATGAAATCTTAATATTTCTAACACATATTCCACATTTTTTAACACATCCTCAATAACAAGATAACATGATGAAGCATTTAGAATAAATAATGAACTTACATCCTTCAACACAAACACGTTAGAAATTGCCAATTCTATAATGATCAAGGGCTTACTCCAATTACATGCTCACCGTGGGGTTCGATTCTAAGAAGAAGGGGGTTTAGCCAACATACCTTAATTGAGCTCCTTAAAACTCTAAGATGTTCCGGAATATTAGCCACTTCAATCTATTTTACCAATATAACAAAATTGAACTAAAATTAGGAAAATGAACATGGTTTTAGCTCATTTGAGCATATTATCAAATACTTGGTGTGTATAAATATTTTAAGCCCCTCTTTGTGGAAGATTCCATCTTTCCCCAACCCATTCTCTATCATTTTTAGCTCACAAATTTCCCACATACCTTAGGAACACATGCATGCAAGGTAAGCACTCCCATCCCTATGAATTACCTTACTAATGGCCCATTCTAATTACATTTTGAAATTAAGAGTTTGGGTGATAGAATCTTACCTCTTAGGAAGAAGACCTGGGTGCATCTCTTGATAATATTCAAGATACTAAGTGAGAATTGGAGAGCAATGTGATGAAGATCACTTCTCCCACTAGGACCCTCTCTCTCACTCTAAAAATATCAGAAAATATGATCAAAATAGTCCATGGGGTGTGTTTTAATGTAATAGGGTCGGGTTTAAAAACCCCAAAAATGAATCTCCGGAAGCGGACTGCATATCGGTCGCAAAATTGCTGACCAAAACGACAAAAAATCTGTCTATGTCTGCGGTCACTATGCGACCCGCATAACTATTCTGCGGTCGCATAATGCACCGCAGAACAGTTATGTGGTCGCATAGTCGACTGCATAATTGCTTCCAGACCGACCCTCACCTGCCTCATTCTGTGACCATTATGCGGTCCGCAGAGTGATTCTGCGGTCGCATAATGGACCGTAGAAACGCATAACAGTGCCAAACATTTTCCTTTACTTTCTAGTGCATTGTTCAACCCAAAAAGTCTGAACCGCAGCTCGCAAGCTCCCCGCGAAGAATTTCTATAATACATAACACGTACAACCAATTCGGCACCATGGAACATTTTTTTTTTCTTTTGCAAAATTTTACGGGGCCTCACACAAACCCTAGGTTTTCCAACAAATCCCAAAATTTCCACAATTTCTATGTTAAAATCTACCAATAATCCATGTATTTCACTCAAATATTGGTAGAATTCACTTATCTTGTGATGCTTGATGAAAATCCCTCAAAAGATCTCCCAAATTAAGCCAACCCAAGTGAAAATGAGAGAAAATGAGCTAAGTTCCGTATTAAAAATTTAATCTACCCAGGTCTCCCTTCTTCGCGACCGCGGAAAGTCCCTCTTGATCGTGAAGGCGAAGTTGGCTCAGCCCAGCTGCTTCCTCTACGCGTTCACGATAGACGTGTCATGTTCGCGATGACCAAGGCACTCAGCCCTTCGCGAGGTGCACTATCCGCGTTCGCGAAGGCCAATAGCCTTCCAACCCAACTCAACCTCAACCTTCTTCACATTCGCGAAGATGATTACACATTCACGAAGAAGGACTAGATCCTCCATCGCGTTCACAAGGACCTCCTCGCATTCGTGAAAAGTTAAATCCCAGACTCCTCTCGAGCCTTCTTCGCGATCGCGGAACAACCTTCGCGATCGCGAAGCACACCAGCACACTAACAATTACGGCTAACTTCGAACGTGACAAACCATACATAGACAACTCGAAATAAAGCCAAATTTTACGCATAAGTCACGAATCAAAATACAAACCTATTCCAAGGATCATAATCCCAAACGGACATAATAAACACCAAAGTCCACTTCAAATCAAACTCAGGAAATTCTAAAACCTTCAACACACCAACTTTCAACAATAAGTGCTGAAACGATCCCCGTCCATCGAAAAATGATCCGAACATACGTCCAAGTCGAAGATTATCGTACGAACCTAATGGGACTTTGAAATCTTGATTCCGAGGTCGTTTACTCAAAATGTTGACTCATGTCAAACTTGGCCACCTTAGGCCACTATTATGGAACTATGTGTTCCAAATCCAATCCGAACCCTTCTAAAAACGAACCAACCATCCCCGGAAGTCATAAAATAGTAAAAGCACATACGGGGAGTCTTAAATAGGGGAACGGGGATTTAGAAAGCAAAACGATCGAAAGGGTAATTAAATTCTCCACTCTTAAACAAATGTTCTTCCTCGAATGGGTTTAGACTCATACCTGAAGTGTTGAATAAGTGTGGATATCTGCTCCGTATGTCCTCCTCAGTCTCCCAAGTTGCCACCTCGACTGGTTGACCCCTCCACTGGACCTTTACCGCCAAAATTGTCTAAGACCCCAACTTACGGACTTGTCTGTCAACAATAGAAACTGGCTCCTCCTTATAACCCAAGCTCTCATCTAGCTGAACTGTGTTGTAATCTAACAATAGACTCGCCAACCGGAGTAGACATAGAGAACGGCTCAGAGGACCTCTTGGCATGGTACCTCCAGAGCCTAGACACGTGGAATAGTGGATGAACTCCCGATAGACTAGGAGGCAAAGCAAGACTGTATGCAACCTCTCTAACTTGTACTAACCCCTCGAATGGACCGATGAACCTCGGAATCAGCTTGCCCCTATTTCCCAACCTCATGATACACCTTTATCGATGAGACTTTCTAGAAAATGTTCTCCCCCACCATAAAAATGATAAATCACGTGCTTTCTGATCCGCGTAACTCTTCTGCCTAGACTGAGCTGTGCGAAGTCGCTTCTGTATCAACTTTACCTTATCCAAGGCAACCTTTACCAAATCAGTTCCATATAACCTGGCCTCACCGGGCACAAACCAATCGATGGGGAAGGACATCATCATCCATACAAAGCCTCAGATGGAGCCATCTCGATGCTGGACTGATAACTACTATTATAAGCAAACTCGGCAAATGGTAAGAATCGATCCCACTTCCCTCCGAAGTCAATCACACATGCTCTGAGTATATCCTCCTGAATCTGAATTGTTTGCTCCGACTACCCATCGGTCTGCAGGTGAAAAGACATGTTGAGCTCCACCCGAGTACCCAACTCACTCTGTACAACTCTCCTTAAATGAAAAGTGAACTGGGTGCCTCTATCCGAAATAATAGAAATAGGCACGCCATGAAACCGAATGATCTCCTGAATATAAATCTGGGCAACCTCTTTGAAGTGTATGTAGTCATCACCTAAATAAAGTGTGCAGACTTGGTCAGGCGGTCGACAATGACCCAAACGACATCAAACTTCCTCAACGTTCGCGATAAACCAACCACAAAATCCATCGTGATGCGCTCCAACTTCTACTCTGGTATAACCATCTACTGAAGTAAGCCACCTGGCCTCTGGTGCTCGTACTTAACTTGCTGGCAATTCAGATATCTAGCCACATACTCAACTATGTCCTTCTTCATCCACCGCCAGCAATAATGCTACCTAATGTCACAATACATCTTCGTGGCACCTGGATGAATAGAAAACACGAACTGTGTGCCTCCTCTAGAATCATCTCCCTCAAGCCATCAACATTAGGAACACATAAGCGACCCTGGAGCTGCAGAACACCATCATCACTGATAGTAACCTCCTTGGAATCACCCCATAGCATTGTCACTCTAAGAACTAGCAAGTTCGGAACAACGTGCTGACAAGCCTTGATCCGCTCGATTAACTAGGGAGTGAATGTCCAAAGTCAATGGCCTCTCCCCTACTGAATTGCATGCCAAACTGCCCATACTTTTGGCCTTTCTGCTCAAGGAATCAGGAACCACATTCGCCTTGCCCAGATGATAGAGGATGGTATTATCATAATCCTTTAGTATCTCAAGGCACCTGCGCTGCCTCAGATTAAGATCCCTCTGCTTAAACAAATGTTGCAAACTGTGGAGATCGGTGTAAACCTCGCACGACACTGCATAAAGATAATTCTCTAGATCATGAGAGCATGAACTATTGCAGCCGACTCTAAATCATGAACATAGTAATTCTTCTCGTGGGGCTTCAACTAACGTGAAGAATATGCAATAACTCGCCCCTCCTACATCAATACATAACTCAAACTAACGCGTAAAGCGTCGCAATACATAGTATACATCCCTGAACCGGAGGGCAAAACTAACACGAGTGTTGTAGTTAATGCGGTCTTGAGCTTCTGAAAGCTCGTCTCGCAATCATCGGGCTATCTGAACTGAGCACTCTTATGGGAAAATCTAGTCAAAGGAGTTGCAATAGATGGTAAGCCTTCCACAAATCGACGATAATAACCTTCTAGCCTCACAAAACTCCTGATCTCAGTCGTTGTGGTGGGACAAGGCCAACTCTGAACTCTGTCGACCTTCCTGGGATCCACCTTATTACACTCGCCTAATACAACATGCCCCAAGAAAGCCACAGAATCTAAACAGAACTCACACTTGGAGAACTTAGTATATAGCTTTTGTTCCCGCAAGGTCTGAAGCACTATCCTCAAATGATACTCGTGCTCCTCCATACTACGCGAATAGATCAATATGTCATCAATGAAGACAATGACAAATGAGTTAAGATATGACATGAACACCCAATTCATCAAATCCATAAACATCGCTCGGGCGTTAGTCAATCCGAAGGACATTACTAGAAACTCATAGTTACCATATCTAGTCCGGAAAGTTGTCTTCGAAATATCCGAAGCACGAATCTTCAGTTGATGATGCCAAGATCTCAAGTCGATCTTCGAGAACACTCTAGCACCCTGTAGCTAATCAAACATATCATCAATGCACATATCCACATACTCCCATCCTTCTTCCTCACAAATAATATCGGTGCACCCCAAGGCGACACACTCGTCCAGATGAACCCCTTCTCGAGCAACTCCTAAAGATGATCCTTCAACTCCCTCAACTCCACTTGATCCATGTGATAAGGCAAAATGGAGAGAGGCTGGGTGCCCAGTGCCAAATCAATACTGAAATCCATATCCCGACCCGATGGAATACTTGGTAGTTCAGCAGGAAATACATCAAATAACTCCTGCACCACAGGCACTGAATCTATCGTGGGAGTCTCCATAGTGGTATCTCAAACAAAGGCTAAATAGTCCAAAAAAACCTTTTAGATCATCTGTCGAGCCTTCAAGAAAGAGATGACCCAGCTAGATGTACTGATAGATGAGCCCCTCCACTCCAATTTAGGAAACTCTGAGATCGCCAAGGTAACATTCTTGGCATGGCAATCAAGAACGGCATGATACAAAGATAATCAGTCCATGCCCAGGATGACCTCAAAGTCGGTCATATCAAGCAACACAAGATGTTCTCTGGTTTCATAACAAAACAAAGTCATTACAAAGGTCCGGCAAACCCAATCCACAATAACATAATTACCAACTGCGTGGACAAATATACAGGAACAACCAAGGACTTACGAGATACATCCAGATAAGGATCAATTAGTGAAGATACATATGAATAAATAGACCCTAGATAAAATACTATCGAAGTGTCCCTACGGCAGATAGAAATAATACATGTGATCACGGCGTCTGAGGCTACCGCATCTCATCTAGCTGAGAAGGCATGGAATCTAGCCGGAGCACCACCTGGCTGACCTCCACCTTGAGAGAAAGCCCTACCTACCTGCCCTCCGCCTTTGGCCGGCCGGACGGGGCGATGTTGCTGATCGTGCGGTAATCATGAGCTGATGGCCCTGTTGTATTGCCTTGCCCCGATGCCTGGGGCAAAACCTCCTCATATGACCAAGCTCCCCGCACTCATAGAAACCTCTCACTGCGGAAGACTGCTGACCCTGGGTCTTACCCTGGTGACCATAATACCCTCTGAAGGAATACTGAATAGTCGTTGGATGGTAGGTACTCTCTAGAATTGCGTTGAAGTAGGACTGCGTTGGAGCACTCCAAGCAGGCGGTGGTGCTGAATAAATGGGCCTGCTACACTGGCCCCTCATAAACTAAACTCTAACCCCAGACTGGGCGCCACTGAATCAACCAGAATGTTGAGGCCGCTTATCCCTCGATGTATACTCTCGATCTTGGTTGCGGATACACTTGATCCTCTAAGCTATCTCCAACACTTGATCGTAAGGAGTCCCCATCTCAGCCTCTCGGGCTATAGAAGCCAGGATACCATAGTGCAAGCCTGCAATAAACCTACACACTCTCTCTGCATCTGTGGGAAGTATCATAACTGTATGACGAGACAACACAGAGAATCTCGTCTCATAGTTGGTCACAAACATCTGACCCTACTGGAGCCACTCCAACTGACCCCGTAACTCTTCCCTCTACAAGGGTGGAATATACCTCTCCAAAAAGAGATGCGTGAACTGGTTCAAGTCAAGGGAGGTGAACCTGCTGGCCTACTCTGAAGATAAGGCTGCCACCATCTGTAGGCCTTGCCCTCAAACTGAAATGTGGTGAAGTCCGCCCCTTTGGACTCCACTACTCCCATATTATGCAGCCTATCCCTGGAACGATCATTGAAATCTTATGGGTCATTTGAACGCACACCACTAAAGACTAGAGGATGAAGCCTAGTCCATTTGTCCATCCACTTCTGCTCCTCAATGGTCACGGTTGTTCTGGTCTCTGGTCTAACTACTGCAACCGACAGAGCCCCGACTGCAGTGGTGATCCTGATAAATGACAGTAGCGTGCCCTAGAGCATGAGCGGTAGGGGTTTGTTCTCCCCCTCCCACCTAGGATGTGGCCGGATCTGTTGGAAATAGTCTATCCTGAGTCATAGAGTCCATGAACCGCAGCATACGGCCCATGACCTCCTGAAATCCCGGTGAGGTCATAAAGTCTGTCAGGGTCGGCTCAGCTGTAGATGCCTCATCCTGCCCCTCAATGATAGGATCCTCTACCGGATACATTGGTGGTATGACAGGAGCAATTCTAGGATGCTCTCGTCCTCTAGCAAGTGATGTGTCCCTCCCTCATCCTTTGCTTCTGCCTTTAACAACTAGGGGAGCATCCCATCTACTGTCGGGTGTAGCCTTAGTGCGCGTTCTCACCATCTGTGAGAGAATAAGAGAAAGATACTTAGCACAACATCATTTATACGATGGGAGATGAAGAAAGAGAAGTTTCCTAACACCCTATAGCCTCCTGAAGATAAGTATGGATGTCTTTGCGCCGATCTGCAAGACTCTACTAGGCCTTCTCATGACTCGTGAAACCTATGTGAACCTAGTGCTCTGATATCAAACTGTCACGACCCAATTCCTACCATAGGCCAATAGGGCACCCAACGTCGTTGTTAGGCAAGCCAACGGTTAATCATAAACTTAATTAATCATTTTATTGCTTTGGAAATCATGGGTTTTATTAAGTAAAAGAAATTAAGCATAGAAAACCATGGAGATATAAATCATTAATAAAACATAAAAATTAATTGGTGACAATATTAGGCAAAACCATAAACATCTACTAGAAATTCCCAAAACTCAGTGTCACAAGTGCACGAGCAATCTAGTAGAATATACAAACCACTATAACTATTATCTGAAACATAATAGACAGAAACAATAAAAATAACAAGATGGAGGCTCCAGGTGCTGCAGATCGAAGCGGGGAGAGCAGCTCACCACTAAGCCTCCGGGTAGTGCGTATGCGCGCCCGTATGACCGCCTG
This sequence comes from Nicotiana tomentosiformis, assembly GCF_000390325.3. Taxonomy (NCBI): domain Eukaryota; kingdom Viridiplantae; phylum Streptophyta; class Magnoliopsida; order Solanales; family Solanaceae; genus Nicotiana; species Nicotiana tomentosiformis. The sequence continues at coordinate 134,280,881 of NC_090812.1, read as the reverse complement.
AATTACCTGCCTCAGAACCTGCACAATTAGTGCAGAAATGTAGTATGAGTACATAAATCAATGCATATCTAGTAAGTATCTTGTCTAACCTTGAAGAAGTAGTAACAAGGGGCTGACATAGACACTTACTAGTGGCCCTATAAATAATAGTAATAATGAAATAACAAGTGGTCAATAATATGATCATTCAACATAATGACGGTTTGAAATCCTCAAATATCATGTGGTATCTCAAATAGATAAGGAATATCAAGTAAACACCAAGTCGCAAATTAAAAGGAAAATCTCATGTTTATTCTGACTCCTAGCAATATTCCGCACGAATTATGCCGAGGTTGTACGGCCTGATCCCTAATAATTGTGTACACAGTCGAGGGTTGGTCGGCACGAACCATAAATGCATCTCAAATATACTGCCAAGATCATACGACCAGATCCATAATGCTATTTCATAGCACTACCGAGGCGTACGACTCAATCCACGGGAATAGAGGAAACTTTCCGAATTACGGCTATATATTTTCAACACAAGGATAGGAACATAAAGTAAGCATGATTTTTACCAACAATCTAGTATCCTGCCAAAACTCAATGTAGTGAAACTCAACCTAGCCTAATCCCTAATCAAATATCAATTATAAATTTAAGTAATTGAGCTAGCAAGTTGAGTTCAAGTAATACGAATATGGTAAAGTCCTAAGTCTACCCAGACATATACATGATTTTAGCTATGTACGAACTCTCGTCACCTCTTGCGTACGTAGCGCCCACAACAAGTAGCACATAACAATTAAATCACCTTCGGGGAAAATTTTCTCTTTCAAACAATTAGGCAAGAGACTTACCTCGCTTCCAAGCTCACTACTCGGCTCTTAAACCTCACCAGTAGTTCCCAACAGACGTTGCGCAATCCGAAACTAGTAAAAACAATCATACAAACTAATCAATATATGCTCAATAGTTCATGATTCATCTATTAGAGCAATTTCCCAACACAATTCGGAAAGTTCATAAAAGCCACAACAAGACCCGCGTGCCTGGATTCCAGAATTTTTGAAGATACACATTATTCATGACATTACGAATTCAAATATATATATTATTCCCAATTCCATAATCAATTTCGTGGTCAAATCATTTTTTTAACCAAACCCTAGATTTTCCAAAAGCATCCCAAATTTTCTAATAAATTTCTATGTTAAATCTACCCATAATCCATGTATTTAACTCAAGAATTAGTAGAATTTACTGACCTTGTGATGCTTAAAGAAAATCACCTCAAAAAGCTCACAAATTTGGCAAACCCAAGTGAAAATGAGAGAAAATGAGCGAAGTCCGTATTAAAAATGCAATCTGCCAAGGTCTCCCTTCTTCGCTATCGTAGAAGGTCCCTCGCGATCGCGAAGGCCAAGATGGCTCAACCCAGATCCTTCCTCTACGCGTTCATGACATACGCATAATTTAGCGATGGCCAACACACCTAGCCTTTCGCATTCATGGTCCCCCAGCCGCGTTCGCGAAGGCCAACAACTTTCCAGCCCAACTCAACCTCAACCTTCTTCGCATTCGCGAAGATGTCTATGTGTTCGGGAAGAAGGACCAGATCTTCCATCGCGTTCGCGAGGACCTCGTCGCGTTTGCAAAGACTAAAATCCCATACTCCTCTCCAGCCTTCTTGGAGATCGTAGGACAACCTTCGTGATCACGAAGCACACCAACAATTTTAGCCAACTTCAACTATGCTCCGGGAGATCCAATACTCACCTGAGCCACCCCGGACTCCGTCCAAATGTATTAACAAGTCCATAAACATACTACGGACCTAATCGAAGTCTCGGAACACGTAAAATAACATTGAAACCAAGTATTGCACCTCAAAACCAAATTAATCAACTTCTTAACTTCAAACTCATTTTGATCAACTCCGAACGCGACCAACCATACTTAGACAACTCGGAACGACACCAAATTTTTTGCACAAGTCACAAATCACAATACGAACCTATTCCAAATCTCAAAATCCCAAACGAACATCGATAACACCAAAGTCCACTTCAAATCAAACTTAGGAAATTTCGAATAGTTTTTATCTTATTGTGTTATCCTTCGGCCATGTGATCTAAGTATGGGCTGTGTATGTAATGATCCGTCTTTTTGTTTTGAGTAATTACTCTCCTATCTACTATTTTAAGTTTTGAATAGCTTCATATGATGTATTATGACTTGTATGCAAAATTTGAGGTCAATCAGACTTAATTTGCTGTATTTCGACATCGATTCTTCAAGAATACGTGGTATCACATTAAGAAAATGAGCTCCAAATTCAGTTTTGATTGAAGCATTAGATCCGTATTGAAATTTTGGAGCCATAGCAAAAAGAGTCGTCGAATTCGGACATCGTATGAAAGAGTTATGCCCATTTCCGTATCAAAAATGATTTCCGGTCGTCGCGAGGGCCCGGGGTCGCGTGGGGTGCTAGCCATGACGCTGGGATATTTAAGGGTACTGGAAATAGTGCCACAGGCAGCCCCACGCTACCTGTGGCGCTCAAAAACACCAGAGGCTCTATAAACGAGTGTTTCTACCATTTTTGACAAAAATAGAGTTTGGGAGTTCGGTTTGGCCGATATTTGGGCGATTTTCATGGGTAAACATTGGGGTAAGTGTTCCTTATCCTCTATTGATTATATTTCATGATTCCATACTCATTTACATCATGAATCTGTGAATTTATGAAAGAAAAATCAGAGTTTTTTAAAATCTTCCAAAAATGTAAAATGAAGATTTGAAGGTCAATCCGATATCGGAATTTGATAAAATTGGTATGGATGAACTCGTAATTTAATGGGTTGTCATATTTTGTTAGTTTCAGCAGATTCCGAGATGTGGGTCCATCGGGCAATTTTTGAGTTAAATTTCGAAATTTGTTGAAAAATTAGTATTTTCATATGAAATTAATTTCTACGATTCGTGTTGAGTATATTGAATTGTTTGTGACTAGATTTGGAGCTTTCAGACACGAATTCGTGAGGCAAAGGTTTATTGGAAACTTGAAATTTGTTGTGAAACGAGGTAAGTATCTTGCCTAACCTCAAGTGAGGGAATTACCCCTTAGACATTGAGTCTTATGTGCAAATTGTGTAATTGAAAACCATGTACGCGATTTGACGAGTACGTACTTGGTTTATATATGAGAATTATATCAGTTGAAATTCGTAGACGCCCTTAAGTATTAAATTGGAAAATTGTTGTAACTTATTAAATCCCTTATTTGTCATGCCTCATTCTTTGTTTGCCGAGGTTATTTTTATATGATAATTTGGTGTGATTGCCACTTGATGTTTACGTGAACTCTGTGTTGTTTGAGTTGACATTTTTATGGAAAATTTATTTAATAAGATGAATAAATCAATTTATTCCCTGAAGTTGTAATTTAAAAGAGGCGTTGTTCCTGGATGAATTACTTGTCAGTTCACGTTGTTGAAAATTTGGTATTGAATTATAAATGCCGTGAATCATATTGAGGCAAAGTGCCAAATTGTGAAATATTATTCGGTTGAGTTGTTCACTCCCGAAAATTTCGTTAAGATGTTGTGCACATTATGATCGAGTCATGGCCCCTTATTGTGGAAAAATAATGTGTTGTAATAATTGAGCACTTGATGTGGAATTTATGATATGTTGTAAGATTTGAACACTTGATGTGCAATTTATGATATGTTGTAAGATTTGAGCACTTGATGTGCAATTTATGATATGTTGTAAGATTTGAGCACTTGATGTGCAATTTGTGATATGTTGTAAGATTTGAGCATTTGATGTGCAATTTGTGATATGTTGTAAGATTTGAGCACTTGATGTGTAATTTGTGATATGTTGTAAGATTTGAGCATTTGATGTGCAATTTGTGATATGTGGTAAGATTTGAGCACTTGATGTGCAATTTGTGATATGTTGTGATATGTGAGCACTTGAGGTACAAGTTGTATTATGCTGTGATATTTGGGCACTTGAGGTGCGATTTGTGAAATATTGTGATATTGATACGCATGCGGTGAGATAAAGGTGGCTTGAAACGCTTGGCTAGTAGGGGAACTACTAGAAGTCATGCGCTGATATAAGGTCAGAGTGTTGAAATGCATACGTTGAGATGAGGGTGGTTTGAAACGCGTGGCTAGTAGGGGAACTACTAGAAGTCATGTGGTGAGATAATGGGTGGCTTGAAACGCGTGGCTAGTAGGGAAACTACTAGAAGTTATGCGGTGTGATAAGGGTGGCTAAAAGAATAATATCTGAAGGCTCCCGCGGTGATATAAGAAAAGATTGTGAATTTATTTATGATTTTGGACTACGAGGCAGTACCTCTGGAGTACCCTTTTGTTGATATTTCTCTATGGCTGCACTTGCCGAAACTTGGGTTATAGAATTTTCCCGCCTTTGGTCATTTTGTATTTCCGTAATTTTTAAATTCTTATGTTTTCCGTGATGTATTATTTCACTTAATATTAAGTGTTTTGTATTTCTTGATGTATTGTGTTGACTTTGACTTTTTCGTACGAGACTTTGAGGATTTGTATTTTTGGGTTGTTCTTGTTTTTGATGATTGAATTGTTTTAAATAAAAGAAAAACAATTCTAGTATGTTTTAATTTAACAAATTTTATATCCAAATCAGTAGTTTATCTAATGTTTCATTTTAATTTAAATGTTATTTTCTCCACCCAAATGATTTCTAAAATAAATTCATTCCTTTGTTGATTTCATACTTGATTTAAAGATTTTTACTTTACTTTATTGAAAATAAATTGATCCTGCGAATCTTATATACATTGATATTTTGGTACGTGAGTTGTCCGTGCAGTTATGAAAAAAATATGGGCACGAGGTGCCGGGGAAAATATGATGATTTTATTATTGACACGTGAGTTGTCTGTGTGATGGTGATAGAAATATGGGCACGAGGTGCAATGGAAAATATGAAAGTGGGCTGAGACCCGTAAATTTTATGATTATGAAATGAGGTTTCACATGGTTACTTTTTAATTGAAGAATTATATTCAAAATAATTATTTGGAAAGACTTTTATTTAGAAAGTATTATATGAAAGAATTATAATTGAAAGATATTTATTTGAGAAAAATTATATTTGAAAGAAAGTTATTTGATAGAATTATATGTGAAGGACATTTATTTGAAGAATTTGATTTAATTAGGTGTACTTGTATTTATTATTTGTTGAGCGATATTGAATGGTGTTTTTGTTGTCTTGCTGTGCATATCACTGGTTGTTTTATGTCGCCCTTATTGTTACCTGTATCCTACTATTTTGTATATTATATTGCACATGCTATTAGACTAATGAGTGTCTTGATTATACCTCGTCTCTTCTCCTATGAGGTTAGTCTTGATACTTACTGGGTACCGACCGTGGTGTACTCATACTATACTTCTACACATTTTTGTGCAGAGCTAGGTATTGGAGATATCGGACTTGAGCAGAATTAAAGCGGGACCGTAAGGATTCAAGGCAGAACTGCTTGGTCGTCGCAGTCCCTTGGAGTCTTTTCATTTCATTGTACTGTTAAATTTTAATCAAACAGTATTGTATATTCGGTCCTCGTGATCATCCCATGTATTCAGGTAGAGTTCGTGACTCAGTACTACCAGTTTTGAGAAGGTATTATAATTATTTCCGCTGTTGGTTTCGTTTATTAAAAAAAAATGGATTCAAAAATGTAATTGAAATCGGCTTACCTTGTCTTAGAGACTAGGTGCCATCACGACGCCTGTGGTGGGATTTTGGGTCGTGACAAGTTGGTATCAGAGCTCTAGGTTCATAGGTTCTACGAGTCACGAACGAGTCTAGTAGAGTCTTGCAGATCGGTACGGAGACATCTATACTTATCTTCGAGAGGCTACAGAACTGTTAGAAAATTTCCATTTCTTTCATTCATGTCGTGCGGAATTTGTTGATTTTGTAATTTGAGCCTTTGTATCTCTATTCTCTCACTGATGGTGAGCACACGTGCTACCGGGTCAGCTGAGCAGATAACCCGCGCATACTGCTAGGGCCGCAAGAGGTAGAGGCCGAGGAAGGGCACATGTCGCGACTAGAGCACCTGTCAGAACAACAGTTGAGGAGCCGCCAGTAGCTCCAGTTGGGTACATTAACTCAAGCGGGATTGATCTCTGTTGCATCAAATATTTTGCAGATTGGGGGAGTAGCTCATACTCCTACCACGACTCCAGAGGAGCAGGTTCACATTGGTCAGGTTCCGGGTATAGTACCGGTACAACCTGTTATTCCGGTTCAGCCTGAGGTCAGGCCAGGGGCATCAGAAGAAGAACAAAAGAGAATTGAAAGGTTTAAGAGGTATAGTCCACCTACTTTCAGTGGCACAACTACAGAGGATTCCCAAGGATTTTGAGAAAATTGTCACCGTATTCTCCGCACTATGGGTATTGTGAAAATGAACGGATTTGCCTTTACTACATTTCAACTATCAGGCGCAGCGTATCGGTGGTGGCAAATGTATGAAGAAGGTAGACCAGCCGATTCAACACCACCAACTTGGGCTCAATTTTCGGAAATGTTCTTAAACGAATGTTTTCCCCACTCTCCGAGATGCGTGGTGCATTAAGTTTAAACGGTTGCGTCGGGGCACTATGACAGTGTCAGAATATGCTATCAGGTTCAGTGAGTTAGCCCGTCATACACCTATCTTGGTTCCTACTGTGAGAGAACGGGTCCGCAGATTCATTGAGGGGCTCAATTATGATATTAAAATATGCATGGATCGAGAGTTGCAAACTGATACTCCATTTCAACAAGTAGTGGAGATTTCAAGGAAGATTGAGGGTGTTTTAGGCGAGGAAAGTGAGTCTAAAGAGGCCAAAAGGTCTCAAAGATCTGGAGGGTTCAGTGAATTTTATTCTTCAGCTAGGACCCATTATAGCGGAGGCTCGAATAGTCGGCCAGCTCAGTCCACACATCAGATTACTTGGGGTGCTTCAGTAAGTTCTTATAGTGCACCACCGACACGAGATTATTACAGTGGTTATTCTAATTATCTGGCACAAACTTAGTACGAGCAGCCGTGACCTCAGAGGGGTTGTTATGAGTGTGGTGACACTAGGCACATTATGAGAGATAGTCCCAGACTCAGGAGGGGTGGATTTTATCATATCACTCAGACTATGGGCCCAGTGCAGCTACTACCCCACGTGCACAGCCAGTTAGGGGTGGAGAAAAGACAGGTAGAGGGCGCCTAAGAGGTGTAGGCCCGACCCATTAATATAATCGCTATGATTTGGCTGAGGCCGATACACCAGATGGTGTCGTTACAGGTATGATCCTGATTTATTATAAAAGGATAATTCTCCTTAATTTGATTCGGTTTTGAATATTGAGGTGAGTCGTCCTATTATGCTCCACTTATGGGTGAGCTTTGTAATTTTGTGAACCACTTATGTGTTTATCCTTGCTGGGAGATTTTATGGTGTTAGCTCGCGTGTATCACTTTTGTTTTGCACATTATTGTGGGCTATGAGTCCAAATGTGAATTTTTATTACTCACTACAGTGGGTTTTGATGTGATTTCGAAATAATTGATTTCAATTTTATGAATTGTATGCCCTATTGGAATGAGGGGTTCATTATGTGTTGTGAAAACTGTTTACGAAATATATTGAAAAGAAGAAAGAAAAGAAATTGAAAATCTCAGTTGGCACAATATGCAAAATACTTGTGATTTGAAGTTGAGGACGAGATCCTCGCATTTTTATATGATGTGAAATATTTAAACCGGGCTACATGCCGCGGTGGAAGTTATATAAGGACGAGGTCCTTATGGTGAAATATTTATGAATTTAAATTCTCCCTTTGTGAAGCTAAATTTGTACTACGGTACAAATAGGGAGTTATTCCTGATAGGCTTATGTGATAATTCTTTTATGTGTTTCTGTGCCATAATTGTGCTGTAATTATTGAGCTTTAGCCTATGAGGTGAGTGTCCAGGTGGCGTTAAATGTGACTCGTTAAGTCGGGTAAATAGTTATGAGGTCTTCATGCCTCACATTTTGTTGGCAGTGTTGTGAAAATTCGATACAAGGTGTTGGTTAATATGAGATTAATTGATGGTGCTGGAATTAATTATGAACATCTTTTAAGACCAGAGATGTGGTGATGAGCATACATATGATGTGCTTCATGTCCTGATATCATTATGTTAATGCAATGCTTGTAATGCTGAGATTAGTATTATGGATATATACCTTGTGGTGTTTTGTTGGGTTGTGGATGTGCTGTTGGGAGTTATTTTGGTGTTACTCTGGCAGGTGGATAAGCCCAATTACAGGGGAGACTCTGCCAAAATTTCTGAAAAAACTTTGGGAGTTAGTAAAATTTGGGGGAGTGAGATTTGCAAAATAAGGGATAAGTTATGTTATGTGTTTGAGGGCGAATGATCCTAAGCGGGGGAGAATGTAACACCCCGAAAAAAGTTTCGAAGTACCTCAACACTATCAAGAAAGTTCATGTGTGCGTAGGCACGAGTTGCTATAGCCAGTTGAGACTAATACCGTGCGTTGATGTGAAAATCAGGCCTTTTGAAAATGTTTGGAGTGTAAGAAATTTAGTCTTAAAGTTTACAAATATGGATAAAAGGAATAATCTCAATTGAGATGGTACTGTCGGGCTTATGTCGAATAGGGTGACGTGGGATCACCCTATTCGACATATATGCGCGGTAAGATGGAATAGTGATGTGATGACTTGGAAAATAACTCTTGGCACGTTCGAGGACGAACGTATGTTTAAGTGTGGGAGAATGTAACGACCTGTCTGGTCATTTTGAGTAATTACTCTACTCTCTACTATTTGAAGTCTCGAATAGCTTCATATGATGTATTATGACTTGTATGCAAATTTTGAGGTCAATCGGACTTGATTTGCTATATTTTGACATCAATTCTTCAAGAATACATGGTATCACATTAATAAAATGAGATTCAAATTCAGTTTTGATTGAAGCATTAGATCCGTATTGAAAGTTTGGAGCCATATCAAAAAGAATCATCGAATTCGGACATCGTATGAGAGCGTTATGCTAATTTCCGTATCGAAAAAGCTTTCCCGTCGCCGCGAGCGCTCGGGGTAGCATGGGGAGCTAGCCCTGGTGTTGGGATGTTTAAGGGTACTGGAAATAGCGCCACAGGCAGCGCCCCACGCTACATGTGACGCTCGAAAACACCAGAGGCTCTATAAACGGGTTTTTCTACTATTTTTGACAAAAATAGAGTTTGGGAGCTCGGTTTAGGCGATGTTTGGGCGATTTTCACGGGTAAACATTGGGATAAGTGTTCCTTATCCTCTATTGATTATATTTCATGATTCCATACTCATTTACATCATGAATCCGTGAATTTATGAAAGAAAAATCAGATTTTTTGTAAAATCTTCCAAAAATGTAAAATGAAGATTTGAAGGTCAATCCGATATCGGAATTTGATAAAATTGGTATGGGTAAACTCGTAATTGAATGGGTTATCGTATTTTGTTAGTTTCATCAGATTCCGAGATGTGGGTCCGACGGGCGATTTTTGAGTTAAATTTCGGAATTTGTTGAAAAATTAGTATTTTCATATGAAATTAATTTCTACGATTCGTGTTGAGTATATTGAATTGTTTGTGACTAGATTTGGAGCTTTCGGACACGAATTCATGAGGCAAAGGTTTATTGGAATCTTGAAATTGGTTGTGAAACGAGGTAAGTATCTTGCCTAACTTCGAGTGAGGAAATTACCCCTTAGGCATTGAGTCTTATGTGCAAGTTGTGTAATTGAAAACCATGTACGCGAGTTGACGAGTATATACTTGGTTTATATGTGCAAATTATATCGGTTGAAATTCGTAGACGCCCTTAAGTATTAAGTTGAAAAATTATTGTAACTAATTAAATCCCTTATTTGTCATGCCTCATTCTTTGTTTGCCGAGGTTGTTTTTATATGATAATTTGGTGTGATTGCCACTTGACTTTTACGTGAACTCTGTGTTGTTTGAGTTGCCATTTTTAAGGAAAATTTAGTTAATAAGATGAATAAATCTATTTATTCCCTGAAGTTGTGATTTAAAAGAGGTGATGTTCCTGGATGAATTACTTGTCAGTCCACGTTGTTAAAAATTTGGTATTGAATTATAAACGCCGTGAATCATATTGAGGCAAAGTGCCAATTTGTGAAATATTATTCGGTTGAGTTGTTCACTCCCGAATATTTCGTTAAGATGTTGTGCACATTATGATCGGGTCATGGCTCCTTATTGTGGAAAAATAATATGTTGTAAGAATTGAGCACTTGATGTGCAATTTATGATATGTTGTACGATTTGAGCACTTGATGTGCAATTTATGATATGTTGTAAGATTTGAGCACTTGATGTGCAATTTGTGATATGTTGTAAGATTTGAGCACTTGATGTGTAATTTGTGATATGTTGTAAGATTTGAGCATTTGATGTGCAATTTGTGATATGTGGTAAGATTTGAGCACTTGATGTGAAATTTATGATATGTTGTGATATGTGAGCACTTGAGGTGCAAGTTGTATTATGCTGTGATATTTGGCCACTTGAGGTGCGATTTGTGAAATATTGTGATATTGATACGCATGCGGTGAGATAAGGGTGGCTTGAAACGCTTGGCTAGTAGGAGAACTACTAGAAGTCATGCACTTATATAAGGTAAGGGTGTTGAAATGCATGCGGTGAGATAAGGGTGGCTTGAAACGCATGGCTAGTAGGGGTATTACTAGAAGTCATGCGATGAGACAATGGGTGGCTTGAAACGCGTGGCTAGTAGGGGAACTATTAGAAGTCATGCGGTGTGATAAGGGTGGCTAAAATGCAGGATGCTATTTCGGAAAAAATAATTTTTAAAGAATAATATGTGAAGGCTCCCGCGGTGATATAAGGAAAGATTGTGAATTTATTTATGATTTGGGACTACGAGGCGGTACCTCGGGAGTGCCCTTTTGTTGATATTTCTCTATGGCTGCGCTTGCCTTTGGTCATTTTGTATTTCCGTAATTTCTAAATTCTTATGTTTTCCGTGATGTATTAAATCACTTAATATTAAGTGTTTTATATTTCTTGATGTATTGTGTTGACCTTGACTTTTTCGTACGAGACTTTGAGGATTTGTATTTTTGGGTTGTACTTGTTTTTGATGATTGAATTGTTTGAAATAAAAGAAAAACAATTCTAGTATGTTTTAATTTAATAAATTTTATATCCAAATCAATAGTTTATCTAATGTTTCATTTTAATTGAAATGTTATTTTCTCCACCCAAATGATTTCTAAAATAAATTCATTGCTTTGTTGATTTCTTACTTGATTTAAAGATTTTTACCTTACTTTATTGAAAATAAATTGATCCTGCGGATCTTATATACATTGATATTTTGGTACGTGAGTTGTCCGTGCAGTTATGAAAAACTATGGGCACGAGGTGCTGGTGAAAATATGATGATTTTATTATTTACACGTGAGTTGTCCGTGTGATGGTGATAGAAATATGGGTACGAGGTGCCATGGAAAATATGAAAGTGGGCAGAGACCTGCAATTTTTTTGATTATGAAATGAGGTTTCACATGGTTACTTTTGAATTGAAGAATTATATTCAAAATAATTATTTGGAAGGATTTTTATTTAGAAAGTATTATATGAAAGAATTATAATTGAAAGATATTTATTTGAAGAAAATTATATTTGAAAGATAGTTATTTGGTAGAATTATATGTGAAGGACATTTATTTGAAGAATTTGATTTCATTGGGTGTACTTGTATTTATTATTTGTTGAGCGATATTGAATGGTGTTTTTGTTGTCTTGCTGTGCATATCACTGGTTGTCTTATGTCGCCCTTATTGTTATCTGTCTCCTACTATTTTGTATATTATATTGCACAGGATATTAGACTAATGAGTGTCTTGACTGTACCTCGTCTCTACTCCTATGAGATTAGTCTTGATACTTACCGGGTACCGACCGTGATGTACTCATACTACACTTCTGTACATTTTTGTGCAGAGCTAGGTATTGGAGATATCGGACTTGAGAAGAATTAAAGCGGGGCTGTAAGGATTCACGGCAGAGCTGCTTGGTCGTCGCAGTCCCTTGGAGTCTTTTTATTTTATTGTACTGTTAAATTTTAATCAAACAGTAGTGTATATTCGGTCCTAGTGATTATCCCATGTATTCAGTTAGAGTTCGTGACTCAGTACTACCAGTCTTGGAAAGGTGTTATAATTATTTTCGTTGTTGGTTTCGTTTATTAAAAAACAAAATGGCTTCAAAAATGTAATTGAGTCTTAAAAACTAGGTGCCATCACGACGCCTGTGGTGGAATTTTGGGTCGTGACAGTGTATTAACATGTTATGACTTCAATTCGTGATTCGAATGAAAGCTATTATGTCGAATTGTGTAAGAAATATCATTGTGTCTAAGACTCTTATTTGCTCATATGTGTACTTAAAGTCTTGAATAGAAATTCCTTGTTGATAATCCATGATGATGTTTGAAAGTGAAAGAGATAAGCATGAAATATGAAATACGGCCGACGTGCCGAGAATGATATTACAATGGTGGACACTAGTGCCTATGAAATAAAAAGACGTGTAAAAGACATTGAAATGAGCTATAAATCCTTTAAATAATAAATGATGTGGGAGTATCGTTTAGTCACCGAGGAAGGGTAGGTGAAAATAACCTAACCCCGAAACTACACGTGCCGGTGTAGGAGTGAGTGAGGGGTAAAATCTCCATGTGAGGTGGTGCGAGTTTTCCTCGAATATGGGATGAGATTGATGTGTTGAGATAATTTTCCTTAAATGGGATGAGATGATTGCTAGCGGAATGTGAGGTGGTGTCGACCCACACGGCATTATGGTGAGACGGCTTAGCCGATTGGGCTGAGATTGGACGCCGTATCCCGCACATGGTGGTATTGTGAGTGGATATCGGGGTGAGATGGCTTAGCCGATTGGATTGAGATTGGACTCCATGCTAAAAGCATAGTGCTGTATCGGTACTACTAAAGATCTCCCAACATAAGATTATTGAAGCTTGCTTGAAATTTATCCTTTCTCCTAACTTGATGCTTAAATATTGTTTGAGGCCCTCATTGGTTCTGTATTTCTTTTTCACTGTACTGCTACTCGTTCTATTGACGGGGTGTTTAGTTTTTCATACTAGTACTATTCCATATGTACTAATGTCCCTTTTGCCGGGGGCGCTGCATCTTTAATGGATGCAGGTGGTTCCATAACAGGTGGCATAGACCAGTGATAGCAGTACACCCTCTCCTCAGCTGACTTGGTGAGCCCCATTTCATTTTGGGGTCTTGTATATCTTGTCCTTTGTGTATAGCATTTTGTGGTATAGCCGGGGCCTTGTTGCCGGCACTTTTGTAGCACTCTTTTGTTTCTGTTAGGGGCTCCGTAGCTATAGTGTGGGTTGTATCTTGTTTTGGGAAAGTTAAACTAAAAATGTTGTAATTGTATCACCTATTCCACTTCAACCATGATTGTATAATGTACTATTTTGGAGACTTGTTAATGACGTAACTAATGGAAATTTAACAACACATGACCTATTACTGTCTAATTAATGAAATGTATCTTCTCTTTATTCTTGGGTGAGTCGGGTAGAAGGCATTTTGCAGGCTAGCTCGACCAGGGTATCTCGTCTGAGCATCAGTTGCGCTCCCCGAGGTCGGGGCATGACAAGCTTGGTATTAGAGCCTAAGGTTTTAAAGTGTCCTAAGATATCTCAGAGTCGTGTCTAGTAGAGTCCTTCTTATAGGTGTGTTGTCGACCACATCTATAATTAGGAGGTTACTTGGGCATTTAGGAATGCTACCCTTATTTTATATTCTAGATCGTGCGATAGAGCTGATTATAAGACTGTTCATCTTTTAACTCGTGCATTTCTCTAATTTTCAGTACATGGTGCCTAGGAAGAAAGCAAGAACTGGCCAAGGAGCCAATACCACCCAAGGAGTGGCGGTTGATTCTGTACCTAATGATGCGAGCGAGCACCCAAGGGTTGAGGATATTCCCCCAGCTACTATGCCACCAGATTCTACTACTCTTACTCGGAATGCTACTCCTACTGACTTTAAATAAATCATTTAAAGTCATTAGTCATCCATATGATAATTTTCAAACATAATTCTTCTTTCTTCTCATTTTAATCAACTACTTTCAATATGTCTTTTTTGGTATTTTATTCTTTTAATCAAAATGACTTTGGACATAAATCAAATCTTTTCAAGTGTATTCTTTTATTACATTCATTATATTAATTTATATATACTTTATTTGTCGCTACATATTTTGTACATTTATAAAATCATCAAAAATATAATTTTTCATGTACTTCATCCACACTCTTCATACATACCATGTGACACTTATGTTTAGTCAATTGTTTTCAAATCAGTTTTGCAATTCTTCATAAATATTTAAATTAATTTTTCTTGACTTAATCCCTCCCTTATTTGATAGAGTCCATCGAAACCACATTTTGTGGATCTTGAAGGATGTCTAACACCTTCCCCTCGAGATAAATTGAACCCTTACCTGGAATCTCAACGGTTTCGCAGATCATAAATAAAGTGTACATAACATAGTGTAGTATAGGTGTCATAGTGTACCATAAATACTAGGTGGCGACTCTAAACTTCAATTAACCTTGTGGAGTTCTATAGGTTGTACATTATTTTGACTTGTGCAAAATAGGGTGCAACAACATAGCAACTCTGAAGGGGATACTTCTTCAGGTTCTAACCACACCGGACTTGATCAATTGCTTGAGGGAATACAGTTTCTCCAATACTCCAACTTCTATTCTTTATGTCACTTGTTTCAAGTCATATAATCTTTGCTTCAAGTCATACATTATTTGCTTCAAGTGTATATTCTTTGATTTAAGTTGTATATTCTTTGCGTCAAGTCATATATTCTTTGTCGCGTGCTTCGAGTAGTCTATTTTTTGCCATACGCTTCAAACGGTATATTTTTTGTCACGTTCTTCAAGTCGTATATTCTTGTTACGTGCTTCAAGCTGTATATTTTGGTCTTGCTTATGTTATATATGTTTTGACTTATGCTTGTGTTGTATGTTCTTTACGCATACCTGTGATTTATATTATTTGTCACGTGCTTATGGAATTGTCTTATTAAATTGTCATCACTTTTTTATCGACTCTTGCTCGTACACAATCACACACAAGTCACACGAGGGTTGTCTTTTCACCCCTACGAACCTTCTTTCAAGACTCCTTAGTTTCAGAGATTGGTATACTAGGTTAACTACGTATCATCTTGCAGTTATCCTTAACTCATGCTCGAACCTAGGTAAATCTACTCTTAGAATTCCTAGGTCACTACACATGATTTTGCAGCATGCTTTAGCTGGATTTATTGTTACAATATCATTTACTTGTTATATATCCTTTATGTTAACCATTCTTTAGGTGTTATATATTCTTTAGATGCTAATGTTATGTATTCTTTATATGTTACATATACTTCCTACTTGTTGTCCACAACTAGGTTCTCTCTGTCTTACTAATTTGGTTAACTTGTGTTGATCTTTGAATCTCCCAAACGCACATACCCATTCCGGTCTTTATGACCATCACTTACAATCATACCATCCTTGGGACTCTACCATCCTTATGCAAAGATATATCAACCTAGCTTGGCACCCCCTCCACTGATTTGATGTATTCTTCTCAATCATACCTCATATTTTCACTAACATCCGTTAGTTGAGACAGATCCATGCATTATGCTACTATCTATCTCTTATTCGACAGTTACCAGTATCCACCCACCCACCCAAGAAATGTCATCTACAACCACTTCTTCTCAAGGAACAATCACTCATTCATGACAACCATATAGATCACATAATTTTAGTAGTTGGCCCAAACTACGTTTTGACACAATTCTTGCTCAAGCGGGATACATAGGCAACCTTACACAAGGGTTCGGTCTCCCTACTATTTCAAATTTATGTCCTCAACATTGAAAACTGGGGCAGTTCTTTTGGAACACTGTAATAATGCTCTCAACATAGAAATCTCTGAGAGCATCAACTAAATTTCACCCAAAATCCAAACATCGAAATACCATGCCAACCTTACTCTGACCCTCACTAGACTCAAATCCTAACATACGGGATGAAAGTCCTTTCTTCAAATATCTGGCTATGGAGTCATGGTATTCACTCACACTTTTCAAATTTAGAGATTCGATACAAGTCAACCCACTTTTGTTACATGGGTAGGTCGTTAGTCAGCCTTCGAGAAGTATCATACTCGCAGAACTCGTACAATCAGAGAAGAACAAGCGAAGCCTCAAGTCAACATGAATCAATTTTCCTCCCTCGAATTAAGAATGTTTCTTTGGATGCAGGAAGGACGACATCATCTCTGGGACCATTCTGGAATGCCAATACCACGTTCCCAACAATAATTAGATACATCTCTAGCTACACGGCCTAACTCTGTACCCTCTTAATTTTGTAACTCCACCTGAGAGAAACTCTAACATTTTCTCCTCTGTGTTTTGCATGAAAATCATTCTAAGCATTTCATGGGAGATAACATCTGGTCTCGGACTTTGGGGAACATCTGCTAGATAATCAGGGGAGTAATGGTTCTACAATGAACTCCATCAATTCTTATGACTTCAATGCTCTCACCACTTTTAGAAATTTAGATTAGATAATCGCCCTGGCTAATAGCTGGGGACGATCGCCAAATGGTTCATGTGGACAGCCGAAAGGTGCATCATCTTGGGACTGCATAGGAAATAGCATCCTACATCGGACATTGTGGAACATCAATCGAACAATCAGGGCACATCTTCCGGAGGGAGTCTGTCACGCCCCAACCTCGGGGAGCATGACCGCGCTCAATCGAGTGAACCCGGTCGAGCAAGCCTAGTAAACCTTTCCTACCCGACTCATTCATGATCCAAAAAGGGAATGCGTCAGCATTTGTAAAACAGGGGAGAGATCAGTTATATAAATATATAATCGTTGCTAGTTCATTTTTTATTATAAACATTATGCCATAGTTAAGTTTCCAAAATACAACTCGGTCCAACGACCACCCCAACATACATACATGACCCACATAAACGTCTACGGAGCCTCTAAGGGTACAAAAGAGCAACATGACAATGCCGGCAACAAGGCCCCGACTATACCTCAAAATATGAAAACTTATACAGAAGAAGGACTACATGACCCCAGGACGAAATGGGGCTCACCAAGACTGTTGTGATGAGTGAGAGGGAGAGCAACACTATCTGCGATCAACGCTATGTGTGATGGAACCACCTACATCCATTCAAAGATGTAGCGCCCCCGACAAAAGGGACGTTAGTACTGTCGAATAGTACTAGTATGTAAGGCAGGAATCTGTCTTGGCACCACGAAACACCGAGCTTTGGTTAAAAATTTTACGGGTCCTTACATCCTCCCTCACTTAAGATCATTCGTCCTCGAATGAGGATCAAGGTTTGCTTAACACAGTTTCAGTCATGCCACATATCAGCCCCAAATTTGCCTAACTTCCTAATTTCCTGAAAATTTTGCCTGAGTTCCCTTTGTATTTAGGTCTATCCACCTATCAGAGAGCCCCTGAAACACACCTTAGCAACATATATAGAATCAAATGACATAACAGAATGCAAAATAACACCAACCGAAGCCTCATGGGGGACATATAACTAGAAAGGAGTGTCTTTATATTAGCCGAACAAGTGATACAAACTTTAGGGGGAATAACTTCATAGAACTATTACATGGCTATTTAAACAAATAAGGGTACTTTTCTTTCATTCATTCTCGGCTTCCCAACTAGCTTCTTCGACTTGCTGGTTTCGCCATAATACCTTTACGGATGCAATTTCTTTGTTCCTCAATTTTCGGACCTGTCTATCAAGGATAGCAACCGGAATCTTATCATATGACAGTTCTTCACTAACCTCAATGGTCTCAACCGGCACAATAGCGGACGGATCTCCAACTACCTTTTTCAATATGGACACATGGAATACCGGGTGCACTAATGACATCTCAGGTGGTAGCTCAAGCTTGTACGCCACCTGACCTATTCTTTGAATGATTCTATACGACCCGACATACCTCGAACTTAATTTCCCTTTCGTTCCAAACCGCATGATCCCCTTCATGGGAGATACCTTCAAGAATACCCAATCATCTTCCTTGAACTCTAAGTCTCTGCAACGAACATCCGAATAGGATTTTTGACGACTCTGAGCAGTTTTCAACTGCTCTTTTATGATCTTAACCTTTTCCATAGCCTTATGCATAAGGTCTGGTCCTATTAGTTCAGCTTTTCCAACCTCAAACCACCCAACCGACGATCTGCATCTTCTACCATACAAGGCCTCAAACGATGCCATCTGAATACTAGCATGGAAGCTATTGTTATAAGCAAATTCTATGAGCGGCAAATGATCATCCCAGCTACCCTTGAAGTCAAGAACACACGCATGCAACATGTCCTCAAGCGTCTGAATAGTCCGCTCTGCTTGCCCGTCAATTTGTGGATGGAAGGTCATGCTAAGATTCACCTGCGTACCCAAACCTTGCTGAAATGTCTTCTAGAAATTAGCTGTGAACTGGGCCCCTCGATCGGAAATGATGGAAACTTGAGTGCCATGAAGCCTCACTATTTCCTTGATATATAATTGAGCATATTGTTCCGCAGTGTCGGTGGATTTAACCGGCAAGAAGTGTGCTGATTTCATGAGTCTATCCACAATCACCCAAATTGAGTCAAATTTACGCGGAATGCGTGGTAACCCTACCACAAAATCCATATTGATCATTTCCCATTTCCACATTGGAATTTCTATACTCTATGCTAACCCACCATGCCTTTGATGCTTGGCCTTTACCTGTTGACAGTTAGAACATTTTTCCACAAAGTCCGCCACACCCTTCTTCATGTCATTCCACCAGTAAACTTCCTTGAGGTCATGATACATTTTCGTAGAACTTGGGTGCACGGAATATCTAGAAGTATGAGCTTCTGCCATAATTCTTTCCCGAAGACCATCTACATTTGCAACACATAACTGCCCTTGGTACCATAATGTACCGTCATCCACGCCAAGAGAAAAAGGCCGTAGTCTTGTTTTTATGAATCCCCTACTTCAACTGCACCAACACTGGATCATTGTATTTCTTCTCCTTGACCTCCGTTACAAGCGATGATTCTGCCCTATTCCGCACAATCACTCCCCCTTCATTAGAGTCTGCAAGACGAACTCCCAAACTGGCCAACTGGTGAACCTCCCGGGCCAAGGGCCTTTGACATGCCTCCAAGTGAGCCAAAATACCCATAGACTTCTGATTAAGAGCATCCGCCACCAGATTAGCTTTCCTCGGATGATACAAAATATCGATGTTATAATCTTTGAGCAATTCAAGACACCTTCTCTGCCTTAAGTTCAATTCCTTTTGCTTAAAAATGTACTGAAGACTCTTATGGTCTGTGAATACATCTACATGGACTCCATACAAATAATGATGCCAAATTTTTAGTGCAAAAAGAACCGCCGCAAGCTCCATGTCATGAGTTGGATAGTTCTTTTCATGATTCTTAAGTTGCCTTGAAGCATATGCTATAACCCTTCCATGTTACATTAATACACATCCAAGACCGATCCTTGAAGCATCGCAATAAACCACAAACACCTCGGTACCCTCTGGCAGGGTCAATACCGGCGCCGAAGTCAATCTTAATTTATATTCCTAATAGCTCCTTTCACAAGCATCGGAACACTGGAACTTAACCACCTCCTGCGTCAATTTAGTCAATAGAGAGGCAAGAGTGGAGAGCCCCTTCCAAGAACCTCCTATAATACCCGGCCAAACCCAAGAAACTGCGAATCTCTGTTGGAGTAGTAGGTCTCGGCCAATCTTTCACCGTTGCAATCTTTTGAGGATCAACCTTAATTCCTTCTCCGGAGACGACATGACCCAGGAATGTAACAGATTCAAGCCAAAATTCACATTTCGAGAACTTTTCATACAATTGGTATTGATGAAGAGTTTGCAGAGCTGCCCTGAGGTGATCGGTGTGATCCTCTCGACTTCGTGAATACACAAGGATGTTGTCAATGAATACTATCACAAAGAAGTCGAGGAACGACTTGAAGACTCGATTCATAAGATCCATGAAAGCTGTCGGGGCATTTGTTAGCCCGAAAGACATTACCAAAAATTCAAAGTGCCCATACCGGGTTCTAAAAGTTATTTTCGGAATATCCTGCTCCCTTACCTTCAATTGATGGTACCCGAACCGCAAATCAATAATGGAGAAGAACTTAGCACCTTGTAATTGATCAAACAAATCATCTATTCTAGGCAATGGGTATTTGTTATTGATTGTGACTTTGTTGAGTTGCCGGTAATCAATACACATCTGCAGCGATCCATCTTTCTTTCTGACAAAGAGAACCGATGCGCCCCAAGGTGACACACTCGATCGGATGAAACCTTTCTCTAGCAAATCCCTTAGTTGTTCCTTTAGCTCTTTTAATTCTGCCGGCGCCATTCTTAAGGTGGAATGGATATAGGCTGCGTGCCCGGCATCACATCAATCCCAAAATCAATCTCCCTATCTGGAAGATTTCCAGGGAGCTCATCCGGAAATACATCGGGGAATTCATTCACAATTGATACAGATTCAAGGGTAGGCACCTCAGTTTTGGTGTCCGTAACTCGGACCAAATGATAAATACACCACTTCCTGATCATCTTCGTGGCCTTAAAGTGAGAAATAAACCTACCTTCTGGCATAACATTATTCCTCTCCCACTCAATAGTTGGCTCGTTAGGAAATTCAAGCCTCATGATTCTGGCTCGGCAATCGAGTTTGCAAAACATGAATAAAGCCAATACATTCCCATTATTACGTCAAAATCAATCATCCCTAGTTCAATAAGATCGGCCATGGTATCTCGACCACGCACCGTGACAACACAATCCCTATAAACCCATGCGGCCATAATAGACACGCCAACCGGAGTAGATACAGAGAACGGCTTATGAAGCTGTTCCGGTTCTATTCCGAAGCTCATAGCAACATAAGGAGTAACATAGGACAAAGAAGATCCGAGATCAATAAGGGCATACACATCATGAGATTGAACAGTCAATATACCTGTGACGACATCTGGGGAAGCCTCTGCACTTTGTCAACCACTCATAGCATAGAATCGGCCGGGTCCTCCCGAACTCTGTGCACCACCCCTAGCTGCACCACGCCCTGTGGTTGCTGGAGAGCCTCGAGCTGGAGGGGGTGCTGAAGATGTAGCAGCTGTAGAACTGGATGACTGAGCTGTGCCCCTGGCTGCACCCTGATGGGATGCACGACACTCTCTCTGAATATGGCCTCTCATTCCGCATCTACAACATATTGGCATGTCCAGATAGCAGACTCCCGAATGTATCCTCCCACACTTAGGGCATGGGACCCTCTGCTGCTGCTGGAATCTCCCTCCTGATCGGCCCTGATGGTTGGACCCCCTGCTGCCCTGACAGGGCCTAAAGCGACTCCCCTGCTGCTGACCGTGTCCTGATGGCGGGGCACTAGCTGAAGACTGAGCATAAGACTGGGATGGCCTTGATGATCCTCCCCAAAAAGCTGACCTCCCACCTCCGAATGAATCCCCCAGGTTGCCCGCTGATCGGGCCCTACTACTACTTTCCCGTTCCATCCTGAACTTTAACTTTTGAGCCTCTGTAACTTGGGCAAATGCCACCATCTTCCCATAGTTCATGTCGGAATTTAGAGCAGTTGTGGCAGCCTCATTAATAACCAAAGGGCTAAGGCCCTGTACAAATCGACGCACCCTAATCTCCATAGTCGGCATCATATGAGAAGCATACTTTGACAGGCGCACGAACTCCATGTGATATTCCCACACACTCTTACTACCCTATTTAAGGGTTTCAAACTCCACAGCATGGGCTGCCTTAGTCTCGGCAGGCAAGAAATAGTCTATGAAGGCATCCGCAAACTCACTCCATCCTGCAGGAGGGCTCCCCTCCTCTCGGGAATCCTCCCACATCTCAAACCAAGAATATGCCACCCCTTTCAGACCATAGGAGGCCAACTCTACTCCTTCTGTCTCCGTAGCACGCATAACTCGGAGAGTCTTATGCATCTCATCAATGAAATCCTGAGGGTCTGCCTCGGGATCAGTACATGTGAACACTGGAGGGTCTATTTGAAGGAACCTATTTACCCTGGAACCGGAAGAATCTCCTTGCAAGCTAAATGAGGTGGGTGCAACATTTGACCTCTGAGCCTGGGAAGCTACTAACTGGGTTAGCATCTGAATAGCTCCTCTAAGATCCCATCAGAAATGTCGGGACCAGGAGCTGGGGCTGGAGGTGGAACAGGTATATCGGCGGGAGGGATTGTGGCATCCTCCGCAGGTGTAGGAACTGGGGTAGTCAGTTCTGGAGTAGATAAATCAGGCAGTGGTATAGTAGGGGGATTATCCTCACTCGCATTATCAAGTAAGGGATCAACAACTACTCCTGGGGTGGTATTGGCTTCTTGGCCAATTCTCGCTCTCTTCTTAGGTGCCATTTACTGAAAGTTAGAACAATGCACGAGTTAGGGAAAAACAACCTCACGTTCCGCTTTATCGCACGATATAAAACAACAATGAAGGGCATCATTCTAAAATGTTCAAGTAGCCCTCTAATTATAGATGTGGTCGACAACACACCGATAAGAAGGGCTCTACTAGACACGGCTCCGAGACATCCTATTAAAACCTTAAGCTCTGATACCAAGTTTGTCACGCGCCAACCTCGGGGAGCACGACCGGTGCTCAATCGAGTGAATCCGATCGAGAAAGCCTAGTAAACCTTTCCTACCCGACTCATTCATGATCCTAAAAGGGAATACGTCACCATTTGTAAAACAGGGAAGAGATCAGTTATATAAATATATAAACGTTGCTAGTTCATTTTTCATTATAAACATTATGCCATAGTTAAGTTTCCAAAATACAACTCGGTCAAACGACCACCCTAACATACATACATGACCCACATAAACGTCTACGGAGCCTCTAAGGGTACAAAAGAGCAACATGATAATGCCGGCAATAAGGCCCCGGCTATACCTCAAAATATGAAAACTTATACAAAAGAAGGACTACATGACCCCAGGAAGAAATGGGGCTTACCAAGACTGCTTTGATGAGTGAGAGGGAGAGCACCGCTATCTGCGATCAACGCTATCTGCGATGGAACCACCTACATCCATTAAAAAATGTAGCGCCCCCGGCAAAAGGGATGTTAGTACTGTCGAATAGTACTAGTATGTAAGGTAAACACCAATCTTAGTTGAATGAACAGTGAAACAAAGAGAAGGCAGTCATAACAATCAATAAGTACTTCACAGAAATACAAAGAATCACCAAGTAAGGATCACATAATTTCCAATTCAATCTTTCCATATTTTTAGGTTAATAATCTTTAGTGCCAAAGACACAACTCACAATGCCACCGTGTTTTTACACAGAGTCCGGTCTCGACCCGACCGGCTAAGCCATCTCAAGTGAGACATACCCATATCCATAATGTAAATCAATAATTCCAGCACAAATGCCACCATGTGTACAGCATGGCATCCGATCTCGGCCTGTTCGGCTAAGCTATCTCACTTGAGATATAACCTCTTTCAATTGATCACTCAATTCACGTCTCTTTCCCATCTTTCGTTACATGGCACAAACAGCCTCATTTATTAAGTAGTTCTTGGCACTTAGGCATATTTTACAATTCAAGTCTTTCCCTTTTTATTCGTTCAAATAACGTCATCATTCATGTCGATAAGTACCATCACATAAGGCATTGCACACATAAGGGAAGGAGCTTGGAAAATCATAGTTACGTTCTCAAATATCATGATGACATTGTAAACATCTAAAACAATTAGGGAACATGAATCTTTCAACCTAACATATAAAGGCAAACAATTCTAGTAAGATCTTGTCGGAACTTACACCAATTATTCGGACACCAGGAGTTCGATTCTAGGAAGAAAAGAGTTAGCCATACATACCTCAATTACGCTTCTTTAGATTCTACAATTATCTGGAACCCTTAGCAACCTCAATCTATTTTAGCAATATATAAATTGAACCCAAAATTAGGAAAACGTTCATGGTTCTAGTTCACTTTTCCACACTCTTTTACCACACATGCATGCAAGATAAACAACCCTCATACCCATGGACCATCTTATTAATTACTCAATTTCAGTATAAGTTTCAAAAATTTAGGGCTAGGGTATAGATTCTTACCTCTAGGATGGAGGCCTAGATTGCTTTCCTTGATAATCTTCAAAGTTTCAAGCAAGAAGTGAAGAATAATTGATGAGGATTACTTTCTCACTCTAAGGCTCCCTCTCTCACTCTCTAGTATCAGAAAATGAGCTCAAAATAGACAAAAGAGGGTGTTTTAACGGAATGGGGGCCGGGTTTTAAATTAAGAAAATGGGTGCCCCGACACAGGTCTACGGTCGCATATGCGATAGCATAATGGTTATGCGATCCGCAAAGTGACCGCAGAAATGGCCCTCAGGGGCATGAACCTTCGGCTAAGGTATGCGACCAGTATGCGCTCCGCATACTTGTTCTGCGGTCGCATAATGCACCGCAGAACTCCCTCCGCAGAAACCCAAGAGGAATTATGTGATCGATATGCGGTTCGCATATCGATTATGCGGTCGCATAATCGACAGCAAAACTGACCTAAAGTTGGCCAAACTTACTGCTTCACTCTGCAGCTATTATGCGGTCCGCAGAGTGACTATGCGGCCGCATAATGGGCCCCAGAAATGCGTTCTTCTGCGAAACATTTTTCTCTCAGCCCGTAGGGTACTATTCAACCCAAAAAGTCCGAACCACGTAGTAACGCAGGAATCTATCTTGGCACCACGAAACCTCGAGTTTCGGTTAAAACTTTTACGGGTCCTTACAGAGTCACCCTTCAACTTTAGAGGATACCACGTCCAACCACGAACACAACGAGGCATCATTCTGAGTTTTTCAATACTCTTGCACTTTATGCATGTCTTGGATGTAATTAATATTGTTAGTTGAAATTCTTTGACAATAGGAGAGTAATGGAAGTGCTGAGAACCATACATCTCATAAACTACGCGTACTTGATTCTTGTCCTTGTGTCACAATACCTAGGCAACCTGTTATGGGCCCGATTTTGCTCGTCCTTAGTTGGACGATCGATCAAGTCTGGCCACTTGGGTCGCGGTTGACCGAAGATCTTTGCGAAAAGAGCATTTCCAAAAAGAAAAAGAGGTAAAAAATAAAGATATATATACACCTTCCTCTGTT
Organism: Nicotiana tomentosiformis; assembly: GCF_000390325.3. Lineage (NCBI taxonomy): Eukaryota > Viridiplantae > Streptophyta > Magnoliopsida > Solanales > Solanaceae > Nicotiana > Nicotiana tomentosiformis. The sequence continues at coordinate 134,255,386 of NC_090812.1, read as the reverse complement.
GCTTCTCTAGAAGTCTCCTCGTGAGACATCAACATCAAAATCCAAAAATATCATCCTCTTTCCTTGAGGAAATTCAAAAATCTAAAATATCTTGCCTTTATCTCTAATCTTCACGAACTTCACCTGACCTGATTCTAATTTCAATGAGATACATAGGAAACCTTCGGGTTCGATCTCATTTTTCAAAAATCAAAAAATAATACTCCCATCGTGCGGAGATTTTTAACTCTTGTCTCTCCCATCGCATGGAGATTTTACATTTCAGTCACTCCCATCATGCAGAGATTTTCAATTCTTGTCTCTCCAATCGCGTGGAGATTTAATTTTGTCAATGCTCCAATATCGCATCGAACAGTACTACAGCCCGTCAAATACTCCCATCGCATGGAGATTCAAATTTTCTTTATTGTCACTCCCATCGCGTGGAGATTTACATTTCTGTCAATGCTCTGATATCGCATCGGAGCGGTACTACAGCCCGTCGAATACTCCCATAGTGTGGAGATTTGAATTTTCTTTCTTGTTACACCCATTGCGTGGAAATTTACATTCCTGTAGCTCGTCGGAACTATACTATAGCTTGTCAAATACTCCCATTACATGGAGATTCGAATTTATTTTATTGTCACTCCCATCACGTGGGGATTTACAATCATGTCAATTCTCTGATATCGCTTCGGACCGATAACCACAAAGCTCATCTAACATTTAATGCACCAATATAGCTTCAAAATGGTAACCATAAAGTCCGTCTAATATTCAATTCTCCAATATCGCTTCAGAACGGTAACCACAAAGCCATTTTACATTCAATTTCCTCTATCAAAAATCAAAAAAATTGATTACTTCAAAAATTCAAAAACTTGAAACGAAATGAATATCTAAAATTATTCTCTTTTTATGTCTAATCTTCCTGAACTATGCTTGAACTGATTCTCATCTCGACGAGATGCATTGACAACCTTCGGTTTTGATCTCATTTTTAAAAAAAAGAATTATTGTTAAGTGAAAATCTAAAAAAAAGATAAGGGAAAACTTTTCTTTGACTCTGGTCCCATTTATCAAAAATAAAAAAATTAAAAAAGGGGGAAAATCATCAAATATTGACTTGGTTGGTAATAACACACTTAGGAATGTGCATAGGAAAGAACAAGGGTTAATTGGTATGATGGAGAGGATCAGCTTTGGATAAACCATAGATTCCTATGGTACCTCTTAATTATGTTTAGTGACGCTTGAAAAATATCAAGCTTACAGTTAGGGTAAAAACAAAGCCGAACTCGTCATTTCTTGTGCATTGTGTGGTGAGCTTTAGATTAAAAATTCAATAACATTGCATTATAGATCTAGAACATGGCATGAATGTCTGTTGAGGCGAAATCTTGAGTGACGTTTTGTTTAGGAAATAATCATAGGCCTTCTTTGACCCGATTGAGCCTTTCTAGCCTACCAAATGACATTAATCCCTAGCATTCCCCCTTTTGAGCCTTGAACCTTTTCTTTGGACAACCACATCTTAGCATATACCCTTCTTTGTGCATAAGAGCAATACCCCTCTCTTGGCCCAACCTATGACGACCCGATAGGTCGGTTTGAGTACTAGCCCTTATTTTCGTATTCCAAGACCTCTATTAGCTCCATTTGATGTTTCTCGAATTGCGTGTGCAGTCCGAGTCTTTTTCCAAAACATTTTTATCTGAATATTTAAAGAAAATATGGTTTTTCCTTTAAAAATAACTTAGTTGACTATGGTTAACATTTTTTATAAATGACCCCGGATCGGTATTTTGATGATCTCAGTGGGTCCGTATCGTGATTTTGGACTTGGGCGTATGTCCAGAATTGAATTCGGAGGTCCCTAGGTTGATTTGACTTGTTCTGCCGAAAGTTAGTAATTTGAAGGTTTGGAATTTCCTACGTTTGACTGGAGATTGACTTTATAGTTATCGAATTCGGGTTAATGTTCCAGGACTTTGTACAGGTCTGTTTTACTATTTGAAACTTGTCTGCAAAATTTGGTGCAAATCGGAGATGGTTTGATATGATTCAGATGCTTGATTGTGATTATGCAAGTTCTTGAGTTTTCTTTGAAATTTAATGCAGTTTGACGTCCGATTCGTAGTTCTAGGTGTTATAATTATTTTCGCGTGAGCGAGTTTGTATGATGTTATTACACTTATGTGCATGTTTGGTTTGGAGCCCGAGGGGCTCGGGTGAGGTTTGGATAGGCTATGGACCATTTTGGACTTGAGAGTTGCTAGTTTTCTGTTGTATCTGGTGTCTGATGCTATGTGATTCACGATCATGAAGCCACACTCGTGATCGCGAAGGGGAAGTTGGGTTGGGGTGGATATTACTCTTCGCGAGCGTGAGGGGCTTGTCGCGAAAGCGAAGTGGAGGGGGGCTTATCCTTCGCGAACGCGAAGCTTTGTGGGGATCTGGGGGTGGTATGTTCGTTACTCTTCGCGCACGTGTTCCTTGGCTCGTGAACGCGGAGGCAGGGGGAGTAAGCCTTCGTGAACGAGAAGGCCTTTTGCCCGTTTTTCTTGACGAATGCATCACGTGCTTCGCGAAATCGAATACGGGTTAATGTTCCAGGACTTTGTACAGGTTTGTTTTACTATTTGAAACTTGTCTGCAAAATTTGGTGCAAATCAGAGTTGGTTTGATATGATTCAGATGCTTGATTGTGATTATGCAAGTTCTTGAGTTTTCTTTGAAATTTAATGCAGTTTGACATCCGATTCGTAGTTCTAGGTATTATAATTATTTTTGCATGAGCGAGTTCGTATGATGTTATTACACCTATGTGCATGTTTGGTTTGGAGCCCGAGGGGCTCGGGTGAGGTTTGGATAGGCTACGGACCATTTTTGGACTTGAGAGTTGCTAGTTTTCTGTTGTATCTAGTGTCTGGTGCTATGTGATTCACGATCACGAAGCCACTCTCGTGATCGCGAAGGGGAAGTTGGGATGGGGTGGATATTACTCTTCGCGAGCGTGAGGGGCTTGTCGCGAAAGCGAAGTGGAGGGGGGCTTATCCTTCGCGAACGCGAAGCTTTGTGGGGATCTGGGGGTGGTCTGTTCGTTACTCTTCGCGCACGTGTTCCTTGGCTCGTGAACGCGGAGGCAGGGGGAGTAAGCCTTCGTGAATGAGAAGGCCTTTTGCTCGTTGTTCTTCACGAACGCGTCAGGTGCTTCGCGAAATCAAATTCGGGTTAATGTTCCAGGACTTTGTACAGGTCTATTTTACTATTTGAAACTTGTCTGCAAAATTTGGTGCAAATCGGAGTTGGTTTGATATGATTCAGATGCTTGATTGTGATTATGCGAGTTCTTGAGTTTTCTTTGAAATTTAATGCAGTTTGACGTCCGATTCGTAGTTCTAGGTGTTATAATTGGTTTCGCGTGAGCGAGTTCGTATGATGTTATTACACTTATGTGCATGTTTGGTTTGGAGCCCGAGGAGCTCGGGTGAGGTTTGGATAGGCTACAGACCATTTTTGGACTTGAGAGTTGCTAGTTTTCTATTGTATCTGGTGTCTGGTGCTATGTGATTCACGATCATGAAGCCACACTCGTGATCGCGAAGGGGAAGTTGGGCTGGGGTGGATATTACTCTTCGCGAGCGTGAGGGGCTTGTCGCGAAAGCGAAGTGGAAGGGGGCTTATCCTTCACGAACGCGAAGCTTTGTGGGGATCTGGGGGTGGTCTGTTCGTTACTCTTCGCACACGTGTTCCTTGGCTCGTGAACGCGGAGGCAGGGGGAGTAAGCCTTCGTGAACGAGAAGGCCTTTTGCCCGTTGTTTTTCACGAATGCGTCAGGTGCTTCGCGAACGTGAAGAGCGCCTGACGCCTAGGTATTAAACATTTCAAAAGTCGAGATTTTCATTATGTTTCACCATTTTCAAGTTTGAGCTCGGCATAGAGGCTATTTTGTAGAGGGTTTTCATCCCCACTTCATTGGTCAGTAAATTTTAACTTGTTTCATTACATTTCGGTAAACACCATCGATTTTAATCTAGGATTTTTCATGGTAGAAATTAGGGATTTGGGTAGAAATTGGGAATTTTGAAAAATTGATATTTAGACCTCAAATTATGGTCGGATTTCGAAACTAATCACATAACCGGGCTCAGGAATTAATGGGTAATTGAGTTTTGGTCTAAATCTCAGGTTTTGACCTAGCACGACCGGGGTTGACCTTTGTTGACTTTTTCTAAAATTATTAAATATTGCATCTTTTTCACTCATGGGTAGTTTCTAAAGCCTATTTTGAATTAGTTGAACTATATTTGGCTAGATTTGATTGGTTTGGAGGCTAATTCTAGAGGAAAAGTCGTGGTTGAGCATTGATTTGGTTGCGGAGTGAGGTAAGTGTCGTGGTTAATCTTGACTTTAGGGATTAGGACTTATTGGTCTATTTGCTATATGTATTATATGTGGGGACGACGTATATGTGATGTAACGAGTATATATACGTTGTTATTGGGTTTAAAGCATGCGGGTGGAAATTGTTTCTTTTTACTAGGTTGTTCCATTGACTATGTTTTCCATGCATAAGATAGATTATTACTTCTTTAATTATTTGCCTCGTATTTATTGTTTATTTTAAAGATGTTGGAAATTTTGAAAGTTGAGTTTGGTATCATGGCACTATAATTGAAGTGGAATTGCTTCCCGCCTTGCATTGTTATCTCGGATTTGTATTGTTGTTTGGTGAGGAAGAGTGAAAAGCATGAAGGGTGTTGTCATGCCTTATTTGCATTCAATATCATTTATACGAGAGATTGAGTGGATTAAAGCACAAAGAGTTATGCCATGTCGTTGGCTGATTATTATCATTCATTATATTATGCGAGAAAGAGAGTAAAAGCACAAAGTGTGATCCATGCCATCTTATTTATAATATTACATGGTGAGGACGAGAGTAAAGGCACGAAGGGTAATGCCGTGCCATTTTTATTTCATTGCCTTATTTGATTTCCAGATTGGTGATTTACTTGGTTACATTGTTCCATATTTCGGAATATGTTATTTGGTGATTTCATACTTGTCGTTCCATGATATTTCCCATTTTGCCTCCCCCCCGGTTAATATTTTAATTGTTCTACTTGTTATTTTGTTGCTTTATGTGTATATATGTTCAGCATTTTATGTAGGTGTCTTATCATAGCCTCGTCACTACCTTGTCGAGGTTAGGATCAAACACTTACGGTGTACATTAGGTCAGTTGTACTCATGCTACACTTCTTCACTTCTTGTGCAGATACTTATGTTGATCCCACCGACGTTTAGTGGCGTTCTGCTCGGATTCAGCTACTTCGAAGACTTGAGGTATAGCTGCACAGCTTCCACAGCCTTGAAGTCCCCTTCTTTATCTATTCTACTCTTTATCTAGTCTCAAACAGTTGTATTTGCTTCAGACCATATGTGAAGTACTCTAGTTGCTCATGTATTCGTGACTCCGGATTTTGGGAGATGTTTAGATATCGTCATATGTAATTTATTATTCCATTTTAGACTGTTTCGGTTTCTATTTATTAATGTTTTATTTTGAATGGTTAAAATTGGTTAAATAATCAAGCTAATGTTGGGTTGCCTAGCAAGTGAAATGTTAGGCACCATCCCGGTCCCGAGGGTGGGAATTCCGAGTCATGACAAGCTGGTATCAGAGCACTACGTTGCTTAGGTATCATGAATCATGAGCAAGCTTAGTAGAGTCTGGAGAATCAGTATGGGGATGTCTGTACTTATCTTCTAGAGGCTATGGAGCTTTAGGAAAATTTCACTTCTTTCTTCCCCTATCGTGCATTTTTATTCTATTATTGATGTTTGAATCATTCCATTCTTGTTCTCTTGTAGATGGTGAGAACACGTACAATATCTACAGCCGGGCAGAGCTAGAGCCCCCTGTTATAGCCAATACCAGGAGTAGGGGCTAGGGCCAAGGTAGGGGCAGAGGCAAAGGTAGAGCTCAGCCTAGAGCACGTGTAGCAGCACCCAATGTTAAGCCTTAGACTGATCGTGAGGAGGAGATCCCATCTCAGACCGCACCAGTCGGACCCTCTCAGGTCCCGGAGGGATTTATAGCCACTCTCGTGCTTCAGGATGCTCTAGTCCGCTTAATGAGCCTCATGGAGAGCGGGGCCTAGACCGATGGGCAATGTTGAGTCAAATGGGGCCTACTTTGCAGTGTTCCAAATGACCGGTTCCGCCAAGAGGTGGTGGCAGGATTATGAGCGTGGTAGACCACCAGGTTCGCCACCCCTCACTTAGGATCAGTTTTCACAGCTTTTACTGGAGAAGTTTATTCCTTTCACTCTGAGAGTGGAGTACCGTAGGCAGTTCGAGAGTCAGAAGGTTAGCATGACCGTTACCCAGTATGAGACCCGATTAGTGGACCTAGCTCGACATGTAGTTATCTTACTCCCTACTGAGAGGGAGAGAGCCCATAGCCAAGAAGCTACTCAGCTACATGCACACCTTCAATATGCTAAGGCTAGGTAGACTGAACTTCAAGATGCTGCTCTTGCTGCTACCGAGTGCGGGTCTTCCTCCACTGAGCAAGTAAATAACTTGGAGGCAGCCTTGAATTCCAAAACCACAGAGGATGTCGCCGCTGAGGAGAAGCAGGCCCGGATGGAAGAAAGGTTTAATAAGATCATAGAGCAAAACCAGGTTCACATGTCTACACTCCGTGATCTTGATCTTAGCCTTGGTGCCACAAGATCCGAGCGGGATGGTCTCCAGGTTGAGGTTGACAAGCTTAAATCAAAACACCAGTTCTAAGAAGATTCCTTTGTATTTGATACGACATACACTATGTATCATATGAGGAGAAAAACCTTAGAGGAGGCCAAAGTGGGCATCGTCGATATTGATGATGAAATTGCCATTTCTCGAGCACTGGAGTTAACTACTCGAGAGTGTCTCCCGGCTAAGCCTGACGCAACTAACTCTTCGAGTATCGATTTTGAGTATTTTGGAACCGAGGAGGAACTTGAAGAGAATGCTAATGAACACCCAGATCCTGCACCGACTGCAGATCCTCACACTTCTCCGGAGATGAGCGATGTTACACCCTATATTTTCGTACGTAAAAATTCATCGTAAGCAAACTAATGTAGGACCAAAAATGAGATAATATTTAAAAGTATATAAAGTAATTTAATCATGTTACCTCTGAGGTTACAAATATTGAAGATCATGAACAACAAGTACAAAGAGGGTTGGACGGTTCAGAAGCTAAAGCAATTGAAGAAAATAATGTTTCGTCGAAAGTCGACAAGTTGGGAATGTTATAACATATACCTTTGGGGTGAGACTAGGGTGCTTAACATGATAAGGAGATTATGTTATGATTTATATTAGTCGTATGACATCCGTGTGTTATGTTTTGAAGTCAAGCGAGTTGTGGAACAAAAGTCGATGAAAGTCATCACAAGTTACATTCATAAGTTTTACTGAAACTTTGGGTCAAATGTAACTGCAATTTTCTCCCAATATACTTAGAGTTATGGGGTGTTCCACCCATCAAATTAAAGATCTATGAGTCTATTTTCCAACGCATTAAACCGTTTGTCAATACGACATTGGAGTAGAAAGATATGGGCATTTGTGCGATACTGCGCAAGTTGCTAGGTGACAAGTAGGTGTGTCACCTACTTGCTTAAATGAGAGCCCAAAAAATGGGCCATTTCGGGTCGTCCAAAGAGGCCTTTTAAGGGCCTATTTTCTTCATATATTAGACTTAAAATAGAGCATAATAACCAGACATAAGCTCTACAAAGAATCCTCCCAAAAATTTCCCACAAACCCTAATTGATTTTCTCTCCCTTTCAAGTTCCAATTGGAGGTAAAACCTAGAGTTTGAAGAACCAAGATAAGAGCTGAGTTATCCAACAAATAAGGTGAGTTTACTGCTCTCTTTCATCCAATTTTTCTTCTGTAAATTCATAGTAAGTCGTTCTATACTTGTAAGAACTCACGGGACGGTGATCGGAAGCCGTGAGTTCGAGTTATTCACTTGTAGCAGACTATTTTATGGACTGTTTTGTGTTGCTGTTGGGCTGCATGCTTTACTACTGTTTTGTGGAGTTTTGGAGGAGGAAGGGGGTTTATAAACACCATATAAATGTAGGGTGGTTGGCTGGTCGTTCGTCATAACATTTTCGGGTCGTTTGACACTACTACGGTGGTCGTTTTGTGTACGAAGAGATTGGGGTGTGTTGGGCTGTTTTGTAGTATTTGATGGTGTATATAGGGCTGGAAAATGATGTATATATGTTGTTATTGTTCTGTTCTTGTATTGTTGGTGTTATCTTGAATTTGGAGGAAGTAAGGATTATAGGGGAGATGCTGCCCGTTTTAATACAAAATAAGTTTGTCGTTCGTTGTGCGATAGTTGTACCTTTCGTAACTTAACGATAGTATTATTATCATTCTTGTAGATTAAGGTGCGAAGAGGTGAGTTCAACTTGGTGATTGGAAAGATTGTGATAAGGTATGTTAAGGCTAAGCCTTCCTTCATTTTGGCATGATCTCGTAGCTACATGTGTTAGTAATGAGACAAAAAGAGAAGTTCATATTCATGAATTTATTCACACTATTCTAGTCTCATAAGTTACAATATTATTCCTTATCGAGACTCTATATTCAATTTTAGTATTTTCTTCTTCCAGTCAAGAGAGAAGCAAGCCTGTATATACAGTATTACAGTATTTTCATTACCATCGAGCTATAATCGGTGGGCAGGCCCCTATTGGGCAACCTCTGATCAGATGGAAAGTTATATACCGAGCCTACTGTGGCCGAGCGCCTATGAGCGAGCCCAGCATGGTCGAGATACATAGCCTAGTATGGCCGAGCGCCTATGAGCGAGCCTACTATGGCAGAGCAGTTATATATACCGAGCCTTATAAGGCCGTACAATTATTTTACTTACTATATTGAAGGAGTTGAGTCAGTATCAGCAGGTAAGTATATCTCCAGATCATCTTTGACTCCCAGTTACTTCCAGTTATTATATTATCAGTTCAGTTTCGATTTTCAGTTATGTTACTGCCTTACATACTCGGTACATTATTTTGTACTGACGTCCCTTTTCTGGGGACGCTGCATTTCATACATGCAGGTTTAGATAGACAGACGAGTAGACCTCCTCAGTAGGTGTTTCCAGAGTTTAGCCTGATCGGTAAGCTCCACAACCTTCGGAGTTATCGGGTCTAGGTTTTTGTGTGCATCTTATGTATGTATTTATATATATAATATGGGTAGGTCGGGGCCCTGTTCCGATCACAATATATCTATCAGTAGAGGCTTGTAGACATATCCTGTTGGTTAGTGCAGTATGTTGGGTTTGTAGGCCTGGTATGTATAATTTGGTGGTTTGTCAGCTGTAGTAGCTATGACGGCCTTTTCAGCCTAGCTTTATATTGATGTTTAGTTAGCGCTAGTTTCTATTCAGTTTTATATTTTGCTTCGCAAATTGTCTTGCAAGGTGGCCCCATGGCCAAAGTATGACATTATGTGTTCAGAGTCCCTTAGTCGCAATTTGGTACGCCAGGTTAGGTGAGGCACCGGGTGCTTGTCTCGCTCCTAGGTTCGGAGCGTGACAGGGGGGGGCATAGATGCCTCTCTTCCCCGAATTTCGGTGGCGATAATATTTGATTTTTCCTTTTTTATTTTGCTATTTTCCCTTTGTACTTTTGTACTTGTGCCATTTGGCATTTTGATAAATAAAGAAGATTTTTTTAAGAATGTGCCATTTAGCATATTGATATTTTTATTTTTGTCCGATAACTTTTTGTTCTGGGCATACTCTTCCGTAACCAACCCTTTACTATGAAGGTTTCATAAGAGAGGGCCCTCTTATGTTTACGGTGCTCTTGAATAGGATGTCTCATGTTCATTCCGGCACAAGCATTTGAAGTTTTCTATTTAACTTTCATATGAAAAACTTAACTCATCATTTGGACAACAAACAAGATAAAAACAAAAGGACTGTATTTTATTCCTTCCATATTTAAAAGTACATAAGCATTTGATTGCTAAAGAAAAGAAATTGCCAATACATGTGGCTAACTTTTACAACATGTTTCTATGGGGCTGGCCGTGAAGTCCCCGGTCCCGTTGAGACATTATTGTTCCCGGGTCTCGTAGTCCCAGTCTTCATGGCATCCTTGTTGCCGTATCCAATACTATTCCCCCCAGTGTTAGAATGTAACGTATGAAAATTGGAACAGTGGAGGTCTTGTCTTCTTGGTTAAAACACTTGTGAACAGTTGAATTGCCTTTGGTTTAATGGTAATCTTCACTTCCCCTTAGGAACTTGCCATCGAGCCAAACACTATTTAACCATCTCATAGTGGTCTATTATTTCAATGCCTTATCATTTAAAGGTCTTAACTTTAATGACGATGTTTTCATCGTAGTATGCTTTCTGTTGCTGCCTCATTAAAATCATTGCCAGAAAAACCCAATTGGGACAAAAATCAGTTAAAGGAAAAAAGAGTGCAGCACATACTTTCAGTATAGGTAGGTCCCATTGGCAGTAATACCTTTTGAGGTGAGTGACGTTCCAATTTCTAGGCAATTTGACTCCATCTTGATTTTCTAGCTCGTACGATCCCTTTCCGGTGACAGCGAAAACCCGGTAAGGGCATTCCCACGTCAGACCTAGCTTTCCAGCGTTGATTTCCCGAGTGTTCTAAGTCACTTTCCTCAAAACTAAGTCTCCTACTTTAAAGTAGTGGAGATTGTCCCTGCGGTTATAATATCTTTCTCTCCTTTTCTTTTAAGCCACCATCCTCATGTATGCCAGGACTCTGCATTCATCGACCAGTTCCTGCTTTACCAACAATGCCTAATTATTTGCTTCTTTATCTATTCGGAAGAACCGTAAGGTTGGTTCTCCTACTTCCACCAGGATCATAGCTTCTGAGCCGTATACGAGAGAGAAAGGTATCTCTCCCGTGCTTGATTTTTCCGTCGTTCGGTACGCCCAAAATACGCCCACTAACTCTTCGAGCCACTTGCCTTTAGACGCTTCTAACCTCTTTTTGAGGTTTTGAATAATTACCTTATTGGTCGATTATGCCTGCCCATTAGCTCTCGTATGGTATGGTGAGGATGTAATTCTTTTGATTTTCAGGTCTTCAAAAATTTGGTGACTTTGGAGCCTATGAACAGTGGTCTGTTATCACAGGCAATCTTCTTTGGTAGTCCAAAACGGCAAATTTTGTTTTACCATAGGAAGTCGACCACTTCGGGTTCACTGATATTTTGGTAAGGACCTGCTTCAACCAATTTTTTGAAGTAATCAATTAAAATTAAAAATAATCTTACCTTTCTGGGACCCGGTGGAAGCGACCCAACTATATTCATCCCCCATTTCATGAATGGCCATGGGGATAGCACCGAATGCAAGAGTTCTTCTGGTTGGTGTACCAATTGTGCATGGCGCTGACATTTGTCGCATTTCTGAATGAATGCCTTTGCGTCTTGTTCAATTCGGGGCTAGTAGTATCCTGCCCTAATCAGCTTTAGCACCAACGAGTGCGCACCAAAATGGTTGCCACAAATTCTTTCATGGAACTCTCTCATCAGGTACACTACTTCCGAGGCTCCTAAACATCGGGCCAACGGCCCTTGGAATCATCTCCTATATAATTGTCCACCCAATAGGCTGTAGCGAGCTTCTTTGGTGCGTAGTTCCTGTGACGCCTTTGGGTCTTCGAGCAGCTTACCATGCTGAAGATAATCGAGAACTCATTCCTCCAGTACCAGACCTAGTTGGTCGTATTTACTTCACAATAACTGTCCACATCCAGTACTGAATGCATAAGTTGAACTACAGTACCGGAGTCAGATCCTTTCATTTTCGTGGATGACCCCAAATTGTCCAATGAATCTGCTTTTACGTTTTTTTCTCTTGGGATGTGTGTGATCAACCACTCCCTGAATCGTGCAAGTAAAGTTTGAACTTTAATCACGTCCTGTTGCATGTGTTCCTCCTTCGCATCGAAAATCCCGTACACTTGGTTTGCTACAAATTAGGAATCACATTTGATTTCTATGACCTTAGAGCCAACTTCTCGGGCCATCTCGAGTCCTGCAACCAAAGCCTCATACTCAGCTTCAATGTTAGTTAACAGAACAACTTTTATGGCCTGCCTCAGGGTCTCCCACAAAGGCGTGATTAGGATCACCCCAAGCCCGACCCTTTCACATTGAAAGCTTTGTAGATGAACAAGGTCCAAACTCCTGATGTCATTTCTGAAACCAGCATCGCTTCTTTAGCAGCCATGGGCTATAACCCGGGACTGAAATCGACCAAAAAGTCGACCAAAACTTGCAATTTGATTGTAGTCCTAGGCTTGTATTCAATATCGAACTCAATAATTTTGACTGCCCATTTGGCCAATCGGCCTGACAATTCAGGCTTGTGAAGAACATTTCGCAAGGAGAAGGTTATCGCAATGGCTATCGGGTGACATTGAAAATAAGGCCTAAGCTTTTGTGAGGCGAATACACGATCTAAAGCCAGCTTTTCCTGGACTAGAACGACACTTACCGCTACCTTTGAGACTGCTATGTATATTAGCAAGTGTTTGCCTTCCCCTGGTTATGACAATAGTGGGGGGCTTTATAGATAGCTTTTAAAGTCTTTCAAGGCCTGTCGACATTCTAGAGTCCATTCGAAATTATTTTTCTTCTTCAGAAGTGAGAAGAAGTGATGACCTTTTTCCGAGGATCGTGAGATGAACTTGCTTAATGCGGCCAATCTTCTGGTTAGCCTTTGGACTTCATTTACGCTTATCAGCTGGTTCGGGATGTCCTTGATGGCTTTGATTTTATTGATATTTACCTCGATCCCCCTTTGTGAAACCAGGAAACCCATGAACTTACCGGAGTCAACCCTGAACGCGCATTTTTTCGGGTTGAGCTTCATGTTGTGCTTCCTTAATATATGTAAGGTTTCTTGGAGGTGCTTTAAATAATCACATGCATTCAAAGACTTGACCAATATGTCCTCTATATACACTTCCATTGTTGTACCAATTTGCTTCTTGAACATATTGTTCACGAGCCTCTGATAAGTGGCTCCGGCGCTTTTAAGCCCGAAGGGCATCACTGTAACAATATGTGCCAAAGTTCGTTATGAATGAAGTCTTTCCTGATCCTCCGAGTACATCTTGATTAGATTGTACCCGGAATAAGCATCGACGAAACACATTAACTCGTGCCCAGTTGTTGCATCAATCATTTGATCAATGTTTGGCAGTGGGAACAAGTCTTTAGGGCATGCCTTATTCAAGTCTTTGTAATATACGCACATTCAAAACTTGTTATTATTTTTATGAACTACATCTACATTAGCTAACCATTCGGGATACTTTACCTCCCGGATTGAACCAATGTCAAGTGTTCGAGTTACCTTTACATTGACAAACCTGATTTTGACCTCGACTATCGGGCAATTCTTTTGCCTTACTGTAAGGCCTCATAAAAGTTTACCAAAACTCGGGGTTCCTTGGTGCTAAAGTGGACTTATGTGAAAATATTTGGAAGTGCAGGGCATTTCTACGGTCCATTCTGCAACCACAGAACTGATATGCGGACGATAAATCTGTCGTGGAGTGAAGCAGAAACTTGAGAGAAATTTTAGGACCAATATGCGGTCCATTATGCTACGGCATAATCATTTCACGAGACGCACAATCCATCGCAAATCCAACATAAATATTTCTAGAGGGATGTTTTGTGGCGCATTATGAGACCACAGAATTGGTCTGCGGACCGCAGACCGATCGCAGAGTGAAGCAAATAATGCCCAATTCCGGAGGGCCATTATGCTGCCCATTTTGCAGAACGCAGAAGCTTTATGCGGTCGCATAATCTGCGTCGGGGCTTCTTTTTTCTAGTTTATAAATACAACCCCATTATTACAAAACAAACTTAGGGATCATTTTAGAAGGTTCAAACTTATATTTTAGAGAGAGAGAGGAAGGTGGTCTAGAGTGAGAAGAGGAATTCTAAGTCATTTGTTCATATATATTTGCACAAACCTTGAAGATTTCTCTAGGGTAACTCACAAGGTTTTCAACCAAAAGGTAAGATTCTACTCCCTGGCCTTTAATTTCGAGATTTAACTGAAAATAGGTAATAAGCCAAACAATTCTTGGGTGTGGGAGTTGTTCATTATGCATACATGTACTATCAAGGGTTGTGGGAAGATTGTTGAGCTCAATTGGGTAGACTTTGGGTAGTGAAATATAGGAATCCACCAGAGGAGGACCTCAAAATCATAATACCCACCAAGTGTTTGATAAAATGCTAAAATGAGCTAGAATCATGATAAATGATCTATATCTCTAAATAGATCAAAGTTGCTAGGATTTCCGGAATTGTGTAGTGAATTAAGTAAAGCTCAATGCGAGGTATGTTCGCTAAACTCCTCTTTTAGAATTGAACCCCACATTGACCTTATATGTCCCGGGCTGCTCATTATAAATTGATTAATCCAATAAGCCTCGTGTCAGAATAAAAATTTGTTCAATATGTGTTCCAAAGGTTATTGTTGTGTTGAGTTACTATTTGAGATTGTGGTTTAAGTATGGGTTGTGTGTTAATATATTATTATTTAAAAACGTTATTCTAATGAAAACTATCATGTTAAATTGTGTAAGAAATCACATGTGCCCAAGACCCTAAATTTGCTCAAATGTGTGTTTGAAGTCTTAATTTGAAAAGCATTATTGTTGATTATCCATGATGATATTTGAAAGGGAAAGAAGGGAGTATGAGATATGAAGTATGGCCAACGTGACAAGAACGATATTGCGGTATGGCCAATGGTGACAATGAAATAAATGAAATGTAAAGGAATGTGAAATTTGTGGTAAATCCTTTTAATATTAAATGCCTTGGGAATATTGTTTAGCAACCGAGGAAGGGTAGGTCGGAACAACCTAACCCCGAAACTACACATGCCGGTGTAGGAGTGATTGAGGGGTAAGTCCCCGTGTAAATGTGATGAGATCCTTTCCCATTAAATGGGATGAGATTACTGCTAGCGAGATGTGATGTGATGTCTTTCCGTTAATTCGACACCTTGAAACCGTTTAGTCTCTTAATGATTTGGTATTTCTTTCTCAGTTTATTGTTATTCGTTCTATTAAGAGAGTGTTTAGTTTTACATACTAGTACTATTCCATATGTACTAACATCCCTTTTGCCGGGGGTGTTGCATCTTTTATGGATGCAGGTGGTTCCATAGCAGGTGGTGTTGATCCGTGACAATAGCACACCCTCTTTTCAGCTGACTTAGTGAGCCACACTTCACTTCGGGGTCTTGTATCTCTTGTCCTTTGTACATAGCATTTTGAGGTATAGCCAGGGCCTTGTTGCCGGCACTACCTTAGCACTCTTTTGGTTTTGTTAGAGGCTCCATAGACATAGTGTGGGTTATATATTATTTTGGGAAGGTTGAACTAACTTGTTGTAATTGTATCATCTATTCCACTTGAACTACGAATGTATACAACACTGTTTTGACGACTTGTTAATGATGTAACTAATGAAAATGAATTGCTATTATTCACATCACCTCTTATTTCCTAATTAATGAAATGTATTCATCTCTTTCATCATGGGTGAGTTGGGTAGAATGCATTATGCAGGCTTGCTTGATCGGGGTAACCTTGTTGAGCATCGGTCGCGCTCCCTAAGGTTGTGGCGTGATAAGCTTGGTATCGGAGCCTAAGGTTTTAAAGTGTCATAGGATGTCTCGTAGCCGTGCCTAGTAGAGTCTTTATTATCGGTGTGTTGTCGACCACATCTATAATTAGGAGGCTACCTGGGCAATTAGGAATAATACCCTTCTTTGATATTCTAGATCGTGCGATAGAGCTGATTGTAAGACTGTTCCTCCTCTAACTCGTGCATTGCTCTAATTTACAGTACATGGTACCTAGGAAGAAAGCAAAAATTGGGCAAGGAGCCAATGCCACCCCAGGAGTGGCAGCGGATTCTTTACTTGATGATGCGGGTGAGCACCCGAGGGGTGAGAATATTCCCCCGACCATTACACTACCTGATTCTATAACTCCTGATCAGACTACACATGTCCCTATACCTACTGAGGGTGCAACGATCCCTCCAACTAATATCCCAGTTCCACCTCCAGCCCCAGCTTCTTGTCCCGGTGTATCTGATAGGGATCTTAGGGAAGCCATACAGATATTGGCTCAGATAGTGGCTTCCCAGGCCCATAGATCAAATGTTGCACCCACTTCTTCTAGTCTGCCAGGGGATTCCGCCAGTTCTAGGGTGAATAGATTTCTCCAGTTGGATCCTCCAGTGTTCACAGGTACTGATCTCGAGGAGGACCCCTAGGATTTTATTGATGAGATGCACAAGACCCTCCGAGTTATGCGTGCTACTGAGGCGGAGGGTGTGGAGTTGGCCTCCTAGCACCTGAAAGTGGTGGCCTACTCTTGGTTTTGTAGATGGGAGGACTCCCGTGAGGAGGGGAGACCTCCGGCGAGGTGGAGTGAGTTTGCCGATGCTTTCATTAATCATTTATTGCCTGCCGAGACTAAGGCAGCCTGTGCTGCCGAGTTTGAGAGCCTGAAACAAAGTAGCATGAGTGTGTGGCAGTATCATATGAGATTCGCGCACCTGTCCAAATATGCCATCTACATGTTGCCCACTATCGAGGCCAGAGTGCGTTGGTTTGTGCAGGGCCTTAGCCCCTTAGTTATTAATGAGGCTGCTACAGCTGCCTTGAATTCTGACATGAACTATGGTAAGATGGTGACATTTGCTCAAGCCACAAAGACCCGCAAATTGAATATCAGAATGGAGCATGAGGGCAGCAACAACGCCCGGTCTACGGGTAACTTTGGTGGTTCTTCTAGTAGTGGTGGTGGTAGGTCAGCATTCCGGGGAGGGTCGTCAGGGCCATCCCCGTCCTTTGCTCAGTTTTCGGTTAGTGCACCGCCATCGGGGCCTAGTCAGCAGCAGTGGAGCCATTTTAGGCCCAGCTAGGCCAATAGGGTATCCTACTAGCAGGGCCGGTCTGGTGGGAGAATTCAGTAGCAGCGGAGGCCGCCATGCCCTAACTATGGGAAGATGCACTTTAGGGTCTGCTTCATGGACCAGCCCATATGTTATGGGTGTGGTATGAGGGGTCACATTCAGAGGGATTGCCGTTCGTCCCACTAGAGCATGGGCAGGGGTGCAGCATAGCAAGCCAGTGCTGCAGCTACTACATCCGCAGCACCTCCTCTGGCTTGAGGCACTCAAGCACCCGCAGGGCATGGTGCAGCCAGGGGTGGTGTGCAGAGTTCAGGAGGACCCAACCATTTCTATACTATGAATGGTCGCCAGAGTTCAGAGGCTTCTCCAGATGTTGTCACAGGTATATTGACTGTCCAATCTCATGATGTGTATGCTCTTATTGATCTCGGTTCCACCTTGTCCTACGTCACTCCCCATGTTGCTATGGAATTTGGGGTAGAACCAGAACAACTTCATAAGTTGTTCTCTGTGTCTACTCCGGTTGGTGAGTCTATTATGGTCGCGCAGGTTTATAGAGACCGTGTTGTCGCGGTGTGTGGTCGGGACACCATGGCCGATCTTATTAAATTGGGGATGGTTGATTTTGATGTAATCATGGGGATGGACTAGCTTTACTCATGTTTTGCTAAGCTTGATTGCCGAACTAGAACCATTAGATTTGAATTTCCAAATTAGCCAGTTATTGAATGGAAGGGGGATGATGTGGTTCTGAAGGATAGGTTTATTTCTTAACTTAAGGCCACCAAGATAATCAACAAGGTGTGTATTTACCATTTGGTCCGGGTTACGAACACCGATGCTGAGGCACCTACACTTGAATCTATACCTGTTGTGAATGAATTTTCAGAGGTCTTTCCGGATGAACTCCTTGGGATCCCGCCAGATAGGGAGATTGATTTTGGGATTGATGTTATTCCAGGCACACAGCCTATATCTATTACACCTTACATAATGGCACCAACAGAGTTGAGGGAGCTAAAGGAACAATTAAAAGATTTGTTAGAGAAGGGTTTTATACGGCCGAGTGTGTCACCTTGGGACGCACCGGTTCTTTTCGTAAGGAAGAAAGATGGGTCACTAAGAATGTGTATTGACTATCGGCAGCTCAACAAGGTCACGAACAAGAATAAGTACCCACTGCCAAGAATAAATGACTTGTTTGAGCAATTACAGGGTGCTAAGTATTTCTCCAAAATTGATTTGAGATCTGTGTATCATCAATTTAAGATTAGGGAGCAGGATATTCCAAAAATAGCCTTCAGAACGTGGTATGGGCACTTTGAATTTCTGGTAATGTCTTTTGGGCTAACAAATGCCCCGACAACTTTCATGGATCTTATGAACCGAGTTTTCAAGCCGTTCCTCGACTCTTTTGTGATAGTATTTATTGACGATATCCTTGTATATTCACGAAGTAGATAGGACCATGCCGATCACCTCAAGGAAGCTCTATAGACTCTGCGTCAGCACCAGTTGTATGCGAAGTTTCAAAATGTAAATTTTGGCTTGAATCTGTCACGTTCTTGGGTCATGTTGTCTCTAGAGAATGAATTAAGGTTGATTCTCAGAAGATTTCAGCGGCGAAGAATTGGCCTAGGCCTACTACCCCAATAGAGATTCATAGTTTCTTGGGCTTAGCTGGATATTACAGGAAGTTTGTGGAGGGGTTCTCTACTCTTGCCTCTCCGTTTACTAAATTGACGCAGAAGACTGTTAAGTTCCAATGGTCAGATGCTTGTGAAAGGAGCTTCCATGAGTTGAAATCAAGATTGACAACGACACCGGTGTTGATCCTACCATAGGGTACATATGGGTTTGTGGTATATTTTGATGCTTCAAGAATCGGACTTGGGTGTGTATTAATGCAACATGTCAAGGTTATAAGTTATGCTTCTAGGGAACTCAAGAATCATGAAAAGAACTATCCAACACATGACTTAGAGCTTGCGGTGGTGGTACTTTCATTGAAGATTTTGTGTCATAATCTGTATAGGGTCCATGTGGATATATTCACGGACCATAAGAGCCTTCAATACATTTTCAAGTAGAAGGAATTGAATCTGAGGCAGAGAAGATGGCTTGGGTTACTCAAGGATTACGACATCGATATTATGTATGTTGTAGCAGATGCTCTTAGCCGGAAATCTATGGGTAGATTGACTCACTTGGACGCATATCAAAGGTTGTTGGATAAGGAGGTTCATCGATTGGCTAGTTTGGGAGTTCGTCTTGCGGATTCTAGTGAAGGAGGGGTGATTGTGCAAAATAGGGCTGAATTATCGCTTGTGGTGGAAGTTAAGGAAAAGCAATACAATGACCCATTGTTGGTACAATTGAAGGAGGGGATTCATAAACATAAGATCATTGCCTTTTGTCTTGGCATGGATAATGGTACACTAAGGTACTAAGGGTGACTATGTGTTCCAAACGTGGATGATCTCTGGGAAAGAATCATGATTGAGACTCACACTTCCAGGTATTCCGTGCACCCGTGCTATACAAAGATGTACCATGATCTTAAGGAAGTTTACTGGTGGAATGATATAAAGAGGAATGTAGCGGACTTTATGGCAAGATATCCAAATTGTCAGCAAGTGAAGGCCGAACACCAAAGGCCAGGTGGGTTGGCAGAGAACATAGAAATTCCAATATGGAAATGGGAGATGATCAATATGGACTTTATGGTAGGACTACCTCGCACTCCTCACAAGTTCGACTCAATTTGGGTGATTGTAGATCGACTCACGAAATCATCACACTTCTTACTTGTTAAAGCTATCGGCATAGTGGAATAGTATGCTCGGTTGTATATCAAGGAAATAGTCAGACTGCATGGTACTCCAGTTTCTATCATTTCTGATTGGGGGGCACAGTTCACAGTTAACCTTTAGAAGAAATTTCAGCAAGGGTTGGGCAGTCAGGTAAATCTTAGTAAACCTTTCCATCCACAGACCGACGGGAAAGTAGAGTGGACCATTCAGACGCTCGAGGATATGTTGCGCTCTTGCGTTCTTGACTTCATAGGTAGCTGGGATGATCATTTGTTGCTCATATAATTTTCCTACAATAATAGTTATCATGCTAGCATTCAGATGTAACCGTTCCAGGCTCTATATGGTAGGAGATGTAGATCTCCCATTGGATAATTCGAGATTGGGGAAGCGGAGTAGATAGGATCAGACCCCGTGCATCAGGCTATAAAGAAAGTTAAGATCATTAAGGAATGGTTGAAAACTGCCCAGAGTCGTTAGAAGTCCTATTCGGATATACGTCGTAGGGATTTGAAGTCCCAAGAGGATGATTGGCTATTCTTGAAGGTTTTCCCCATGAAGGGGGTGATGCAATTTGGTATGAAAGGGAAATTGAGTCCGAGGTATGTTGGACCGTAAAAATTCATTCAGAGGGTCGGTCAGGTGGCTTACAGGCTAGAACTACCTCCAAAAATGTCTGTAGTGCACCCGGTATTTCATGTGTCCATGTTGAAGAAGGTGGTTGGAGATTCGTCGCTTATTGTTCCAATTGAGACTATAGAGGTTAATGAAGAATTGACTTATGAAGAAATTCTAGTTTCCATTCTTGATAGGCAAGTCCGAAAAGAGATTGCCTCCATGAAAGTACTATGGCGAAACCAACAGGTTGAAGAGGCCACCTGGGAAGCTGAAGAAGAGATGATAAAGAAGTACCCTAATTTATTTGAATAGCTATGTAATTGTATCCATGATGTTAAGAGCTAACTTCCTACAAATTATGTTCCCCCTATACAACTTATGTTAAGAATACTTCCTCTTTGTAATGCAATGTGTATTACGTTGTTGCCGGTGTTGTTTTCATATTGTTTTACATCGTTGTATTGTGGTTATGTTATTAGAATTGGTTTATGGGATTCTCTGACAGGTGGATAGGCCCAGTAACAGGGGAAACTCTGCTGAAAGTTTTGGAAATTTAGAGAGTTAGTCAAATATTTGGGGGATGTTGGTATGTGAAGTATTAGCTGGATCACAATGGATGTTACGGGCGTATTTTGAACCTCATTCGAGGACAAATGATACTAAGTGGGGGAGGATATAAGGCCCTGTAAAATTTTGCCAAAACTCAGGCTCACGTGGTTTCGAGGTGGACTTATGTGTTAATTATTGTAGAGACGTAAATGTTTGGAAGTGCAGGGCATTTCTGCGGTCCATTTTGCGATCGCAGAACTGATCTGCGGACCGTAGAGCTGCTGCGGAGTGAAGAAGAAACCAGAGCTAAATTTTAGGACCAATATTCGGTCCATTATGCGGCCACATAATCATTTCGCGGGCTGCACAATCCATCACAAATCCAACATAAAATTTTCAGAGGGATGTTCTGCGGCGCATTATGCGACCGCATAATTGGTATGCGGACCGCAAACCGGTCGCAGAGTGAAGCAGAAAATGCCCAATTTCATATAGCCATTATGCTGCCCATTTTGCGGATGGTAGAAGCTTTATGCGACCGCAGATCTGCGTCGGGGTTTAATTTTTCTTATTTTATAAATACGACCCCAGTAATTCTAAGTCATTTGTTTATCAATATTTTCTCAAACCTTGAAGATTTCTCTAGGATAACTCACAAGGTCTTCAACCAAGGGATAAGATTCTACTCCCTAGCCTTCAATTTTGCGATTTAACTAAAAATAGGTAATAAGCCAAATAGTTCTTGGGTGTGGGAGTTGTTCATTATGCATGCATGTACTATCTAGGGTTGTGGGAAGATTGTTGAGCTCAATTAGGTAGACTTTGGGTAGTAAAATAGAGGAATCCACCATAGAAGGACCTCAAAATCATAATGCCCACCTAGTGTTTGATAAAATGCTCAAATGAGCTAGAAACATGAACTCCTTCCTAATTTATGTTCAATTTTGCTATATCTCTAAATAGAACAAAGTTGCTAGGATTTACGGAACTGTGTAGTGAATTAAAGAAAGCTCAACGCGAGGTATGTTGGCTAAACTCCTCTTTTAGAATTGAAATCCACATTGACCTTGTAAGTCCCGGGCTGCTCATTATAAATTGATTAATCCGATCAGGCCTTGTGTCAAAATAAATATGCGTTCAATATGTGTTCCAAAGGTTCTTGTTGTGTTGAGTTACTATTTGGGAATGTAGTTTAAGTATGGGTTGTGTGTTAATATAATATTATTTAAATATTTGATTCTAATAAAAACTATCATGTCAAATTGTGTAAGAAATCACATGTGCCTAAGACCGTAAATTACTCAAATATGTGTTTAAAGTCTTAATTTGAAAAGCCTTGTTGTTGATTATCCATGATGATATTTGAAAGTTAAAGAAGGGAGTATGAGATATGAAGTACGACCAACGTGCCAAGAACGATATTGCGTTATGGCCAATTATGCCAATGAAATGAATGACATATAAATGAATGAGAAATGTGTGGTAAAAGCTTTTAATAATAAATGCCTTGGGAGTATCGTTTAGCCATCGAGGAAGGGTAGGTCGGAACAACCTAACCCCAAAACTACACGTGCCGGTGTAGGAGTGATTGAGGGGTAAGTCCTCGTGTAAATGTGATGAGATTATTTCCCCTTAAATGGGATGAGATTAATGCTAGCGGGATATGATGTGATGTCGACCCACACGGCATTGTGGTGAGACGGCTTAGCCGATCGGGTTAAGATCGGACACCATGTCGCGCACATAGTGGTATTGTCAGTGGATGTCTCGGGGTAAGATGGCTTAGTCGATCGGGCTGAGATCGGACTCTGTGTTAAAAGCACGATGGTGTATCGGTGCTAAAGACATCCCAACTTAAGAAGATTGAAACTTACTTGAAATTACTTTTCCCTTAATTCGACACCTTGAAATCGTTTGAGCCTCTTAATGATTTTATGTTTCTTTCTTTGTTTATTGTTATTTGTTCTATTAAGAGGGTGTTTAGTTTTACATACTAGTACTATTCCATATGTACTAACGTCCCTTTTGCCGGGGGAGCTACATCTTTTATGGATGCAGGTGGGTTCCATAGCAGGTGGTGTTGATCCGTGACAACAAAACACCCTTTTTCAGCTGACTTGGTAAGCCCAACTTCAATTTGGGGTCATGTATCTCTTGTCCTTTGTACATAGCATTTTGAGGTATAGCCGAGGCCTTGTTGCCGGTAGTGCCTTAGCACTCTTTTGGTTTTGTTAGAGGCTCCATAGACATAGTGTGGGTTGTATCCTATTTTGGGAATGTTGAACTAACTTGTTGTAACTGTATCATCTGTTCCACTTGAACTACGAATATATATGTGCAATGTTTTGACGAATTGTTAATGATGTAACTAATGGAACTGAACTGCTATTATTCATCTGACCTTTTACTGTCTAATTAATGTAACGTATTCATATCTTTCATCATGGGTGAGTTAGGTCGACGACATTGTGCAGGCTTGCTTGACCTGGGTAACCCTGTTGAGCGTCAGTCGCGCTCTCCAAGGTCGGGGCGTGACACTTACCGAAGGGATGCTCGGGTCTAGGCTTAGCTTGTGCATGGCCACCGCCAGTGGAATACCTGTCATATCTGAGTACGACCATTCAAAGCAATCAACGTTAGCTTTATGGAAATTAATAAAGCTTGTTCCCAAGCAAAACTTCCTCTCCAAGAATTCCTCAAACAAGGCCACTTGTTCGAGTTCTTCTGCTATGGATTTTGTCGCGTCCGTTTCTTCCGGTACCTGAAAGTATCTTGGTACCTGGTGGAATTCTGATGACTCCTCTTCCTTATCATCTTCACTTGACATGGGAGCAGGCATCGGTTCCTATAATTGCTATTCGCGGGGCTCATTCCCTTTACTACTGGAAATCGATATTGCGTTCATTTCTCTTGCTACCGGTTGTTCTCCTCTTATATTTTTGATTCCCTCTGGGGTCGAGAATTTCAAAAGTTGGTGATATGTTGACGGTACAGCCTTCATCTCATGTAACCATGGTCTACCGAGAATTATGTTTTAGCCCATGTAACTGTCCACCACTTCGAATGGGGTGGTCTTCGTGACCCCTTCGGCGTTCATGGGCAGCAGAGTCTCTCATCGGGTTGTCACACTTGCCAAGTTGAACCTGGAGAGGAGCGTTGTTGCCGGAATGATACTTCCAGTTAGTTTGGCTTGTTCCAACACTTTTCATTAAACTATGTTGGCTAAGCTTCATGGGTCAACCAAAACACTTTTAATCTTAAAATCTAGAACATTAAGAGAAAATAATAGGGCATTGTTATGTGGTAGAAGAAGTCCATTAGCGTCTTCCTCCATGAAGGTAATATCGTCATCAGAGACTTCATAGAGTCTCTTGTTGTAGGTTACCGATATTTTTGTCTTCTTGGCCACTGAGAAGGTTACACCACTGCTTTCTTTCCCTCTAAAAATCATGTTGATAGTCAACCGAAGTGGGTCTTCTCCTATCTTCGAGGGTTATGCGTTGTCCCGGTTGCGGCCATAATTGTTATTGGCTCGGTCGCTTAAGAACTCCTTGAGATGGATGTTCTTCAATAGCATTGCCACCTCATCATGTAGATGCTGGCAGTCCCCAGTTCTATGGTTGTGAGTCCTATGATACTCACACCACACGTTAGGATTCCTCTGGTTGGGATCAGATCTTATTGGTTTCAGAATCTTGCTTCTTTGATATTTCTCATTACCGATACCAACTCCACTACACTGATATTGAAATTGTAATCTGATAACCTGGGATATGTGGGCTCCCGGGTTCCCAAAACTTCTTTCTCTTACAAAGATTTGTTTTTTAGGCCATTGTCAGCTCTTCTTTCAGGATCGAACCTATATGAGGACCAAAACCCTCCTGCTGCCGCGCCCTTTGGCTCTCTCGTAAGGCAACAAACGGCCTTTAGAGGATCGCTAGTTTGCATCAAAACTATACTTTAACATATCCTTGTTCTTGTCTCAGTCCCGTCCATTGGATGATGTCAGGAACCCAAGCTGATCATCTTCAATCCTTATTTTTGATTCATAGCAGTTATGGACATCCGCCCATGTGGTCGCTTGGAACTTGAGCATGCTTTACTTCAATTTTTGGGAGGCGTCGGAGCTCCTCAGTTTCAAACCCTTGGTGAATGACTCTATTGCCCCCTCGTCAGGTACGACCGGTAGCGACATCCTCTCTTTTTGGAATCTAATAAATAACTCCCGCAGTAGCTCAGACTAACCCCGTGAAATTCTGAATATGTCCGCCTTCATGGCCTGGACCTTTTTGGCCCCAGCATGGGCCTTAATGAACGAATCTGTGAGCATTTCAAAAGAATCAATCGAATGCTCGGCTAAGAGTGAGTACCATGTCCGGGCCTCTTTCATGGGGGTTTCTCCAAATGTTGTCAACAAGATCGACTCGATCTCATATTGATCCAAATCGTTCCCTTTCACTGTCGTTATATAAGTTGTGATGTGCTCCTAGGGATCTGAAGTCCCATCATATTTTGGTATGTCCGGCATCTTGAACCTCTTCGGGGTTAACTCCGGTGTTGCGCTCGATTTAAACAGAAACTGAGTATATTTTATCAAATCCGAGCCCTTCAAAACTGGCGGTGCACCCGAAATCTGGTCCATTCGGGCATTAAACTCCTTAGCGTTCTGATCCATCGGTTCATTCATCTCCCTCATGAATCTCATGAGTTCGGTTTTGAAAGGGTTATTACCGTTGTTGTTACTAGATCCACTAATAGTCCCCCAGCACCGTCGAAGACGACCTCACCCCTCGAAGTGTTGTAATCAAGTCTTTGAGCCGTTTGATTTGTAGGAGCGTCGGGGGAACCGGGCCTCTCCCGTATGCATTGTTGGAAGCGCTTGACAATGCTTGCTTCAATTACGTCATGACCTGGTCCTGCCTTGAGAGATGACCCATGATGGCCTTTTGTTGCTCTCTCAAGATCCTTACTGTTTTCGTAACGTGCTCATCCTCTGGGTCATTGGGAGTTGGCTCCTATACATGCGAGGGTACTGTCCTCCACGGACCACCGGGGTTGCCTCGTCCTCCTCATTACTTGTGTCGCTGATTGAATCCTCGTGTTGAGGTAGGTCCTCATGTCCCACAACATTGTGTGCGATATTGACATCGTTATCTACTATTTTCAATTTTTTTCTTAGAAACAAAGAATCAAACAAGTCAGTAATAAATGCAAGGATCAACTCAATTATGCAGTTGTCTAAGCCGCACGGTGAGTGGCAAATTGTTTACCCGTAATACGGTACAATTGAATTTGTTACGTGGTTTATAGGCAAGCGAACTGATTTGATAAAAAATAATACATAAATT
Source organism: Nicotiana tomentosiformis (assembly GCF_000390325.3). Classification (NCBI taxonomy): domain Eukaryota; kingdom Viridiplantae; phylum Streptophyta; class Magnoliopsida; order Solanales; family Solanaceae; genus Nicotiana; species Nicotiana tomentosiformis. Next base: position 134,229,015 of record NC_090812.1, on the reverse strand, counting down.
AGATTAAAAATAAGACTTAGCATCAAAATCAAAGGAAATGACAGGCCCGGCTCCGGGAGCGATGCTTCCGAGGGCAGAGATAAGAGCAATATAAAACAAAAAGTAAAGTTGTATTATTTAGCTTGAGAATAAAATGTAGTATAAGTTTTGCCAAAGATTTCATGTCCTTACAATGGCTGTTGAGCCTACTATTTATAGCTAGACCTAGGGAAGCAGGATCCTACGATCAAGCCCCTCTTAAATGACAATAAAGGGGCCATTGATGAGTATGTAACCGTATGCTATGAATGCAAGTATTCTCTGAAACGGCAACCCATTTAATGCCAGAAAATATTCTTCATTAAATGCTTTCCGATGGCAAAACATTCGATCTGCTCATGTTGATCGTTATCCCTTCAGGATCCATCCGATACCAATGGCTGTTGTTGTTCTCGGTATCGGCTGTTACTCGATTTATCTTCTGCCGGTCTTCGATTTCACGTGTCGCCCTACCATTAGTTTATTTATATAAACCAATTTTACCCTATACAATTTTATTGTTATATTTTATTTATGCTTTATATCTCTATTATTTTCTATGCTTAATTTTCTTTACTTAAAAAACCCCTTGATTTCGAAAGCAATAAGATAAATAATTAAGTTGATAGCTCACCGTTGGGTTGCCTAACGGTGATGTTAGGTGCAATCACGACCTATAGTGAAAATTGATCGTGACATTTTACATAAAAATAAAAAACTTAGAAAAGAATAATAATTATAAGGAAACAAAAGTGACAGATGTTTTGAACGAACATATTTTACGTTAAGAAATAAAATCTAAAACTTCTTATAAAACTGCAAAAAAAAAAAATTATCGATAAATATTAAATAAAAAATGAAAAGAATCAAAAAGAGTAACATGGTCACTCTCAGTAATCATAATCGATTATTGATTGTGTAAAAAATATCCCAATACAAATTTTAAGATTTGGTTATTTATCTAAAAAATTAAATAAAAATAAAAGTGAAAAAAAGTGATAATAATTTTTGCCGAAAGAATTTTACCGTAAAATAACAGAAAAAATTTAGAGACAAAATATTTTGGACGGAGAGATTTTAGTGGACACAAAAGAATTAAGAAAAAAAAAAAAAAACACTGAAGAATAAAAAATCAAGATAAAAAAATAAAGTGAAAAAGAGTGAGGGGTTACTACAAGAATGACTAAAAAAAGGAATAAGAAAATAAAAAGAGAAAATAACTACAAAAACAAAATAAAATAAGAAAAAATAAATAAGAGTGCATAATTTTATTAGAAATAAAAAAGAACAAAGTGAAATAAACAATAACATATGAAAAAATAAAAATAAAAAAATAAAAAATTAAAGAAAAGAAGGAGAAAGACCTTTGGTGAAGCCTAGGTATGGAAAAAGGGACCGCCTGGTCTTTAAAGCTTGAAAAGAGGCATGTTTTGTCTTTTTTTTAAAAATGGGAGCATTTTGATCATTAAATATTAAAAGGGGTCTAAGTGTCATTTTTTCATAAATCAACTTTGTAACTATCTTTTATACTTTAACCACAAAGTAATACACTATGGCAAAAGTTGTTAATTATTTTGCCACAACATTCAAATATGTAGTTGTGCTCACATATTTGATTTCTATTATAGTATTTATATTTAGCTTCCAACATATAATTTTATAGCTATAAATCATCAAAATATCCGTGATTAGATTTTTTTTATTATGTTTTATTTGGGCACTAGATTTTTATTAATTCTGTTTTATTGATGGAAAATTAATTTATTAGAGATAATAAATTTTTCTGTCGTATGCGTTGCAATTTTCCTTTGTTGCGTCACTGAATATTTTTAAAATTCAAATATTCCATATCCACATCTTTGATGAAAGTATGAAACCATAGAAATACACCGTAATAAACTTTGGCTATCACGTATTTTATACAAATTGACATCTAAATAGTTAAAAAAAAATTAAGTCTAAAATATACAATAGTCTATCTAAAGTACGTAATATCCATACCTCCACAGTATGCAACTTTTCTACAAGAGACACAATAAAATTTATAGAAGAAAAAACTACCAAATGGGCAGCTAAATAATAAGATAGAACTCAAACTCACATTCTTGTCAAACTAATAGGAGTATAATACAAACTACGTAGTACAATCAGTTATTTAACTACAATCTATAAATTCTGAAGGGTTCCACATCAAAACAAGACTATAAGGTCTAAGTATTTGATTTGGAGATTGAAGATTTTGTCACCAGATGATCTTCTGCAGTCAAAGATGAAGTAATTTCACTCTTTGCATCAAGGCTGAGTCTTTGATCTTCCCGCATTTAATAAATTAAAATGCACCTCGTAAATTCAAAAGAAAAAATAATTAGCACAAAAGAGTGAGCGAACTAAAAGAAACATTAATACAAAGATGCAAGTCTGATTTATAAAAATGCTCATAAAACATTCAAAGATAGAAAAATTATGTATAGATAATTCTTTTACCAGAATTTTAGCATATAACAAGAGGAGAATACGCAAAGCAAGAAGATAAGAAAACAAACCTACTTTTTAAAGAATTTTGAAAGGATTTTCATCTCATATTTGTAATGTCTTTTCGACGAACTGTGGCTCCTCCCAATATTACATCATAATCTTTGAAGTTTCACTCAAAACCTATCACAATACGGTATTTATCAAATTGTTAGAATATAAATCCAAAAATTCAAATCAAACAAGTGTATGGGGATTGAGAAATCCTAAGATATAGATATATAAACATACCTGAAAAGAGGGACGTTGCCAAACTATCTAGCCAGTGTTATTATTCTGTATTGTTGTAATAAACAATTAAACTTTTTGGAAAAACAAAACAGAAAGCTAGTAATACTTGTTTAACGAAATAGATTCTGGAAAACAAAAAATAGTATAGGAATAAATCGAGCCCACTGAATACAAAGTGTGTCCTTAAGGAAATTATTCCCCTCAAGTACCCGAGGTGCTGGAATATATCCTCCCAGGATAGAACGATTTAACTCACCAGTGTATTGGCACCAAAAACAGTGATGAACTGCGAACCACTCAATGGTCGTAAAACACACTGGAAAATATTGTGCAGAAGAAGAAGAAGAAGAAGAAGAAGCTCAGAAAATTTCGTAAGGAAAGATTTTGGGATTCAAACTCTATTTATAGAGTTGCTGGCATTGTTTCTGAAAAGGTTTGCAACCTTTCAGAAACAGCCATTGCTGTTGGAAAAGGGGTGTTTGAAATATTGCGGGAAAAATATATTTAAAATAATCCAGAAAAGAAAACGGGCCTGACCGAACCGGGTCGCGGGTCATGGGTTATTCCGGATTGAATTTTTCGTTAATTAATTAATTAATTAATTAAATAATTAAAAGAAATTTTGTCCAAAAAGATTAATCAATCCGAAGCCGAAGCCGAAGTCGAGCCGAGCGACGACGGCTCGAGGCTTGCCTTTTTCTTAACTCTTTAAGAGCTAGAAGAAGAGCAATTATATATATACCCATCAAAAGCCTTTTCTTCCTCCGATATGGGATAATGTTCCTTTCCCAAGGGAACTCAAATATTTTATTTTTTCTCAATTTCTCATTCACCTTCTTTAACCTACACAAGCTTAAAATCCCAACAGCCAGTGATTCCACTGGTTTGCTTTGTTAATATGAAGAGAGAATACATTGTTGAAGAAGGAAATAGAAAAAGGGTGAAGGGGGTGGCGGCTAAGAAGGGATACACACAAAGTTGGAATGAAGTTTTTATTTAGTTTTGGGGATTTTGGTTTGGGCCAAGTGGCCTTTGTTCCTTTTATTTTCGTTAATATATATTTGCTTCCTTTTATTTCTTACTTAATATAAATACCATAAATGCGAGAAATGTACTAACAAATTCAAGTAAAAAATAATTATCTACCAAAAATGCAAAAGATAGTTGTGACTATTACCTATCTATTTTTATTTTCTTAAAAATAAGAAATAAATTTATTTGACTACAAAATTTTGTTTCAAATATTTGATTTAGCTAGACGTTTGCTATTGTTATGGCAAATCTACCTTGCGGCAAAAACTAAAGATTAGTTATAAAAATATATCATAGCAATAAATCTATGATTATATATTTTTTTTGTGAAAAATAATTGTAGCTATTAAGCCAACTATTGCCATATTTTTTAGTTCTTGAAGCAAAATTATTTATTTAGTAATACTTTGATTTAAATAATTTATTGTGATTAAAATGTTACTTTTACTATATTAAGTATTAACCGTAACGACCCGATAAGTCATTTATAGTACTAGTTCCCCTTTCTGTATTTCGAGACATTTCATAGCTCGATTTAATGGGTTATGACTTACGTGTGTGGCCCGTGTCGATTTTTCAAAAGTTTAAATGTGAATTTTTAAAGAAAATATGATTTTTAATTTTTAAAATGGCTAGAGTTGACCACAGTCAATATTTTTTGTTAACAACCTTGGATCAGTGTTTATATGATTCTGGTAGCGTCATATGATGATTTTAGACTTGTACACATGTTTAGTTGGGGTCTCAGGTGACCCGTGGCTATTTCGGTGCTTTATATGAAGAGTTAAAAAATTCAGTTTTGAACTTGAAAATCTTGAGTTTTAATGATTGATTCTTAATTTTTGACGTTATTTTGATGATTTAAGCTTGCGAGCGAGTTTGTATGATATGATTACACTTGTGTGAAAATTGAATTGGTGCCCGAGAGGCTCGGGTGAGTATCAGATGGGTTGCAGATGTTTTTATATAGCTGGGAGATTTTTGGTGTTGCTGAACCGCAGTCTCGCATTTGCGATGACCTGTTTGCAAATGCGAGCTTCGCTTTTGCAAAGTTAGGCTCGCATTTGCGATGATGAGTAGGGGAAGGTAAGCTTCAAAATTGTGAAGAACTGGTTACTTTTGCAAGCAGGAGGGCGTCGCATTTGCACTCCACATGTGGCATTTGCGACACTGAGAAGTAGGAGAACAATTTCGCATATACGAAGCTCTGTTTGCTTTTGCTATGTTGGTCCTTAAGAAATGCGAAGGTATAGTCGCATTCGCAACATCAGAATGGCTGAGGCGCTGATCGCATTTGTAAATAGTGTTTCACATTTACGAGAGTTCACAATAGCGATACATGCAGCTGGGTAAAAGTTGAGAATTTTAGGACTTAACTCATTTTATACCATTTTTGAAACCTAGACTCTATAGAGGCGATTTCTGGAGAGCAATTTCTTTCCAACATTATAGGTTAGTAACTTTAACTTATTTTTATTTAATTTTCATCACTTTTTCATGAATTCTCACTATCAAATCTAGGATATCATAGACTAGAAATTAGGGTTTTGGGTAGAATTTAGAAATTTTATAAAATTTAGATTTAGACCTAAAATAGAGGTCAAATTTCGAAACAAATCATATATTCGGACTCGGGGGTGAATGAGTAATAAGTATTTGGTTTTAGTTTTAGATTTCGATGTCATACCCCAACCTTGGGAGGTACAACCGGTACACATTGTCCAAAGGCCCGTGCGAACCGACATCCATTCTATTTCTTTCTTAATCATAAAATCTGGGCCAACGAGGCCTCCAAGTGCTACTACCACAGTCAAGATAAAAGCGTGAACAACTGACATGCAAAAGAACATTGAAATTTTATACATTTTCATAACTGTACCCAACAAGGTTACAACCCATTCTTTTACATACATCCAAACTCTAGTCCGGAAGCCTCTAAGAGTGTAATGACCCGATAGGTCAATTTAAGTTTTAGCCTTTATTTTTGTGTTCGAGACCTCGATTAGCTCCCACTAGCATTCTTCGATTTGAGTCCGCAGTCCGTGTCTTAATTCAGAATATATTTTATGTGAAAAACTGAAGAAAATATGAATTTTAGCCTTAAAATGATTTAAGTTGACTACGGTTATAGTTCCGTATGGTGATTTAAGACTTGCACGCAAAATTTAGTGTCATTCCGAGTAGTTTATGTATGATTCGGCGCATTCAGAGCAAGTTGGAAGAACTTGAGGTTCATAAGTCGATTTCGATTTGGTTTGGAGTGTGATTCTTAGTTATGGTGTTGTTTTCCGTCTTTCGAGAGGTCGAACAGGTTCATTTTATGATTTCAAACTTGTTGATATGTTTGAACGAGGCCTCGCGAGCGTCAGATGCCATTCGGACGATGCGCGAAAATCGGTTAGACTTGGAAGAAGTTGCTGAAGCAGCAGGGCTTCTGGTGCGTTCGCACATGCGAAGGATTGGCCACAGGTGAGGTGCCACATAAGCGGCTGGTTGGCCGTAGGTGCGAATTTGGGCTGTGTGGGCTGAGTCCGAGGGTGTGGATATTGAGGGCGGAGATGCGCGACCGCGGAAGCAGTTAGTGGTCCGCAGAAGCGGCCTTGAGCTGGAGGGGCAGGGGCGCAAGTGCGAAGGATCGACCGCATCCGCGAGCCCGCAGATGCGAAGAGGACGCCGCAGAAGCTGAAGGAGGCTAGCTGGTGAGGGCCGCATCTGCGATTCATTTTCCACAGATGCGGAGCCGCAGAAGCAACCAATTCTACGCAGAAGTAGAAATCGCTGGAGGCAGAAGGGTTCATTTTAAGACGGGACATAAGCTATTTTGGCACATTTATTTCACTTCTTGGGCGATTTTTGGGGTTTCCACCTAGCTATTGAAGTTAAGTAATTCCTACTCAATGTAAGTTTAATACATAGATTATGGGCAGATTTTAACATGTAAAATTGTGAAAATTATGGGTTTAGTTAAAAATTTTAGGTTTTGATAAAAATGGGATTTAACCACGAAAAAGATTATGAGATTGGGTGAAAATTATATATTTGAATTCGTGAGGTTATGGGTAACATTTATCTTCAAGAATTTCAGACATTCGGGCACATGGGCCCGGGTATAAATTTTAGGAATCTTCCAATTTGGGTTGGGTAATTACTCCAATAGTTAAATAATGAACTTTTGAATATATATTGATTTATTTACATAATATTTGGCAAGTTTTGGGTTGTTTGGTACCAAGTTGAGGATTTAGAGCGTATTTGTGGACCGGAAGTGAGCTTGAGAACGAGGTAAGTACGAGCTTAGGGAAAGAATAGAAGAATATTTAATAACTCTGAGAAATCCATGTCCTCTCGCGTCGCAAGCACTTCTGCGAGCAAGGTGAACCTCTCTATTCTCATAGGAGCGGGCTGTTTGCCTCGGTAGTTTTAATAGATGCATCTATGATTCGTGTCGTTCGACCCTCGCAGTGCACATAATATATTTTTGGATCGGGCCGTACGACCTCGGCATAAATCATGCGTGATAATACTCGGAGCCTAATTACACTTGATATTATTTTATAGCTTGAGAGATTATAATTTATTCAATGACAGAAATTGATTTGGAGTTAGTTGGTGTTGGTTAGAGATGTTGGAATTTACTATCGGTTAAAGAATCATTTATTCACTAGATGCTATTGTGTTATTATTATTATTATTTACATAACACTTGCTTACTTAGAATCTATGCATTTTATTTATTGGCCCATATTAAGTGTCGATGTCGACCTCTCATCACTACTACGTCGAGGTTAGACTGGATTCTTACTGGGTACATGTTATTTATGTACTCACGCTACACTTCTGCACTAATCGTGCAGGATCTGAGGCAGGTGCATCTGGCAGTCATCCTGGCGCGCATCCTTGATACTCCGAGACTTGGTGGTGAGCTGCTTTCCGAGTCCGTTCTGCAGCACTTGAAGTCTCTCTCTTTTGTATTTACTTTTTGTCTACTCTATTTCAGACAGTAGTTTAGTGTTTCTTTTTGTATATTCTACTAGTAGCTCATACACTTGTGACACTAGGTCTTAGAATTATACTAGTAGACATTTGATGGTTTTTTGAGAATTTATTTCAACACACTTGTTCTTATAAATACATGGCTAGTTTACACTTTATTTTATTAAATTTTCACCTCTTACTTAATAAAGTAAAATTAACTATTTCAAAATTGTAAAAAGAATAAATGCATATCTAGTTCACCGTTGGCTCACCTAGCGGCGACGTTGGGCGCCATCACGTCCTATAGGGGAAATTGGGACATGACAACATGGTATCAGAGCACTAGATTCACGTAGGTCTCACAAGTTATGAACAGGCCTCATAGAGTCTTGCGGATCAGTGCGGAGACATCCGTACTTATCTTCGACAGGCTATAGGTTGTTAGGAAACCACTCTTTCTTCATCTCATATCATGCATCTGATGTCGTGCTAAGTATCTTTCTCTTATTCTCTGGTAGATAGTGAGAACGCACGCGGTGGATGTGCCCGACCATGGAGAAGCCGCTCCCCCTGTTGCTAGAGGCCGAGGGAGGGCTCCAGCTCGTGGTAGAGGATGAGGACATCCTAGATTGCTCCAGTTGTACCACCAGTGGATCCGGTGGAGGATCCTGCTATTGAGGAGCAGGGCGAGGTGCCTACAGTAGAGCCATCCCCAACGGATTTCATGTCCGCACAAGGATTCCAGGAGGTCATGGGTCGTATGCTGTGATTCATGGATTCTATGACTCAAGCTGGTTTATTTCAAACAGACGCAACCACATCTCAGGCGGGAGGGGGGCACAGACTCCTACCGTTGAGGCTCCCGGCCATGCGGCGGTCGTATATCAATCCCCGGGTGCACTACCCATGGGCGGAGCCCAGCCAGTTGCAGCAGCTATACCTGAGCTCCCGGCAAGCCGCAAAAGCTATTGGACAGATGGACCAAGCTACACCCTCCTGTATTTGAAGGTGAGCAACATGAGGACCCCCAGGACATTATTGATCGTTGCAAGGACAGACTGCACAACATGACTATATTGGAGTCCCACGAGGTGGACTTTACCACTTTCCAGCTGGATAGCAGGGCTCGTAGGTGGTTGCAGTTATATCTTCTCGGCAGACCAGCAGGTTCTCCTCCCATGTCTTGGGACCAGTTCACACGTATCTTTTTGGATAGGTATATTCCACCCTCTCAGAGGGAAGAGTTGCGGTTTCAGTTCGAGCAGCTCTAGTAGAGTCAGATGTTAGTCACCGACTATGGGGTGTTGCGGATGCAGGGTCAGATTTGTATGCCCAATGTGGATGGGCTTCATGAGTTGATTCTTGAGGAGGCCCACAGATCGTGGTATTCCATTCATCCGGGGGCCGCCAAGATGTATCAGGATTTTAGGCAGCATTATTGGTGGAGAAGAATGAAGAAGCATATAGTTGCATATGTGGCTTGGTGTTTAAATTGTTAGCAGGTAAAGTATGAGCATCAGAGCCCTGGCGGTTTGCATCAGAGGCTTGAGATTCCTGAGTCGAAGTGGGAGCGTATTACCATTTATTTTGTTATTGGGCTACCACGGACTTCGAAGAAATTTGACACAGTATGGGTCATTGTGGACATGTTGACCAAATCGGCACATTTCATTCCTCTAGCAGTTACCTATTCTTCAGAGCGATTAGCTGAGATCTATATCCACGAGATCGTACGTCTTCATGGTATGCTGGTGTCCATAATTTTTGATTGGGCTACGCAGTTCACATCACACCTCTAGAGGGCAGTACAGCGTGAGTTAGGCACACAGATTGAGTTGAGTACATCATTTAACCCCTATACGGAAGGACAGTCCGAGCGCACAATTCAAATATTAGAGGATATGTTTCGTGTCTGCGTTATGGATTTCGGGGGTTCTTGGGATCAGCTCTTGCTGCTTGCGGAGTTTGCCTACAACAACAGCTACTGATCGAGTATTCAGATGGCTCCCTATGAGGCATTATATAGGAGGTTGTGTCATTCGCCAGTTGGTTGGTTTGAGTCGGGAGAGGTTCGGCTGTTAGGTCCGATTTGGTTAAGGATGCCTTGGAAAAGGTCAAGATGATCCAGGATCGACTTCGCACAGCTCAATTTATAATTCGTGATATTCCATTCATGGTTGAATAGATGGTTTTGCTCCGGGTTTTTCCCATGAAGGGTGTGATGAGGTTCGGAAAGAAGGGCAAAGTGAGCCCTAGGTATATCGGACCCTTTGAGATTCTTAGAAGAGTTGGTGAGGTGGACTACAAGCTTGCATTGCCACATAGATTATCAGCAGTTCACCTAGTGTTCCATGTCTCCATGCTCAAGAAGTATCACGATGATATGTCCCATGTATTAGATTTCAACTCAGTTTAATTGGACAAGTATTTTACTTGCGAGGAGGAGTCGGTGGCCATTTTAGCACGGCAGGTCCGGAAGTTGAGGTCTATGAGTTATCCTTCTATTAGAGTTTAGTGGAGAGGTCAGCCGATCGAGGCAGCTACATGGGAGTCCGAGTACGACATGCGGAATAGTTACCCACACCTTTTCACTAGTCCAAGTACCTTTCTATATCCTTTTTGAGGACGAACGTTTGTTTTAGAGGTGAAAAATGTGATGACCCGATAGGTCATTTTGAGTGCCTTAATTTTCATGTTCCGAGACCTCAATTATCTCCCATTAGCATTCCTTGATTTGCATGCGCAGTCCGTGTCTTTTTGTGGAAAGTTTTATCTGAAAAACTTAAGAAAATATGAATTTTAGCATTAAAATGATTTGAGTTAACTACGGTCAATGTTTTGTGTAAACGGATCCGGATCGGTATTTTGACGATCCCGGTGGGTCCGTATCGTGATTTTGGACTTGGGCGTATGCCCGAAATTGAATTCGTTAGTCCCTAACTTGATTTAACGTGATTTGTTGAAAACTAGTAATTTAAAGGTTTAAGAAATTTTGAAGTTTGACCGTAGGTTGACTTTATAGCTACCGGGTTGGGATTTTGGTTCCGGAACTTGGTATATGTTCAATTAACAATATCTAGATTGTCTGCAAAATTTGGTACAAAACGGAGTTTATTTGACATATTCGGACGCTCGGTTGTGAATTTGAAAGTTCTTAAGTTTCTTTGAAAATTTCATGCATTTTGATGTACAATTCATAGTTGTAGGTATTATTTTGGTATTTTTATCGTTATAGCGAGTTTGTATAATGTTATTACTCTTTTGTGCATGTTTGGTTTGGAGCCCGAGGGGCTCGAGTGAGTTTCAGATAGGCTACAGATCGATTTTGGACTTAGAAGATTACTGGTTTCACTATTGCTGATGTCTGGTGTATTGTTTTTTCCAATCGCGAAGCTACTCTCATGATCGCGAATGGCAATTTCGGACTGTGGAGTTTTTTCTTCTATGCGAAAGCGGAGAAGAGGTCACAAACGCGAAGCATCAGAAGGTTTACCCTTCGTGAACGCGGCCCTTCACTCGCGAATGCGATGAGTTAAGGGATTCTGGGGGAGGTAGGGGTTGCTCTACGTGAACGCGAGCCTAGGCTGGCGAACACGAAGGCCAGAGGGGAGGGGGGGACAGGCCATTGAGAACGCGTGCATCTCCTCGTGAACGCAAAGGAAACTAGGGCCGCTGCCCAGTGATTTAAAAGTCCCAAAGTCAAGATTTATCCCATTTTTCACCATTCTCAAGTTTGAGCTCGGCTTAGAGGCGATTTTGAAGAGACTTTTCATCCAAACATCATAGGTTAGTAAATTTTAACTTGTTTTATTCCATTTTCACAAACACCCATTGATTTTAACATTTAACCTATGCTTTTCCATGGTAAAAGTTAGGGATTTAGGTAGAAATTGGGAATTTTGAGAAATTGAGATTTAGACCTCAAATTAAGGCCGGATTTCGAAACTTATCACATAACCGGGCTTGCAGGTGAATGTGTAATTGGATTTTGGACCGAATCTCGAGTTTTGACCAAGCGAGCCCGGAGTTGACTTTTGTTGACTTTTTTCAAAATCATTAAAGATTGAATATTTTTCACTCGTAGGTAGTTTATAAAACTTATTTTGAATTGTTTGAACTATATTTGGTTAGGTTTGATTGGTTTGGAGGTTAGTTCTAGAGGAAAGGCCCCGGTTAAGCATTGATTTGATTGCGGAGTGAGGTAAGTGTTGGATCTAACCTTGACTAGAGGGAATTAGGATTTTTTGAAATATGTGTTGGGTGGATTATGTGAGAAAACAACATATATGCGAGGTGACCAGTGTATATATGCCGTCAAGATATCTGTTTTCCTTGTTTTTCGTTATTTCATGAATTATCTTGTTCCATGCCTTAATTGTTACATGCTTTATTTGAATTCTATGCCATAATTTTTATTTGTCATTTATTTATTCTCGTACTAAATTGTTCGTCCCTTCCCCGACTCCATGCTCATTTGCTACGTGCCTTTAATTGTTTTACTTGCACATTTTGATTGTCACATGTTTTACTTGTCCTATTGTTTTTTAATATTTGTTGCATTCTATGATGTAGCTTCATTTGCGTGTGTTTGTTTAGTTTGTTAGATATTGATAAACTTGTAAAGTTGAAACTTCGAATTGTTAGATATTCTTTGATTATTATGTGGTCCTTTTTTGCCTTGTACCTTTACTCTCTTGATAGAGAAATTCTTGTAAACTAGGCTATCAGATTGTTTATGTTAATTGAAAATATTTGTGGAGCGAGTTGCACGCCACAACGAAAATTGAAAGGTAGTGAATTGAAATGGTTGAATAAGAATGGATTTTGACATTAATAAATGATGATATGGTTGGATAGCGCGCCGCAACGGATTGTATATGTGGTATGTGACATTGATAAATGATGATATGTTGGGATCGGGTTGCATGCCGCAACGGTTTATATATGTTTACTTGTTGTTATTGTTGAATTGCCCTCGGCATTTATATATGAGATTATAAGACGTGTTATTCTGGGCTTTTTGATAATGAGGTTTTAGTTCATTTTCGTGAGTTAATTGATTTACTTCCATTTCCTGCTTCTTTTCACATTATTATTATTGCATAAAGGTTATTGTAAGTGGCCTGCTTTAGCCTCGTCAATACTTCATCGAGGTTAGGCTTAGCACTTACAAAGTGCATGGGGTCGGTTGTACTCATACTACACTCTGCACTTCTTGTGCAGATACCAGAGTTGGCCCTAGCGGCGCTCAGTAGCTTTTGCTCGGATTCAGTCGTTGTCGGAGAATTGAGGTATAGGTGCACGGCGTCCGCAGTCCTGAAGTCCTCTTTCCTTTATTATTTACTGTTTTATTGAGTTTCAAATAGTGTATTTTGTTCAGACCTTGTTTGTAGCACTTTATATGTTCATGTACTCGTGACTCCGGGTTCTGGGTTATGTTTAGACTTCGTTGTTCGGTATTATTTTACTCTACTTTATACTTGTATCGTTATCATTGTTAATATTTTTTTTCAATTGTTAAAATCAGTTAATTTTCTGTTTCACGTTGGCTTGCCTACCAAGTAGATGTTAGGCACCATCATGACCCCGAGGTTAGGATTTTGGGTCGTGACAAAGAGTACAAAAACAAGTATACACATACATAACTAGGTCGGGACAGGGCCCCACTGTATCCAAAATGACTAGAACATGTGCTTCGATACCTAACAACTTCTGAATAGCAGCTCCGAAGTAGTGTAGTGCAACGACAATTCAATTGGAGCAGGCACTTTACTAGGAAGGGACGTCACTTGCTCTATCTATACCTGTGGGCATGAACACAATGCCCCAAGAAAAGCGCATCAGTATGGATAATGTACTGAGTATGTAAGGCTAAGAAAGCAAGTAAATCAGAGTCATAACATAGGAAATATGAGTGTGTGATTTCAACTTGAATACTGAAGACAATCCATCAAGGTGAAATCTTTAGGAACTATAGACCATGAATCATAAATGTATGCAAACTTTTGTAAAACCAAGCCACGCATTGGGGCCATTCATTAATTTATACTATAAATAGGTATACAGATCTTCAGCCGCTCTTTGGGGCACAATTCATCACTCCATACCCGACCTTATTAAGGACTCGATCATACTCGGCCACAAGAGATCTCGGTTGTACCCGGTCACAGAACTCAGCGTAGAAATCCTCAAGACAAATCGGTAGCCTCACATCATACATCATCATACCCTGCCACACAAGGACTTGGTAATATCTCATGTCTCATCATATCCAACTGATCGGTGGTTGCACAATTAGTGTCGTACCCGACCGAATATTGCACTGCTCGGTAAAGTAAAATAGATACATATATAAGTGCAATACAGTAGTAGTTTCAAGAGCTAAAAAGTTTACACTCACGATGAACCATACTCTCCGACCATATGATGCCAAGTAGGAACAATTTAGACTTTGAAAGAAATGCTACTAACAAGAACGCACAAGAATAGAATAAAATTATTGAGAGGGGCTTAGAACTACCAAACCTAACAGTGCAGGAACAATTTAGAAAGAAGGAGAGACTTACACTAATGCATGCCAAGAAAGAAGGTTTCCCAACATACCTTGTTGAAGAACTAACAACACTTCTATGATGGTGAACTTTGCCTCTAATGAATCTTCAGAATCAATGGCACCAGATGTAACGACCCGACCGGTCATTTGAGATTTAGTGTTCCATTCGATGGTTTGCGACTTTAAGTAGCTTCATCTTATATATTATGACTTGCCTGAATGGTTGGTTTCGATTTTTGAGTGGTTTGGGATTGATTTAGAAGAATGATTCTCATTTTAGAAGCTTTAAGTTGGAAGAGTTGACCAAGGTTTGACTTTTGGATAAACGGACTTGGAATCAGGTTTTTATTATTTTTTTAGGTTTGTATGATGAAGAACTTAAGAGTTTATAAGTTTGACAAAGAGTTGAGTTTGATGTTATTAGACTCCAATTGGTGTTCCGAGACTTTGGATTTGTAACGACCCGACCGGTCATTTTGATCTTTAAGGTTCCATTCAGTTTTTGAGGTCTTAAGTGGCTTCATATTATATACTATGACTTGTGTGCATGGTCGGATTTTGTTTTTGGATGTTCGGGATGAATTTGGATGAGTGATTCTCACTTTAGAAGCTTAACTTGAAAATATTGACCAAGGTTTGACTTTTGTGGAAACGACCCCGGAATGGTGTTTTGATGGCTCCGATGGGTTTGTATCATGATTTTGGACTTAGGAATATGCCCGGAGTCGAATTCGGTAGTCCGTAGATTGATTTAAGTTGGCAATTTTCAGGCTTAGAATTTTGATAAGTTTGACCGTAAGTTGACTTCAGAGCTATCGTGTTTGGATTTCAGTTTCGGGATATGGAATTGGTCCGTTTCAACATTTGGAACTTGTACACATAGTTTGGCGTCATTCCGAGTTGATTTGATTGGAATCAGACGCGCAATTGTGTTTTTAGATGTTCTTGAGTTTCATGTTGATTTCATGTGTTTTGGAGGTCCGATTCATGGTTTCGAGTGTTATTTTTATGATTTGATCATGCGAGCAAGTTCGTGTTATGGGTTTAGACTTGTGTTAATGTTTGGTTTGGAGCCCCGAGAGCCCAGGTGAGTTTCAAACGCGTTGCGGAGTGTTTGATAGAGTTTAAGTTCTACTAGTTTTGCATAGATGCCTCAGGTTTCGCATTTGCGAGATATGGATCGCATTTGTGATATTAGGCTATAGTCTGCTAGGTTCACGTTTGCGAACCCAGAGTCATAGTTCGCATATGCGAACCCAGAGTTCGCATTTGCGAATGGGCCTGGGCCGGGGCAGTTTCGCATTTACAATGAAGGGTCGCTTTTGCGACATGTCCAAAGTTCGCAGTTGCTAACAAATCATTGCATTTGCGATGACAGTAGGTATGTGAGGTTCTTCGCTTTTGCGATTGTTTCCTCGCATTTGTGGGGTTCCGATATGTGAGCCCCAAGTTGCATTTGCGACACCTGTGCTTCGACATAAAAGATGAGGGACGGGATTTTAGTCTCATTTTCACATCTTTGAACCCTAAACTCGGTAGGAGGCAATTTTGAAGAGGTAGTTTCATCTACAATCATTGGGTAAGTGATTTTATTCAATTTTCAACTATTTTACATGATCATATGTGAGTTTTAATATCAAAATTATGAGAATCAAAGTGAAAATTTGTGAAACTTTGTCAAGTTTTTGTAAAATAATAATTTGAGTTTTGAGAGTTGATTTGGACTAGGATTTTGAAACTAATCACATATATGAACTCGTGGGGTTATGGTTAGTCGCAATCTAATATTGGACCGGTGTTTTGACCGTGCGGGCCCGGGGTAGATATTTGTTGACTTTTGAGGAATTGTGTAGTGATCATAACTTTAATTATTGGAATTGATTTGTCTAGTATTATTTGATATTATTAAATCAATTTTGATTAGATTTGAGCCGAGCGGAGGTGAATTGTAAAGGGAAAGCTATTTTATAGTTTTGATTGAGGGTATTTGAGCTAAATATCTTGCCTACGGTTGTGTGAGGGAACTACCCCGTAGGGATTGGTTTGTTTACACTATTTTAACTACTTGAAAGACGCGTACACGAAGTGACGAGTGTGTACACGGCTTATATACAGAAAATTGACCGGTTTAGTCTCTTAGGTTCTTATGTACATTAAAATGAAGTTGTCTTATCATGTTAAATCCTCCATTGCTAAATTTACCCTTACATCTCGTATTTGAAGTCGATTGGTTCATGTTCTACCCTTTATTGCCAAATATACACTTATATGCCTTACTTGAAGTTGTAACCTCTTTTATTGCCATGTTATCTCTTCCGATGTTTTTTTTTATCCTTAATTCAAGTTATTGTTATCTCTTCCATTGTTGACTTATCCTTATTTTAATTCATTGTTGTATGTTATCTCTCTTATTGTTAAGTTATTCTTATTTGAAATCATTGTTACATGTTATCTCTCTTATTTTTGAGTTCTTCTTATTTGGAATCAATGTTACATGTTATCTCTCATATTGTTCAGTTACTTTTATTTGATAGCGTTTCCCTCAATTATCTTTCTTATTGTTGAGTCATTCTTCTTGAAATCGTTATTACTTATCATGTCTTTCATTGTGAACTCGTTCTTCTATTTCTTTGTGTTTTGTAATTCTTGTGTTGATTTACTTGGCGTACTCCTGTGTTATTGTTATTGTTGTGGTACTCAGTATTGTTGAGCCGAGGGCTATGCGTGGTTGCGGTATTGGAATTGTTTCAAGGAAATATTGTGACATATGGGCACATGTGGTGCGAGTTGTTATATTGTGTTGTTATGTTTTCGGCACACGTGATATTGTTGAGAGAATTGTCGGGGTGTTCGCACGTGAGTTGTCCGTGCTATTATTATTATTGATATTGCACATGTGGCGAGACAAGGCAGGCTATATATGTGGGTCTGCACATATGGAAACACAAGGCGGGAATATTAATGTGCGTGTGGCGAGACAAGGCAGGCATTTACTTTATTGTTGCGCATGCGACGAGACAAGGGGGGCTATGTCGGGATGATTTATAATGACTTGTGATGGCTTGGGGGCATTGTTGTTGATAATATTTGTGTAGTGGTGTTCCTACTTTGTGTGAGTCATGCATTTTACATTTTGTTGTGTTGTTTCCTATGTACCATTCGTTGTCTCTGATCTTACTTGTTGACTTATGTTGTGATAGAACACTTGCACAATCATACATCGTAGTTAATCACTCATACCAGTCCAAAAAGATAAACCTTGATGTTATTGATCATTTATATGTATTCTTGTATACTTGCCTTCTGTGCGTGAGTTGTACTATTTGCATGTGAGTTGTCCGTGCGGATATGAGATATTTCTGCTATTGGCACGTGAGTTGTCCATACGGTTATGAGATATTGTTACTTCTAGCGCGTGAGTTGTCCATGCGGATATGAGATATTCTCACTCTCTTAACACGAGAGTTGTCCGTGCAGATATGAGGTGTTAACGGTATTGGCACATGAGTGGTCCGTGTAGCATGTGAGTTGTCCGTGTAGTTGTGATTTGTAATGTTGGCACAAGATGCCAAGTGACTAGGGCTCGTCTTTTGGGACCCGTGATTTGTGATTATGAGGTGTAGCACCTCGGGGAAGTACTTGTATAAATCTTGTATGAAAGCGGTTGTTTTGTTGGGGTTGCTACCTGTTTTTCCCTTACTTGGTTTCACCAGACTTTAACTGCATTCTGCTTAGTTTACGTCGTTATTACCTGTTGCTTCTTGTTGTTAATTATTGTTATAGTTCTTATTGCAAGTATTTTAGCATCATTCTTACCATGTTTAGCTTTATATTATTCCCTATTAGTTTTATATTCATAATTGTACCTGTTATTAAGTCTAGTAGGTGTATTGATTGTTCCTTGTCACTACTCCACCGAGGTTAGTCTTGATATTTACTGGGTACCACTGTGGTGTACCCATACTACGCTTTCTACACATTTTTGTGCAGATCCAGGTACGTTGGAGAGCGCGGGTCATTAGTTAGCTGACTGTGAGTTGCGGCGGAGACTTCAAGGTATACCTGCCATCGGGTTCATAGGCCTTGGAGTCACCTTCTGAAGTTTTACTTTGTACTATTTATTTCCATTCTGGAACAGTTGTACTTAGATATTTTCTAGAGGGGGAGTCCAGGCTCATTTCTATGCTTTTCCTTTTAGGACGGAAGCGATTACGTCAGATGTTGTCATCATAGGTATGGTTCCGGTCTATCATAATGATGCATTGGTTTTAGTTGATCCAGGTTCAACTTATTCATATGTGTCATCTTACTTTGCTCTGTATTTGAATATATCTCATGATTCTTTGAGTGCTCCTGTATATGTATCCACACCTGTGGGAGATTCTATTGTTGTAGACCATGTTTACCTATTATGTTTAGTCACTATTGGTGGTTATGAGACTAGAGTTGATCTATTGCTACATATTATGGTAGACTTTGACAAGATCTTGGGCATGGACTCGTTGTCGCCCTATCATGCTATTTTGGACTGTCACGCCTACACTGTGACACTGGCAATGCCAGGGTTGCCGCGGTTGGAGTGGAATGGTGCATTGGATTATATTCCTTGTATGGTGGTGTCCTTTCTTAAGGCACAATGAATGGTTGAGAAGAGGTATGCAGCATATCTAGCCTTTGTGAGTGATGTCAGTGCTGATACTCCTACCGTTAAGTCAGTTCTAGTACTGGGAGATATCCTATATGTGTTCCTAATAGACCTACATGGCATGCCGCTCGAGAGATATCGATTTTGGTATTGACCTGGTTCCAGGCACTCAGCTTCAAGAATTGCTTGATAAGGGTTTCATCTAATCGAGTGCCTCGTCATGGGGTGCTCCTATTTTGTTTATAAAGAAAAAAGATGGCTCTATAAGGATGTGTATTGATTATAGGAAGTTGAACTAGGTTACAGTGAAGAACAAGTACCCACTACCTCACATTGATGAATTGTTTGATCAGCTTCAGGGTGTTAGAGTGTTCTGGAAGATGATTTAAGGTCAGGGTATCATCAGTTGAAGATTCAGGATTCAGTATCCCGAAGACTGCCTTCAGGACTCAGTATGGTCACTACGAGTTTCTAGTGGTGTCATTTGGGCTGACCAATGCCCCGGCAGCCTTTATACACTTGGTGGATAGTGTACAAAGACGTATCTTGATTCTTTCATCATCAAGTTCATTGACAACATCTTGGTGTATTCTCGCAACCAGGAAGATCATGAGCAACACTTGAAGATCGTGCTCCAAACCTTGAGGGAGAAGAAGTTATAGAAAAATTCTCCAAATATGAGTTTTGGTTTAGGTCACGTGGTGTCTAGTGAGGGGATCAAGGTAGGTCCAAAGAAGATTGCAGCGGTTCAGAGTTGGCCCAGACCGACTTTAGCTACTGAGAGCCTGAGTTTCCTTGGCTTGGCCAGATATTACTACCGTTTTCTAGAGGGTTTCTCGTCCATTGCTACACATTTAACTAGATTGACCCAAAAGGGTGGCCCTTTAATATGGTCCGAGGAGTTTGTAGAGAGCTTTCAAAAGCTCAAGACTACATTGATTAAAGCCCCAGTGTTGGTGTTGCCTACAGGTTCGAGGTCTTACAACGTGTATTATGTTGCGTCGTGTATTGGAATGGCACTGTGTTGATGAAGGATGGTAGGGTGATTACTTGCGCGTCTCGACAGTTGAAGGTTCATGAGAAGAATTACCCTGTGCATAACTTAGTGTTGGCGGCCATTGTTCAAGCAATGATGATTTGGAGGGATTATTTGTACGGCGTTCCATGTGAGGTCTATTCCGACCATCGGAGTCTCAAGCATCTGTTCAAGTAGAATGAACTTAATTTGCAGAAGCGGAGATGGTTAGAGTTGTTGAAAGACTATGATATCACCATACTATGTCACCCGGGGAAGGCCAATTTGGTGGCCGAGGCATTGAGTAGGAAGGCGGAGAGTATGGGCAATTTGCCATATTTACCGGCAGCAGGGAGGCCACTAGCCATGGATGTTCAGGCTTTGGCCAATAAGTTTGTGAGATTAAATGTTTCGGAGCCTAGCCGAGTTCTTGCTTGTATGGTTTCTCGATCTTCTTTGCATGAGCGTACCAGAGCGCGTCAGTATGACGACCTCCACTTGCTTGTCCTTAATGATACGATACAACATAGCGATGCAAAGGGGGTTTCCATTAGAGATGATGGGGTGTTGAGGATGCATGGCCGGATATGTGTGCACAATGTTGATGGGTTGCTTTAGTTAATTCTTGAGGAGGCCCACAATTTGATAGCATCAAGGACAAGGATAGAGTTTTGGAAGCTCTAAGGCCATTTACAAGATCTCAAGCTAAAGAGTTGCACTCTAAGGTTGCTGGACTTCAATGGCAAATAAAGAAGCTTTTAATTGTAGAGGAAGAGCTCAAGCCCAAAGTAGATGAATTATCCAAGTTTTATAATTATTTGGTGATCCAAATTGAAGTCTAAGAGGAGGAAGATTGGGCCACCAAATCAGCCCTTGAAGTCCACCAAAGGGGCTCAAAATGAGCTTAAAAGAGGTCCAAAGGGGGTGTTTCAAAGGGAGCCCAATTGGAGTCCAAATCAATGGCCCAAACTAGTAGTTTTAAGGTCCAAATCTGCCCCAAAGGGATTTGGCCGCCCCCCACCTAATTGTAATGACTTTTCTTACTCCTTAGCAATCACCCTACCTAATTGTAATGACTTTTTATGCCTTAGCAACCACCCTACCTAATTTTAAGGACTTTTTGTGCCTTAGTACTCCTATAAATAAGGAGTTCTTCTTATTCATTGAGACACTTCATTATTGATTAAGTATATCATACTTTGAGAGTTCTTTTGAACTTTTGTTACTTGTGCTTTGAGATTTATCTTTCAACCTTTACGAGTTCATAGTTCAAGGTAGTAAGATTACTTCTCTATTATGATATCTTTGATTTCTTTGTGGTATTCTTAGAAGGCGATTAATACTAGTTATTAATTATTGTCTCAAGTTACTCGTAAAGCGGTCAAGATCCGAATCTATTGTTTTGATTTGCTTTTAAGTAAAGGCGTTTGATTTCTTCAATAAATCAAGACGTTGTTGCTTTGATCTTGTCAAGGCTATAGAACTTGCGTTCTTGGAAGTTCTTGGAATTCTTTCCTTGAATTTTCCCATATCCTTTATTTTCTGCCCTTAAGTGCTAGTTGTTCAATTCCTTATTGTTATTGCTTCCGTATTTACTTTTCAAATTCTTACTCTAGTTTGGATTCCCGACCTTGTCGTTATCACAGTTCACGATATTCCATCCAGCCAGGTGCCGCTAGGATGTATTAGGATTTGACGCAACACTATTGGTAGAGAAGAATGAAGAAAGATATGGTGGATTATTTGGCTTGGTGCTTGAACTATCAGCAGGTGAAGTACGAGCATCGAGGCTGGTCAGTTTGCTTCAGAGACTTGAGATTCTCGAGTGGAAGTGGGAGTGTATTACCATGGATTTTGTTGTTGGGCTCGCACGGACGTTGATGAAATTTGACGTTGTATGGGTTTTTGTGGATAGGCTAACCAAGTAGGCACATTTCATTCCGGTGGTGACTACCTATTCTTCAGAGCAGCTAGCTCAGATCTATATCCGTGAGATTGTTCGTCTTCACGGTGTGCTGGTGTCACTTATCTCTGATCAAGGCGCGCAGTTCACATCGCATTTCTGGAGAGCAGTGCAGTATAAGTTGGGAACATAGGTTCAGTTGAGAACAATATTTCACCCTCATACGGACGGACAATCCGAGCGCACCATTCAGATCTTGCAGGTTATGCTACATGCATGTGTTATTGATTTTGGGGGTTCATGGGATTAGTTTTGTCACACCCCAACCTCGGAGAGCGCGACCGACGCTCAACCGAGTGAACCCGGTTAGATTCTTTCTACCCAACTCACCCATGATCAAGAGAAGACATGATTTCATTAATTAGACAGTAGGAAGATCATATATACAATACTAAATCGTCTCATTGGTTACATCATCTTTAAGTTTCAAGATACACACATTCTTATGATTCGAGTGGAACAAGAGATCAAAAAATAACATAATCTGTTTGACTTTTCTAGCACCCATGTACAACCCACATAGTGTCTACGGAGCCTCTAAAATATACAAAAGAGTGTTATGATAGTATCGGCAACGAGGCCCCAGCTATACCTCAAAACATGATAATAATATGAACAAAAGATACAATACATGACCCCGGGATGAAGTGGGGCTCACCAACTCTGTTGGGAGGAGGATGTACCACTATCGCTGATCAACACTGCCAGCTATGGAACCACCTGCATCCATTTAAAGATGCAGCACCCCCGGCAAAAGGGACATTAGTACTGTCAAATAGTACTAGTATGTAAAACTAAACGCCATCTCAATAGAATGAATAATAATACAAGGGGGAAACAGTTATGAGTTCAATAAGAGCTTCAACAATACTAAAACAACAAGTAAGGATCACATAAATTCTCAAGTCAATTTCCATGTTATTAGGTTGGATGATATTTAGAGCCGATATACCATAATTCACAATACGTTTGTATTCTTACACGGAGTCCGATCTCGACCCAATTGGCTAGGTCGTCTCATTTGAGACATCAAGCATAACCACAATTTCATTATATTTTCCAGCATAATTACCACTACGTGTGTGGCATGGCGTCCGATCACGGCCCGATCGGCTAGGCCGTCTCACCCGAGACATTACCTTTTTCAGTTAATCATCTCACATCATACTTTTTCCACATCCTTTCAATTCATTGGCTCTAGGGGCCACTATAAGGTTTCCCATTCAAGACATTAAATTCACATATGAGCAATTTGGGAATCTTAGGCACATAGAGGCTTTTCATGCAATTTGGCATAACAACCTTTATTCGATCTTGACATGAAGTCTTAACATTTCTAACACATATTCCACAGTTTGAACACATCCTCAAATGGCAACATGACATGATGAAGTATTTAGAATAAATATTGAAAGTACATCCCTCAACACAAACACATTAGGAATAGCCAATTCTATAATGATCAATTTGGGACTTACACCAATTACATAAACACCGTGGGATTCGATTCTAAGAAGAAGGGGTTTTAGCCAACATACCTCAATTGAGCTTCCTTTAAACTTTAAAATGTTCCGGAATTCTTAGCAACTTTGATCTATTTTAGAAATATAATAAGTTGGACCAAAATTAGGAAGATGATCATGGTTCTAGCTCATTTGAGCATTTTATCAAATACTAGGTGCGCATTAATGTTTTTAAGGCCCTTTTGTAAAAAATTCCAACATTCCCCAACCCATTCTCTACCATTTTTAGCTCACAACCTCCCCACATTCTTTGATAACACATGCATGCAAGATAACAACTCCCACGCCCAAAACGTATCTTACTAATTACTCAATTCTTGACAAAATTCGAAATTAAGGGTTAGGGTGTAGAATCTTACCTTTAGGATGAAGACTTTCCTTGATAATCTTTAAGGATTGAGCAAAAATTGTTGGATATTAGGTTGAAGGTTACTTCCCCACTCTAAGAACTCTTTCTCACTCTACAAATATCAGAAATATGCTCAAAAATGGACTATGGAATATGTTTTAACGAAATAGGGTCGGGTTTAAAAACCCCAAAAATGAAGCTCGGAAACAGGGTATGCGGTCCGCATATCGGCCGCATAATCTGGTGCCAAAACTGAAAAAAATCTGCCTGGGTTTGCGGTGGTTATGCGGCCCGCAGACCTGTTCTGCGGTAGCATAATGCGCCGCAAAACCTCCCTCCGCAAAAATTCTAAGGCTGATTGTGCGACAAAAGTGCGGCCCGCTAAATGGTTGTGTGGTCGCATAACTGGCCGCGAAATTGACATAAAAATGGCCCAAGTAACTGCTTCACTCTGTAGCCATTCTGCGGCCCACAGAGTGATTATGCGACCGCATAATGGGCCACAGAAATTCCCATCTCTGCAAAATATTTTCCTTCAACTCCCCAGCGCACTGTTTAATCCAAAAAGTCTGAACCGCGACGAGCAATCTTGCTGTGAAGAATTTCTAGTATTATTAAACTCGCCTATCCCGGCATCACGGAACCCCAATTTTTAGGAAACATTTCACGGGGCCTTACAAGTTTCAACCGCTTGCAGAGTTCACCCACAACAACAGCTACCAATCGAGGATTTAGATGGTTGCTTATGAGATCTTATATGGGAGACAGTGCCATTCTCTAATTGGTTGGTTTGAGCCGGGAGAGGATAGGTTGTTAGACACCGATTTTGTTAGGGATGCCTTGGATAAAGTCAAGTTGATTCAGGATCGGCTACGTACAGAACAGTCCAGGAAGAAGCGTTACGCCGATCGTGATGTATCATTTATTATGGGAGAGAGGGTTTTTCTCCTTGTTTCACCCATGAAGGGTGTGATGAGGTTCGGGAAGAAGGAAAAGTCGAGCCCTAGGTATATTGGTCCTTTAGAGATCCTTGAAGGAGTTGGTGAGGTGGCCTACAGGCTTGTATTGCCACCCAATTTATCGGTAGTTCACCCGGTGTTCCATGTTTCCATGCTCTGCAATTTTTATGGTGATCCATCACATGTAGATTTCAGCTATGTCCAATTGGACAAGGATTTGACTTATGTTGAGGAGCTGGTGGCTATCTTGGACAGGCATGTCTGAAAATTGAGGTCAAAGAACATTGCTTCACTGAAGGTTTAATGGAGGGTCATCAGGTCAAGGAGGCGGCCTGGGAGACCGAGCAAGACATGCAGATTCATTATCCTCAGCTTTTCGTCACTTCAAGTATGAGTCCATGCACGTTCAAGGACGAACGTATGTTTTAAGAGGGAGAGAATGTAATGACCCGACTGGTCATTTTGTTTATTTGAGCCCTGTATCCCCTTTTGATGCATCACACATGTGTATATGCGGTTTTATGACTTTCAGGGTTGGTTAGTTTCGTTCTGGGAAGGTTTTGGGTTAATTTGGACCCTTTGGTTCTTTGTTTAGAAGCCTAAGTTAAAAAATAATTACCAAAGTTTGACTTTTATGAAAACGACCTCGGAATGATGTTTTAATGGCTCTGATAGGTTTGAATAGTTATTTTGGACTTGGCCATATGCTCAAAATTTAATTCAAAGGCCCCTAGGTTGATTTGACATATTTTGCCGAAAGATGGAAATTTGAGGTTAAGAAGTTTCCCTATGCTTGACGGTACATTGATTTTATGGCTATCGGGTTCAGAATTTGGTTTTGGCACTTGGAATAAGTCCGTCTTCCTATTTGGAACTTGACTGCAAAATTTGGTGTACTTCAGAGTTGGTTTGATAGGATTCAGATGCTTAGTAGTAATTCTAGAAAGTCTTGAGTTTTCTTTAGAAATTCATGAGTTTTGATGTCCGATTCATAGTTCTAGATGGTATTTTGGTGCTTTGATCACACAAACGAGTACGTATGATGTTTCTATACTTGTGTGGATGTTTAGGTTTGAGCCCCGAGGGCACGAGTGGGTTTCGGACATGTTTCAGAATAGTTTTGAACTGCATCAGGTTGTTGGTGTGCTAGTGTCTCAGGTGTCATAATTGCGAACACCAGCATCGCAATTGCGATCATAGCAGAGGGGCCTCAGGTATCGCATTTGAGATGCCTTGATCACATTTGCGAAAAAATAGGCTAGTGTTACGACCCAAAATCCAACTGCATCACGAGTGAGTTTCGGACAACTTACGTGCTGCACGGACAACTCATGTGCTAATAATATCAACTGCACAGATAACTCACATTCTGCACGGACTACTCACGTGCTATAATATCAATATCTGGATCCGCACGAATAACTCATGTGTTGTACAAACAACTCACGTGCTAATAATATGAATCCACACGGACAACTCACATGTTGCACGGACAAATCACGTGCTAATATCACAATCCGCCTGGCGTGGTCACATGCTCAACATCACAATCCGTCCGGTATGGTAATAGGCATAACAACACAATCTGTCCGGAATGGTCACATGCATAATAACACAATCCGCACAGTGTGGTCATGCATCCATTCCAAATCATATCACATAGAAGAAACTATACAAGAATACACGTATGTGATAAACGAATATAAGATTTCATGCTCCTGGACTGGTATAAGTGACATGCTGAAGTGTATGCATGTGCAAAGTGTGCTATCATAGCTCAAATCGGTAATTTTATCACAAAAATAACAATTTCCAAGTTTATTCAGGGAATTAGCTTTTTCATAAACTCAAACATTGTTCAAATAATTCACAACAATGTTACAAATACAAGAGACATCATAGCTTAGAGCTTAACAATCAATTCCAGGCATATCACAGCCGAAGAGCTACCCCGAGCATAGATAAATACCTCGTTGCTCGCACATGGGCTCAAACCCCACACATATGCGCATCCATAGAACATAGCTATCATAAATAATTCAGGCAACTAGTGCCTCAACCAAGGTTAGAAAAGATACTTACCTCAAACAAGGCAAAACAATTACAGAGCAAGCTAAACAACTCTCTAGAAATGCCATGATGCGCGTATGAACATCAAAACGGCTCGAAACTAGCTAAAAGGAACTCAAAAACATCAAATAATGCCTAAGGAAATAATTCCAAATGATAAAGGTCGAGTCCAACCCGCACCTCGGAACCAAACAAAACTCATAAAATCTGACAACCCATTCAATTACGAGTCCAACCATACCAATTTAACTCAAATCCGACTCCGTTTTGATGTTCAAAACTCAAAATTTCACTTTAGGAAAGTGTTGACAAAATACCCCAATTTCTCTTTGAAATTCATAACACAAATGCAAAAATCTAAGATATATTCATGAAATATAATCAAAACCGAGTAGAAAATACTTACCCCAATCCATGTGGTAAATATGATTAAATGAACTCAAAATCCCAAAATTTGATATTTTAATGCACTGCCAGTGGCCCTTCTTTGCGATCGCGGCCACAAATCGCGATTCCAAAATTTCCAGCACAATTTGTACCCTTCGCGATCGCGGCCATTTGCCCGCGATCGCGATGAACAAATTCCATTACCTTCCTAAACTCTTTCCAGACATCCTGTAGTAGAACGACTAATAAACGATATGATTTTCTGAATACTAGAAATATTCCAAATGGTAAACGATATGATTTTCTGAATACTAGAAACAAAGGGCTACAACTTTCGTTTTTGGATTATCTCAAATTCCTTATAGATTGCATGATATAAGCTTCCACAATCAGCTTAATGACAATAAAATTTCTTATTCGCGAACACGAATCTTCCTCCACGAATGCGAGTCACAGGTTCAATTTTTCCACTTTACTCTTCGCGATCACGACCAATTCTCCGCGATAGTGATGGACACCCCTATAGCCAAAAACCAGCAAGTTGAAAATGGCTCAAATATGGTCCGAAACCACCCCGAAACTCACCCGAGCATCTCGGAACCCCGTCCAAACATACCAACAAGTCCCAAAACATAATACGGAGCCATTTGAGGCCTCAAATCACACATAAAAACATCAAAACCAAAACTTGTCGATGAAGATCAATCTCTTAAGTCCATAAACTTCAAACGTCGAAACTAGCATCCGATTCAAGGCTAACCAATCCGGAATGAACCCAAATCTTGCATACAAGTTCCAAATGACATAACGAATCTATTCCAACTCCCAGAACAACAATTCCAACCCGATATAATCAAAGTCAACTCTCGGTCAAACTTTTGAACATTCTAAACCTTCAAATTTCTAACTTTCACCAATTAGTGTTGAAACCTTCTAGAAACATCCAAATGCAAATTCGGGCATACACCTAAGTCCAAAATCACTATCCGTACCTAATGAAACCATCAAAACTCTGATCCGAGGAAAAATATACAAAAGTCAAACATGGTCAACTCTTCCAACTTGATGCTTCAAACATGAAAAACATTCTACCTAACTAATTCCGAATCACCCAAAAACCGGAACCGATGATACACACAAGTCATAATACATCATACGGAGCTACTCTAAACTTCAAACATCTGAACGAAATGCGAATGCTCAAAACGACTGATTGGGTCAGTACATTCTCCCCCACTTCAACATATGTTCGTCCTCGAACGTGCTAAGAATCGTTCCAAAGCTATCAAATCATTGTGTAAATTCACCATGCACATACTCGTGGGTGATCTCACGTCACCCCAATTCATATAAGCTTGACAACACAGCCCATCTAAAGATCCTTTCTTCAACCTTAGCCCATAAACCTTGGAATCAAATCTCCAACATCTGGAATCTATTACAAGACCCGACTCTCACATCTATACACTGTATAAGTCAGAAAACGCTGTACCAAGCCATAACCATAACCCAAGATGTAATCATATGATATACCACATAACTCAGATGCTCACATGAATAGCTTCTGACCTTGATAGCTGCCCAAAAAAAAAATCTAATACTGGTAATAAACCTCATATCAAATAAAAACCATTTTCTAAACCTTTCGTACACTGCCAATGATTAATAAGACATGCACAAACTCATAACCACTCATCAAATCAACAAGTCTTGGAGCTCTCTCACCCGATAAGAACTATTGCTAAATTATAAGCTGACTTCCAATATTATTCTCCCGAACGTAGCATAATCAAATCCGATAGCACTCATTCCAGGTTCAGTGACCTCATCTCACCCAATACAAGCTGCCCTACTGACATGCCACACCAATACTACCTAAGCCATAAACTATAAAAATCTATGCACCGATAAGCAACAACTCAAACACACCCAAAACAGAAATTAAATCAACTGAGAGATCTATCTCGCAGGCTCAACAGGTACCACAACAAACACAATGCTATGAACCCATCACACATAGTAGAACCAAGACAAGCGAATCTAACACAAAAGATCATATCTCAAGATAACTCCATTGCAATGTGTGACCCCATCCAAATACCAGTCCATATGAAATACCTCGAGCTACAATGCTCAAAATCAACAACCATAAGAAATTCAAAAACAACCACACGAAGTGCATGACCATAAATACGGAGAAATGGATAGCACAATATACCATCAACAGGAAAGACCATAACCATGGCGCAATAAGCCATTCAACACCCCAATAACCATCTCGCTCAAATTTTTGCCATAACGTCCAAACAGAAACGCATCTATTGTGCGAATAACCAATAGATCACATCCCATTATAGCATAAAAGAGTAACACATAGAACCTATCAGAACAAGAACAAGCTCAACTCCATCTGAATGACACACCCCTCAACAATAACAGTACTAAGTCAACTAATTTGACCTGGTGTAGAATACACATCTTCTTTGGGCCTACCAATGGTCCCCCAGATAAACTTCGGTCATCCACAGATTGATAAATAACCCCCCAAAACTCCACAATGACCTAACCATAACACATACTATTAGCTATCTAACTTTGGACATACCTTCATAGTCCGCAACCAAGGAACAATTTGCCTTTGAGAACTCCCAGTCTCCAAATCCCTAGAGTACCTGAATCACCGTATCTGATCCGAACTCGACCACTCAAGTGACTGACATATCCTTTATACACAATCATTCCACGAGAAATACTTCCAAAATTCTTTCATGCCACATAGAAAAATCTAAACATCAGCAGTCGACCGACCAGGCGAGTACCGTAATACCAATGAAGCATCTGTAAGTCAAACCACAGTGCGCCTTCTAAAATGCGCGCCCTTCTTAGGTAATACCAAGTAATACTAGCATTTATCTAACCATCTAGAATCGTCCATACTGTCTAAGAATTCATGACCTTCCCTTCAAAAATAGAACCGCAACCTTGCACATGCAAATCTCATTCCTACATGACGCATCGCATCTATCATGCCATCATATGAAAACACGAGAACCACATTATTGACCCTGAGTCACAAGCATATTACATACTCGATTAGCTAGAAACCTTCCACCTGATCTTATTCAAGAGAAAATCACAACGCACAACAAACTCCCCATGCTTGTAGAAAATATCCACCCGAAGCCGTGGTAGAAATCATCGAGCTTTACGAGACTCATTTGCACATAACCACGCCATCATAACTGAATTCCTTGAACCCAACCAAGTCACGCAGGTCGCCAAGCCCAAGAGTATTGCCACAAAACAGAAGTAGAGACTAACCAAATCATAAGAACCAAAAGAACAAATTATACCCATTACCATACTTATCCAACCTACTACGCAGCTATCCTATCTTCTCTGAGTTTCTTCTAAATTTCCTTCAACACTTCTCCTTGCTAGTACAGCACGATCCTTACCCAAAGCTCATGACACGAGATACTAGCATGAAACCATATTGTCCTAAGGTCCATACGCTACCGTATTCCCTTTTAAGCACTCAAAATATCGAATCTGAGATACCCACTTTGAAGAGACCTTATGTGAATTTAATGTTGTTCCTTTTACATTTATGATACTTAAATGTACCTCTAATGATACAGATGTACTGCCAGTCCCAACACCACCCAATGCAATTATCAGATCTTAGCCTTTATACAAATTTCCAAAATTCCTCAAATGCCACACACGAACCTTGATCCCATTAGAACCTTCTTGAAAGTAATCCACCCTATTCTAATCTTAATGCACTGCCCAAACAAGACGAATAATTTGTTCTCCCTCATCACATCAACACCCAAGGAAGTAACCTCATCTTAACGCAACCGACTAAATCCATACTCCATGCACACTACATCCGTCATGAATAACAAACTCAAATCATTACGTGATTTGCATATGCGCATAAAGTGTAATATATCCCGTATCCATAAATATCCTTACTCGAGTCATCCTTGATATCAACCTCTATAAGTCATAACGATTCACAAATATATCTCAGACGGAAACCAATACAACATATAACTATGCAATCTAATCGTCAATAGCAGGCCCCCTAACTTGGCTCGAAGCCATAGAACAAAACATCTAAAAACCCACAATAACTTTTATTCACGAATACCACGATCTCGTACCAAAATTCAACTAAATCGTTCATGAACTCATATATCACTAATAATATAATGCCTCAACTCATCCGATAAACTCACATTCATCCTCATGACAATTAAGGCAACTTCCTCAAGCAATCCAAACTCAAATTGAAACACATATTACCCACTGATAGAAAGAAAACTCTTCATATAACATCATAAGGATCACACAATATCAGAACATCCCATAGGAGATAACCCAGATGCTTAGCCTCAAAATGGCATTTCTCTATGCTCTACCACGATCACCACCACTTTGCGATTACTTAATCCTCTTGAGTCTAAACTCGTCAACAAGACATAAGAATCTACTTCATTCCAGAAATGAACAACATGAAAGAATCCCTCAAAACACTCACAACTCAAGACTGCATAACACATCCACAGAAATCGAGCATAGATAGTCATTTCATATCCCAAGAAAAATCTTCCCATCATATCAAAACTATCTGAACACATCCCGCAGTCACATCATACACATTGTATAGCCATCCAACCACTTACCGAGCCATAAGTCCCACTCCTAGGGACATTACCGGATATATAAGTCCAAAAGCACATGCTCATACAACAAAAACCACCAAGCCCAAGCTACGGTGAAAACCCGGCCTCAAGTCCTCCAAACTGGCCTATCACAAAAACATAGCAAACACATCTCGCATCTCATCGATGGAATCATAAGTCGTCGATGCATAGCTAATATCGAGTGCTCGCATACCCATACGAGTGAGTGGAAGGAATTCAAAAAGGTACGATTCAAGCTGAATCAACTCCGCACGATAAGGAAAAAAAGATGGTACATTTATCCTAAATGCTCTGTAGCCTCTCGAATATAGGTATGGACGTTATCATACCAATCCGCAAGACTCTACTAGACACTTGATCATGACTGGTAGAACCTATGAACCTAGAGCTCTAATACCTACTTGTCACGACCCAAAATCTAACCCATTGTGATGGCACCGAACCCAACCCGCTAGGTAAGCCAAATAACAATAAAACATAATATAATGATAGTCATAAGAGTCAAAAATAAAATAACTTAATTTTGTACAACTCCCCAAGGAATGGTAGTACAAGTCATGAGCCACTAAGACTTAGATTTACAAAACTGAAATGAAATAAATACAACATTTGTTTGAAATGTACATGAACATAATTTGAATATAAAGCTACCAAGAACAAGTGATAGCCATAACTGGAATGCGGGTACATCTTTAGTGCTAGCTCCCACCATACACAGCAACTTCAGCTCCAAGATCTACACGAAAGGTGCCGATGTGTAGTATGAGTACAACAGACCCCGTGTACTCAATATATATCCTAACTAACCTCGGTGAGGTAAAAGAAGAATGAACTATAAATGATACTCACTAACACCTATACAGTTCAAAATTTCAACAAGTATAGAGCAAATATATGATCAAATCAGAAAATATTAGGTAAAACCACTTGATGCTCATAATTCTTTGTTTTAAAGTGTTCTGCTCAGTCATCAATCCACCATATAAGGAAGATATGCAAGTAAATCAGGTAAACAGTCAAGGAAATTGCTAGTAAAGATGAAATACAATAACCACATATCAATCCGTTACGGTGCGCAACCCGATCAAATAATAGTAACCAGCTCTCCCAGAGCTCACATCAACTGAAAAACCGCCGGTTTCTCACAATTCGCGTGTACACCATCCATAGAGAAACATAAAAGGGTGACCTTAGGGGGATGGATCCGTATCCTCACACTTCACAGACAACTCACTTGGTGAACGGACAACTCATGTGCTAATAAACGACTGCACGGACAACTCACGTGCTATAATTTCAATATTTTGATCCGCACGGACAATTCACGAGTTGTATGGACAACTCACATGCTAATAATATTAATCCGCATGGACAACTCAGGTGATACACGGACAACTCGCGTGCTAATATCACAATCAACTTGGCGTGGTCACAAGCTCAACATCACAATCCGCCTGGCATGGTCACAAGCATAAAAACACAATCCACCCGACGTGGTCATAGGCATAACAACACAATCCGCCAGGCGTGGTCACAGGCATCTGATAAGTGAGGATTTTGACTGCTTATTAACATCTTTTAGCTTTTGTTTCAGTCCAAAGGTATTGAATTATATTACCGAAAATAATGAAATTGTTCAAATTGCAGGAATACTAGAAGTTTGGTCTCCTGAGATGAAATTCGACTAAAAAAAGAGTGTTCCGAAGCACAAGGAAATAAAGGGAACATAAGCACAAATATGCGGTCCGCAGAAGAATGTGTGGACCACAGAATTCCATATGCGGCCGCAAACCAAAAAGGAAACCCCAACATCACATTCAAAAATATGCGGACCGCACATGAATTGTGTAGCCGTGGAACTGGGCTTTTACTAACAATGATGCAAAGTTCAGAGAGTATGCTAAAAGACTAAGTCCTGGAGCCTTTGTGAAGTGCAGACCGCACAAGAATTCTGCGGCCACAAAAGATTGTCTTGCGGCCGCAGTCTAGAAATGTGAGGCCGCAGAACTCCTTTTCTAGCCAGCCGAAGAAATATGCGGACCGCACATGGAATTATGCGGCCACATAACCTCCCGAGGGGCATTTTTGTCCGTGATTTTTAGCCTTGTATAAATAGAAGAGCTTCACAAAATTAGGTCAAGTTTGTACACCTGAAGTTGCTGTAGCTTTTTTTCTTTATTTTCTGCAATTTTCATTATGAGTAGCTAGATTTTTACTAGGATTGTGACCCAACCCTAGTGTGTAAACCTTATGGTATCTAATTTTGTGCTTGTTTATGATTGGGTGTTGATTATTTAGCTTAGTTCATGCTTCAATTTTAGAATTAATGGTTGCAAACATTGATTCACGCCTATTTGACTTAGTCTCTACTTGAGAAAGAGGGACCAAGTCTAGGATAACTTAGCTAACTCGAACGTTGCCATATGAATACCAACATGATAACTATTATTGTAGACAAATTCTATGAGTGGCAAATGATTATCTTAGCTACCCTTAAAGTCAAGAACTCAAGTGCGCAACATGTCCTCAAGCGTTTGAATAGTCCGCTCTACCTGCCCATAAGTCTGCGGGTGAAAGGCACCACAAAACCTCGGGTTCCAGGTGAAACTTTATGGGGCCTTACAGTTTACACACCTGCAAAATTTCTTCTTCCTCTTTTAGTTTTTGGAAGAAAATTCAAACACTTGCATATTTTGCTCTTTACATTTACTATACATTTGTACATATTTTTCTTTTAGTTTAACATATACACATAGATATAATGGGGGGAAAAGGAAAATATTAAGCTTTTAAAAAAAAGGAGATTTTACATTTTCAAAAATTTTTAAACCTAATAATCTCTCTCCCTCTCTCTCATTTTTATACCTGACCACCTGCTTCCTCCCTCCTCCTCAAACAGTCGTTGTCTTGTTCTCCGATGACCTGGTTAGCCGGTGGCCATGCCCATTTCTCTCCTGCTCCTTCATTCTATTCCCCTCTCTTCTCACACATCTCCTTATACTCCTGTACTTCGCGCTACTGCCATCGCCAAAGAGAGTATCGGCCGGTGCTACTACTCCTCCATGGCCACTTTCTTCCTCCCTTATCTCTCCTGTCATATTTTTGTAACCCTTTTATTATGTTTCTAGGCGGAACCCTCATATTTCTCACTGTTGGATCTGGCAAAAAAATTTTTTTGACGACCTACATGGATGTCAATGAGTAGGTCATGGCTATTTGTTGATATTTGATTCATGTCCCACATATTTGTCCTGCTTTGTTTGGATTTAATACTGCTCATGCTCCTCCCGTATGGGAGAATACACCAATATATCAATATGTACAATGACAAAAGAATCCAGATAAGGTTGAAATGCATTGTTCATTAAATGCGGCGCAAAAGACATTACCAAGAATTCATAATGCCCATAACGGGTCCTAAAAATCGTTTGAGGAATATCTAAAACGCCGATCTTCAACTGATGGTACCCCGATCTCAAGTCATCTTCGAGAATACCCTAGTGGGTCAATTGAGAGATTGATTAACCCAATTAAAGGGTTCAACCTAGAGATAGTAATAATCCGACTTGAGCTCTTATCCACTGTGTTGGTTGATACCCATTTGGACTTGAGAAAGCCAAATTGGGCTAAACCACTCTTTGACCGATAGGTATTGAGTGGGTAATGTAGAGTTGTGAACTATAATATACCCCAAACAACAAAACAAGCACTAAGTCTTTATCCCATAAGGCAAACACCTAGATTATGGTGACAACCCTAGGCCTTTTACCCATTTGGAAAAAAATTAAAAACATTTATTTCTAGTCTATTCTCTTTAGCTTGCATTCATTAGAGTAACGGTAGATGTAGAAAACAAAAATCTGTTGTGGAAGTGCAATCTGGATAACCTATTTGATTACTTCAAATATATACTCCTAATACCCCTCACAACTACCCGATGATCCGACCCCGACTCCTAGTTGGGTAAGTATTATTGAATAGGATCGTATCATATCTCGTATTGAGGTGTGTTGTAGACGTCATCAATTTTTGGCGCCTTTACCGGGGAGTTAAAAGCGGTGTTAGCTATATATTTGGGTTTGTTTTTGGACTATCTTCTTTTCCTTCTGTTGTTACTAATTTGTGTGAAACAATTTCAGGTAAAATTATGGCGGCAAATAATGAACTCGGAAATATGCCTTTAGGGGATGTGGATGTCGACGATGTGCAAGTTGATGAGGTTCCTCTTGAACCTCAAGCCAATAGAAGGGGCCGAGCACCTCATGACAATGTCCCCACTCTACCCCCACCTCTACCAAGAGAGGCTCCACACTGGGTGTAACCCAATGAAGGATATGCTAGTGCAATAGTCCCTCCTTGTATTAGGACGGGAAACTTTCAAATCACCAATGTGATGCTCACTTTGATAGAGCAATGAGGTTTCTTCACCGGTTCTCCAAGTCAAAATGCATATAAGCATTTAAAGGGGTTTGTGGACACTTGTTGGGGAGAAAACAAACAAATGTCTCTGAGGATGCATTGAGGCTAAGGCTTTTTCCCTTCTCTTTGCGGGAGAAAGCTTTAGATTGGTTGGAACGACTACTGAACCATTCCATTCATACTTGGGATGAGTTGGAAGAGAAATTTATTACTAAGTTCTTCTCTCCCGGACATATGGCTACACTTAAAGATGATATTTTGGCATTCAAGCAAGAGCCCAATGAACCACTACACGTGATATGGGAGCGGTATAGAGCAATGGTCAAGGAATGTCCCAACAAGAATATGACGGAAAATATGACTCAACAAACCTTCTATCGTAGGATTAACACAAACAACCAATGTGCAGTGAATCCACTTATCGGCATGAACTTTATGACTATGCCTTATGCGAAGGCGTGTGAGATTTTGGATGAAATGGCGGAAACATCATCGGCATAGCAATCCCGAGCTAGTGTTCCACAAGGTGATCCGAACATGATCCACCTCCAAAAAGAGTTGCATCACCACGGGAAAGCCATTACCGAATTGACTACCACCATGAATCAACTAGCAAAGGCTCAACTTCATCAAGTGCAAAATCCTAAGCAAGTCAATGCCATGGAATTGGTGAACATGATGGTAAACAAGAGAAGGACCAAGGGTCCGCAAATGCAAAATCGAGTGGACAGTTATGTGCAAGAAGAGAGTGGTTTTGATCAAGATGATTTTTATAATAAACAAGAAGAGGAGGTGCAACATGTGAACAATTTTCAAGGGCAAAGAAACAACTTCCAAGGCCAAAACCAACAACAATTAGCGACCTCAAAACAATTGAAGCAATTAGAATTCTAATAACCAAGGCAATTGGAGGGGTGGCAACAATCAAGGGACTTGGCATAACAACAACAATCAATAAAATTAGAATGGAAACAATCAAGGAAATTTGGGGGGGGGGGGGGTAAAAATCAAGGCGGATGGAACAATAATCGAGGCAATCGAGGGTCGGGTTTTCAAAGGCCCCCGATGTATCAACAACCGAGCAACCCGCCTCCTTATCCTTCCCATGCTCCAAGTTTTTCAAACAATGAAATGGGGCGTATTGAGAATATGTTAAAGCAAATGATGGAAAAGAATTCCGATTCGGATGCCCAACTTGCCTCACACAACACATCAATCCACAACTTAGAAGCTCAAATTGGGCAAATCTCTCAAGCTCTAAATTCTCATCCGAAGGGGGCACTACCAAGTGACACGGTAGTAAACCCAATGGGTGGAAACAACACTGGGCATGCCATGGCCTTTACCACAAGATGTGGAAGAGGTGGAAATGTACCCACCTCGAGTCAAAGGCAACTTATGGATGATGAGCAAGTGGTGCAAGAAGAACCGGTCCAGAACAATATGGTGCAATCAAATGACGAGCTTCGGATAGATATTGATGATAGTGTGGAAGAGACTCAAGAGGAGGTGAATCCATCTAGGGATCACGTCATTGACATATCGGAGCCGGTAGTGCAAAAGGCTAAGGCACCGTTGCCTAAGACTCCACCTCTATATCCTCAAAGACTTGCCAAGCAAAATGGTGAGAATCAATTAATGAAGTTCATTCAAATGATGAAGAGTCTCTCAATGAATGTGCCCTTAGTTGATGTTTTGGAGGAATTTCCGGGTTATGCAAAGTTTATCAAGGATCTCGTGACAAAGAAGCGGTCAATGAATTTTAAATCCATCAAAGTCACTCATCAAGTGAATGCAATTGTACATTCAATGGTTCCTAGGTTGGAGGATCATGGTGCTTTCATGATTCCTTATAAAATTGGAAGTGTCGAGTTAGCAAAAGCTCTTTGTGATCTTGGGGCAAGTATCAATTTAATTCCCTATTCGGTTTTCAATACTTTGGGAATTGGGCAACCAAGACCCACCTCTATGAGATTGCAAATGGTCGATCGAACCATGAAGAGACCCTTGGGGGTGATTAAAGATATATTAGTTTGTGTTGATAAATTCATTCTTCCGGTGGATTTTTGTCATTCTAGATTATGAAGTTGATTATAAGGTGCCGATCATTCTTGGTAGACCTTTCCTTGCTATGGGGAAGGCTCTTTGTGAGGTTGAAGCCAGAGAACTTACTTTCTGGGTTGGTGATGAAAAAGTGGTTTTCCATGTGTGTAGGTCCATGAGGCAACCAAATAGAAATGAGGTGTGCTCGTTTGTGGACTTGGTGAACGATGTGATTGTTGATGAAACAAGTGCTATGATCAACGTGGGTGATATGTTGGAGGCCGTCTTGCTCAATTTTGTATGATGGCGAGATGAATGGCTTCATGGAATGTGTGAACTCTTTGTAAGGAATGGGTCGTACAATTATGCACCCCGAAAATTGTCCTAGGATCTTGAAAATAGGACAATTCCTCCTACAAAGCCTTTTATTGAAAAGCCTCCTACCTTGGAGTTGAAGCCATTTCCTCCAAATCTTCTGTATGAATTTCTTAGCCCTTGTTCTTTTTTACCGGTTATTCTTCCCTCTTGTTTGACTAAAGTGCAGGAGGATTCCACTTTGGCAGTGCTTCAAAATAGGAAGAAGTCTATTAGGTGGACCTTGGAGGATATTCGGGGGATAAGCCCCGTATATTGCATGCATAAGATCAACTTGGAGGAAGGCACCAAACTATCTATTGAGCATCAAATGAGACTCAATGAGGCTATGCAAGAGGTTGTCAAAAAGGAGATTATCAAGTGGTTGGATGCCGGGGTTATCTATCCCATCTCCGATAGTTCGTGGACTTCTTCGGTTCAATGTGTCCCAAAGAATGGGGGCATGGCGGTGGTCACCAATGACAAGAATGAATTGATTCCTACAAGAATGGCGACTGGTTAGAGAGTGTGTATGGACTATCGCAAGCTCAATAAAGTCATAAGGAAGGATCACTTTCCACTTCCTTTCTTAGACCAAATGCTCGATAGATTGGATGGTCGTGCTTTCTATTACTTTCTTGATGGGTATTCTGGCTACAACCAAATTCTTATTGCTCCAGAAGATCAAGAGAAAACAACCTTTACATGTCCCTATGGTACTTTTGCTTTCAAGTGGATGCCATTAGGTTTGTGCAATGCACCAGTGACTTTTTAAAGGTGTATAATGGCTATTTTCACGGATATGGTGGAGGACTACCTTGAAGTTTTCATGGATGACTTCTCGGTGGTTGGAGATTCTTTTGATGATTGTCTTTTAAATTTCGGTAAAGTGTTGGCGAGATATGAAGAAACAAATTTGGTGCTCAATTGGGAGAAGTGTCATTTCATGGTCGAGGAAGGCAATGTACTTGGCCACAAAATCTCAATGAATGGAATTGAAGTTGAAAACGCAAACAATGAAGTGATTTCTAAACTTCCACCTCCAACTTCGGTGAAGGGTGTGCGGAGTTTCTTAGGCCACACAGGGTTTTACCGACGTTTCATCAAGGATTTCTCTAAGGCGGTGAACCCGTTGTGCAAGCGTCTCGAGAAGGATTCTAAGTTTAACTTCAATATTGATTGCATGAGATCTTTTGAATTGTTAAAGTTCAAGTTGACTACTACTCCCATCATCACCACTCCAAATTGGAGTGTCCCTTTTGAACTCAAGTGCGATGCAAGTGATGTAGCAGTTGGGGATGTTTTGGAGAACGAATCAACAAGATTTTTCATCCTTTTTACTATGCTAGTATGACCATGAATAGTTCCCAAGTCAACTATACCCTTACGGAGAAATAGCTCATTGCCATTGTGTTTGCAATTGAGAAGTTATGCCCATATTTGATGGGTGCAAAAGTCATTGTCCACACAGATCATGCGGCACTTCGTTATCTTATGAGCAAGAAGGACTCCAAAGCTCGGTTGATGAGATGGGTTCTTTTGTTGCAAGAATTTGACATTGACATCCAAGATAGAAAGGGAGTGAAAACCAAGTGGCAGACCACTTGTCTCATTTGGGGGAGGAAGGGAGGCCATATGATGGCCTTGAAATCAATGACTCCTTCCTCGATGAGCAACTCTTGGCTATTTTAATGAAAGAGGTGACATGGTTCGCGGATCTAGCAAATTTCCCTGTGTGTGGAATCATTCCGGATGAGTTCTCTTCAAACAAAACGAAGAAGCTCAAATGGGATTGTCAAGATTATTATTGGGATGAGCCATACCTCATCCGAATTTTTTGCGGATGGGGTGATTAGAAGATGTGTATTGGAAGAAAAGCAAGGTGAAATTCTTGGGGCTTCTCATTCTTCACCATATGGTGGAGCAAGAACGATGGCCAAAGTTCTTAGTTGCGGTTTCTATTGGCCCAGTCTTTACAAGGATGCAAGTAAGTTAGTGAAAAGATGTGATGAATATCAACGGGCCGGTGGAATCTCAAAGAAAATTGAAATGCCTCTCACTACCATTTTGGAGGTCGATATTTTTGATGTGTGAGGTATTGACTTCATGAATCCTTTTGTGAGTTCTTGTGGAAACACCTACATCTTGGTCACAGTTGATTATGTGTCCAAATGGGTTGAGGTCGTTGCTCTACCCAACAATGAGGCGAGACATGTGGTGGCATTCTTGAAGAAGACTATTTTCACAAAGTTTGGTACTCCGCGGGTTGTTATAAGCGATGGGGGGTCAAAATTCTGCAACAAAGCTTTCGACACATTACTTAGCAAGTATTGTGTCACTCATAAAGTCATGACTCCCTATCATGCACAAGTTTGTGGTTAAGTAGAAGTCTTCAACCGGGAGATAAAGAGTATTTTGTCCAAAACAGTGAATGTTAATCGGACGGATTGGTCCAAGAAACTTGATGGCGCACACAAAATGTTGATGCCGCAACATAAAATCTACGGCGCATACAAAATTTATCGAACCGCAGATGGAGAACCAAAATGAAGCCTCAGGTAATAGTGTGCGGACCGCACTCGACCTTCTTCCCCTTTTGTAGACCATAAGTACAAATAGAAGGGCAAGGGCAAGGGTTATGGTTTTCACTCTCTGGGCACAAAAATAGCACTCTTGTCACGCCCCGAACCTGGGGAGCGAGACCGGCACCCGGTGCCTCACCCATCCTTGCGTACCAACTTGCGACTAAGGGACTGTGAACATATAATGTCATACATTAGCCAAGGTCTACATTACAAGGCAATTGCGAATGATGACTAAACATCAATATAATGCTGGGTTGACAAGGCCGTCAGAACTACTACAGCTGGCAAACCAACAAAATATACATAAAAGGCCTACAAGCCCAACATACTGCACTAACTGACAGGATATGTCTACAAGCCTCTACTGATGGATATACTGTGATCGGAACACGACCCCGACCTACTCATATCATATATACATATATACATAAGATGTACATAAAGCTAGATCCAGCCACTCCAAAGGGCATGGAGCTTACCGATCAAGCTGAACTCGGGCAACACCTAATGAGGAGGTCTACCCGTCTGTCTGTCTGAACCTGCATGCATGAAATGCAGTGCCCCTAGAAAAGGGACGTCAGTACAAAATAATGTACCGAGTATGTAAGGCAATATACTGAAAGCTGAAACTGAACTGATAATATAATATCTGAAAGTAATTGGGAGTCAAAGATAATCTGAAGATATGCTCACCTGCTGATACTGACTCTACTCTCTCAATATAGTAAGTAAAATAGTTGCCCGGCCTTATAAAGCTCGATATATATAACTGCTCTGCCGTAGTAGGCTCGCTCATAGGTGCTCAGCTATATTAGGCTCTATATCTTGGCCATGCTGGGCTCGCTCATAGGCACTCGACCACAGTAGGCTCGGTATATAACTTACCATCTGATCAGAGGATGCCCAATAAGGGCCTGCCCATCGATTATAGCTCGATGGTAATGAAAATACTGTAATACTGTATATATAGGCTCTCTACTCTCTTGTCTGGAAGAAGACAATAATCAATTAAATATGAAGTCCTGATAAGGAGAGTACTGCAATTTATGAGACTAGGATAATGTATATAAATTTGGGAGTATGAACTTCTCTTTATGCCTCGTTATCAAACACATGTAATTATGAGATCATGCCAAAATGAAGGAAGGGCTTAGCCTTAGCATACCTGAACCGATTCTCTTTACAATTCCTCTAACACATGTTAATTGCGGCGAAACATGTAATGGCGGATCGAAGTAGGGGAAAATCCGTATGATATCCTTGAGAAAGATTGCACCGTGTTCTCTTAGAATTACAAATCTCGTTGCTATTACGCAATATAACTTTGTATGAAATATTGTTGAAGCAAAATCACGTTTTTCAATCTTTCACACATTGTAAATTGGATCATAATCTTGTGTATGCCTTTTTGTTGATGATTCATCCATATGTTTGCTGAAATTTCACAAAGTCATAAGACTATTTCACTTTGTGATTTTAGAAAGTCTTCCTTAATAGGATTTTCCATCCAAAAATTAGATATAGATGTAAGTAGTGCCACCACCTCCTTAGGCATGATATTGTTGGAAATTTGCTGCCAAACCTTCATGATCCCGCGTGGATTATTGTCCCCCCAACAATTATCCAAATATTTACTTAAATAATTATCCACAAAATTCAATTACAAGTTAATATCCCACTTAAAAATCCATAATTACCCAATTATCTACATAATTAAGAATTATCTCAAATTATTTAAAATACTACTCATTTTTAACAAACATTATACCCCTCACTATCATAATCATGTATTACCTTGTATGTCACTAGTGCATAAATACGGGGTATTGTAGCTTGGATCGTATTTTATCTCAAAATGTCAAACTTCGACGAAATTCAATTTATGTGATTCGCTTACCCTCTCAGCTTCACGAATTTAGTTATCACTTATTTGAAATAGCGTAATACTTATAATCATAAAATAATCTCATTCCCGAGCCTACATCGATTAATCTTATGATGAAACGTTAACGTACGAAAATGTGGGATGTAACATCTCATTTATGAGCTTTCATCAATTTACTTATGACGTACATTCCCGTATGAAAATATGGGGTGTAACATCTTTTCCCCTTTTGGAACATTCATCCTCGAATGTTGACTGATGCACTTATCATCTTCATAATCTATGGCTCTTATGAATACTTTACTACTCTCCCTGCCATCTAGGCAATTATTCTGTGAATAAATCCAAAGTCCAGGGTATTTCCACCTGTAGGTCTCTTTCTCTCACCACGGCCTGTGGTAGGAATTCTTCCAATCTCGTAACTCTTACTACCTTCTATTATGCAGCATATACGACTTTTTCCCTTGTATGTGTGCCTATGTGACTCTTCCCTTCAGCTTTTATCGAATCTCTAGGCCTCACTTTGGGAAAATATACAGAATGATTGCCTAATCTCATCTCATACATTAAAACTTTTATCCATCTATTGTTGATTCACCTCAATGTTGATCTGCAATCTACTTCTGATAACTTTAAATCTCTTACGTAATACATTGTCATTAGGACTTACGTCTCATTGGGGGATATCTGAAGTGATTAG
The DNA here is from genome assembly GCF_000390325.3 of Nicotiana tomentosiformis. NCBI lineage: Eukaryota > Viridiplantae > Streptophyta > Magnoliopsida > Solanales > Solanaceae > Nicotiana > Nicotiana tomentosiformis. Next base: position 134,185,062 of record NC_090812.1, on the reverse strand, counting down.
ACTGTTCCACCTGGGGGCGATACTATACTTCCATAACCCTATTTCACAGAATCCCAATGTGATTCATCTTACGTGGGTATTTTAATCCTATACAATTTATGAAATCCCCCCCTTTTTTTTGTTCTTCAATTCATTACACAATCGAAGGCTCAAAAGTCACCCTTTATCTATCACAATTACAACATTATTTTACTACTAGGGCAGCATTCTATCTCTTGTAACTGCTACTAATCTTAGACTGCTTTGAGTTCATTCAGGTTAAACTGAGCTTTCTAAAACTTAGAGAACCCATCAGCTCTCTCTCATTTTTGTGGGCTTAATCCCAAGGGATTATCCATTCTCGTCACCTTCTCACTCGTGCTTTCTTATCCTTACGCATGTCTTCCTACAATCTTGTCGCTCTACCATACTTTAGCATGCGACCCGTACATATCCATTTATACTACTCGCAGCCTTCCTTCATCTTCCTTGCACCATAGATTTCCTTGTGTTATTATATAACATCAAGCGAGACATCACGTCATCTCTAACTCTTCTTTTACTCTCTTAGCTCGACCTCTCGATACCTAGAAACCATAGGCTGCAAGATATGCCACTGACAATGTCGCTATCATTCCTAGATATTGAATCCTCGTGCTTCTAGCCTTCTATCCGAAGTATGGACTATTCACAACCTTCTGCATTTGAGTATATTGTACGTTGTTCACATTTACCTTACTTACCTTAAAGTCTCGCATCACATCTTCTATATCCTTCATGACCTCCCTTTCATATAGGTATAATTCACATCCACAACATGAACTTCTATTATAATACTTGCACCTCTTTACATGATTCGATGAGAGCTTTATACTGACTTCTTATGAGGCTGGTATTCTTCTAACTGGACCTCTGGTATTAAGAGTGACTCTGCAATGTTCTCAATCATGATGTCCATAATTTTCTGGGTCCAATAATCAAACTCCTGATTTACTTAGTTGATATATCTCCTTAGGTTCCTCTTTCCTCCGATCAACATTTATGTTGGCTTAAGCTATCTTCTGATCTGCGGCTCACGGTATTAGTTATTACTTTAGCCCTTCATGGGCGCTATGGAATATCCAAGATACAATCTTGTAATAATTTAATCCTTTGTTTATGCCCTGGGCTCAATTCTCTCTTTTAACTTATACCGTGGTCTTCTACGGCTGTATGATTGTCAACATATATGCTGCATGGATAATACTCTGAACTCTTAAGTGGATCTAAATTTGGATCATTGATCGAATAATTCCTTTTGTTCCTTCCTAGCTTTCTTTAAACGTAAGCTATTACTTCTTCTGGTCGTTCTGCTGCTTGTTGCATTCCTATTTAGCTTATCTTAATTCCCACGCATGCCAAAATTTTCATGCAACTCATATGATCTCAAGTATTACTTTTGATTTTACTTCCCGTTCATTATCCACGGTAGGTGCCACTTTCTTATGGAGTGCATACAATGCTGTTTTGAAACTGTTGTTATAAGACCATTTCCTCTTTAGGTCACTGAGTTTAGGTTGAAGCCTTCTTCCTTATTTTCCTTAGTTAGTCTTTCATTGTAGTACTTAGGGAGGACCCTCTGACTCTTATAAAGCTGTGAGCTTATTACATTGTATACTCGGCAGACCTTTTGATGTCCTTCCTTGCCTATACTTATCCGTAGTTACTTACCTCCACGCCCTTATGCTTGTAGGGTTGCTTCTGAACTGATATTTTGACTGTCTTCACATTGACACTCTCTTTTATTTCCGTAACACTCATATGGTACCTTTTTAACTTCCCCAACTCCTATATGAATATATCTCAAGTATTATAATGTCATAACTGCGAGGCTGAATTCCGCATGTTGGGGTTTATCTTGCACGATCTATTGATTTGTCTGTATCCTCTTATCTAGCCATAACTAGGCTCTTCCTGAATCAACTACTAACCACTCGTTGGCCCACTCTCATATCAATATTCTGTGGACTCTTTCTTGGGTTATTTCCTTTGTCTTAACTTACCTCTGTCACTGGCTCCTTATTTATCAATAACATCTCAGGCAGGAACCCTTACTTCCTTTCCTTGACGTCGTGTTTGCATAATGTTCTGGAATCGTAGCATAACTGTAGGATTTGAATAAGTGCAATTTCATCCCTTTCTCATTTTTATCGCATTCTTTCTTTACCATTGCATAGTTACTAGAACTACATAATTCTGACGTAATATCACGTCACTCCGTATTCCCCCCTTTAGGGGAGTACTAAGACTTAGAGCTACGACAATCTGCCTATAGATGTTTTACCTCTTCATTTTTGGCGTCTTTTCACATAATCAATGACCCTTACTCTCCTTGCAGTAATCCCTATACCAAGGATAACAAAATTCCTTACTCGCGAGGGTGACACTTAGTGTAACTGGCACACATAGTCCCTTAAGCTTAACTTCTCTCACATTGTTTGCTTTAGGGAAGCGTCTTCCTGAATGACCTTTAAAGGTTATTCTTCTGTCGTCCATTCTATTCTCACCGGAACGCAATCTATGGAATTCTCATGATGTCGGCTATTATCAAATCACTCAGTCTCTAATTCATGTTTAGTTTATCTTGTTCACCAGACCGAACTGATTTCTATTATTCTGGGGTCTAACTTTTCCTTCTGGTAGTCGCGTTGGAGTCACGAACTTATTTCTCGAAATGAGGATATGACTTTATGGCCTATACTCTTTTGTTGTCTCAAGGCCTGTCACCTCTCGTATTTTCCTTCACTTGACTATAGACTCTGTAGTATCATCATTATTTTTTGATCTACCATTGTCATCCATGTATCACATCTTACTCATAAAGCTTCATTATCTCTCTTCTTATTTCCCTGCTAACATTTCTTTTTATAACTATATTCTGAAAACCTCAACAAGATATTCTTTTGCTTTTAGCTCCCCTTGATCCATCCACTGGCTCTTTGGGGTTGCCTAACATTCTCTCTCTACTAGGAACGAGAGCCATACTAAGGTAATATGTATCCCTTCCAGGATTCCAGTGCTTGTCTTCATTTTTTTTTTTGAACATTGTAGTATTCATATCGAGTTGTACTATTCTAGAATGCACTATCAGGGTGTCTCACAAGGAGAATTATTACCACGTTAGTAATCCTTCAAAAATGTTAGCTAACGCTAATAATCCATCCAACATTTTGGGTTACTCTAACCCCAGCTGGATACTGATATCTCGTCCTTCTCTTATACTACTTTCTTTAGCCCCCATAGGGCATAAATGAGATGGGTGTGGCCAATTGTACATATCTTTTTATTGTTGAAGGTAACTCAAAAGGCTTATATTCCTTTACCTGAATTGTAAATACCAATAATCTTCATTAACTGGGCGCCTCGTATCCTTCTTCATCTTGCTTCTTTTACTTGTTCAAACTCGTATCTATCTTCTAAATCTCTCCTTGCCTTTCACCATAGGGGTGGATAGATATTCTTGCCTTAAGGCTCCTTATCAAGAGTCTTACACGTCTTAGTACACACATGATCTACTGAAGACCTTACATTTACTCATCATAAGCATCATGAAAAATCAAGTTCTCCTGACTCAACCCTTCCATAGCCACATTCAATCTCTTACCAACTGCCTTTTTGGATGTAGGCGTCGTCGTATTATGAATAGGATAGTGTTTAGGAAATTGAGTTGTCACAACTGAGCTCTACCACACGATCTAGAGTAAGAAGAAAGAGTGACAGTCCTGAATGTCTTGTAGCCTCCTGCTTATAAGTGTGGTGAACGACACACCCATAAACAAGACTCTACTAGACACGCCTGGTAGACTCCCTAGGATAGAACTGCTCTGATACCACTTTTTGTCACGCCCCGAACCCGGGGGAGAGACCGGCACCCGATGCCTCACCTATCCTTGCGTACCAACTTGTGACTAAGGGACTCTGAACATATAATGTCATACTTTAGCCATGGGCCACATTGCAAGACAATTGCGAATGCTGACTAAACATCAATATAATGCTGGGCCGACAAGGCCATCATAACTACTACAGCTGGCAAACCAGCAAAATATACATAAAAGGCCTACAAGCCCAACATACTGTACTAACAGACAGGATATGTCTACAAGCCTCTACTGATGGATATACTGTGATCGGAACAGGGCCCCGATCTTCTCATATCATATATACATATATACACAAGATGTACATAAATCTCTAGACCCGGCAACTCCGAAGGGCATGGAGCTTACCGATCAAGCTGAACTCGGGTAACACCTAATGAGGAGGTCTACCCGCCTGTCTATCTAAGCCTGCACACATGAAATACAACGCCCCTAGAAAAGGGACGTCAATATGAAATAATGTACCGAGTATTTAAGGCTATATACTGAAAGTTGAAATTGAACTGAAAATATAATAATTGAAAGTAACTGGGAGTCAAAGATAATCTGAAGATATGCTCACCTGCGGATACTGACTCTACTCTCTCAATATAGTAAGTAAAATAGTTGCCCGGCCTTATAAAGCTCGATATATATAACTGCTCTGCCGTAGTAGGCTCACTCATAGGTGCTCGGCTATATTAGGCTCTATATCTTGGCCATGCTGGGCTCGCTCATAGGCACTCGACCACAGTAGGCTCGGTATATAACTTACCATCTGATCAGAGGTTGCCCAATAAGGGCCTGCCCATCGATTATAGCTCGATGGTAATGAAAATACTGTAATGCTGTATATATAGGCTCTCTACTCTCTTGTCTGGAAGAAGACAATAATCAATTAAATATGAAGTCCTGATAAGGAGAGTACTGCAATTTATGAGACTAGGATAATGTATATAAATTTGGGAGTATGAACTTCTCTTTATTCCTCGTTATCAAACACATGTAATTATGAGATCATGCCAAAATGAAGGAAGGGCTTAGCCTTAGCATACCTGAACCGATTCTCTTTACAATTCCTCTAACACATGTTAATTGCGGCGAAACATGTAATGGCGGATCGAAGTAGGGGAAAATCCGTATGATATTCTTGAGAAAGATTGCACCGTGTTCTCTTAGAATTACAAATCTCGTTGCTATTACGCAATATAACTTCGTATGAAATATTGTTGAAACAAAATCACGTTTTTCAATCTATCACACATTGTAAATTGGATCATAATCTTGTGTATGCCTTTTTGTTGATGATTCATCCATATGTTTGCTGAAATTTCACAAAGTCATAAGACTATTTCACTTTGTGATTTTAGAAAGTCTTCCTTAATAGGATTTTCCATCCAAAAATTAGATATAGATGTAAGTAGTGCCACCACCTCCTTAGGCATGATATTGTTGGAAATTTGCTGCCAAACCTTCATGATCCCGCGTGGATTATTGTCCCCCCAACAATTATCCAAATATTTACTTAAATAATTATCCACAAAATTCTATTGCAAGTTAATCTCCCGCTTAAAAATCCATAATTACCCAATTATCCAGATTATTAAGAACTATCTCAAATTATTTAAAATACTACTCATTTTTAACACACCTTATAACCATCACTATCATGGTCATATGTTACCTTGTATGGCACTAGTCCATAAATATAGGGTATTGTAGCTCGGGCCGTATTTTATCTCAAAATGTCGAACGTCGACAAAATTCACTTTGTTTGATTCTCTTACCCTCTCACCTTAACGAATTTACTTATCACTTATTTGAAATAGCGTAATACTTATAATCTCAAAATAATCTCATTCCCGAGCCTACGTCGATTAATCTTACGACAAAATATTAACGTACAAAAATGCGGGATGTAACATCTCATTTTTAAGCTTTCATCAATTTACTTATCGCGTAGTTTCACGTATGAAAACATGGGGTGTGACAACTCTATTGAAATTTCTTGGTGATTCTATCTGTCCACACACATAACATCTCTGATCAGTCAGTCATTACACTCATTCATGTGGTATGCTTCAATTTCTTGTTAATCTTTTTCTTTTAAATTGTAGATTTATAGTTATTTTTAGTCCATTTGTCATTAGAATTCAACTGTGTATCCATGTGGTGGCAAATTTGTAATGGGTTATCTAATACATGTTCTATGTGGACTGGGTCAACATATTTTCATGCCTCAATGATGTTACCGTGTCAAATTGTGCACAAATATTTCATAACTTATATAGAAAAAACTAGACTGTTTGTAGTTTTTGAATTCTGCAGCCGCAGTTGAAATTGTGCGATCCGCAGATTGTGATTTTAGGGCAACCCAGGCCACAAGATAAAATATGCGGACCGTAAATTTCCCATCACTACCGTAGAACATCCCTTTTACTATCATCATAGAGTCTACACTTTTTGACTCAAATGTGCGGCCGTGGGTATAATTGTGCGGACCGCAGAAATCATGTTGCGGCCGCACATCATCCAATTCTTTGTCATCAGAGAGTTGGCATATTTTGGGTTCCGGAGATGCAGCCTCAAGTGAAATTGTGCGTACCGTACTTCACTTTTTCGGTTGCAAAACGAAATTGTGCTATCCACAAGGCCTCATCTGCGGCCGCAAGAAAATTGTGTGGATCGTAGATCTTAACTCTGCAAGCAAGCTATGTATGTGAACCCTCATTGTGTCTTCTGGTTTATATCCTACCTGCATATCTTCTATTTATGTTTGAACATTGAATCATAACTAATAATTTCCTTTGCTTGATATAGACAATGGTTCGATCTAAAGGAAGAGGAGACACTTCCAAAGGGAGGGTGAACCTTCTCGGGGTCGAGGCAAGAGTGCCTTACCCCTTGTCCAACAAAAGATAATTACAAAGAAAGCTACAGCTGGTAGATGGAAAGGTACATATCTCTCCTAGATGAGCTCATATGTCCTGTTTAGGGAAGAATCATATGGTAACTCAGCCTCTGTTCAGGAGTAGTCGGCCGTACAGTCAAGGCCGCAAAGGAGATACCAACTCAGGGACGTGTCGTTCTCATCTCATAGCACTTTCAAGGGATCAGAAAGTGCAAGTCAGGCTTCTGAGCCATCAACTACACCTATCCCTGAGGTATAGGATACACCAGTTCAGGATATCCCCGATGATGGCAGAGGGGGAGATGCTACAACTGCCGGTCTTGAAAGATCGAAGAAGAAAGAGGTTTGGGAGGACTGTTTTGTTAGCCTGGCCACCTTCACCAGCTTTCGTACTTGGTGGCCAGTGAGTTCGCTAACTCTTGAGCGACAATTGCAGTTGAACGATTTCAATAGGTACAATCCAGCAGTATTGAGACAATTCAAGGAACGCATGGGGTGGATGTGGTTCACTCAAAGAGTAGTAGACCCCAAAGAGTACTTGGTCCGTAAATTCTAAGCCAATGTGGCTCACATAAAAAAGGGGACAAAAGTGACCAAAGTACGTAACCAAAAAGTGAGATTTGATAAGCATACACTCAACACGTACTTGGGCTTCGAAGATGTTTAGCCAAAGGAATATTTGGAGAACTATGAAACGGGAGACGCCGCCCGACCTTGGTTAGCGGGGATTCTAGAAACACCAGGGCAACCACCACCATGGATATCCACCGGAACACTCTGTGTTTTGAGGCGAAGGGGTGGCAAACCTTTTTCTGCAGCAGACTGTACCCGAGCAAGAATAAGACCTACCTTCCGATTCCGCGGCAGTTCTAGTTGCTTCTATTATGGCCGGGTACCCTATCAATGTGGATGTCGTGATGTCGGCCAACATATTAGTGATTGTTCGGCAAGATGATCCATCCTTCCCATATCCCAACACTATTACAAAATATCTCACCGATGCACGGGTAGAGCCGAAGAAGCCTTTCTCTTGATACTCACTGATGGATGCGAACAACCCGAAAAGGAAAGGTCAACCTTCTACCACCATAGGCCAGTCTGATGAGCCAGTCATGGTAGTTGCAGAGGCAGTTAATGTTCCATCCACTTCAGCCGAGCCTTCTTCTAGTGCTGCATTGTAAGGCCCAATAAAATTTCACTGAAAACTCGGGGTTTCGTGGTGCCGAGGTAGACTTATGTGTTAATGGCCGCAAAGTGAAGTAGAAACTTGAGCAAAATTTTAGGACTAATTTGTGGTCCATTATGCGGCCGCACAATCATTTCGCGGGCCGCACAATCCATCGCTAATCCACCATTGAAAACTTTCGGAGGGATGTTCTGCGGGGCATTTATGGGTGGTTCGAGATTGGGGAAGCTAAATTGATAGGACCAGACCTCGTGTATCAGGCTATGGAGTAGGTCAAAATTATTAAGGAGCGGTTGAAAAATGCTCAGAGTCATCAAAAGTCCTATTCGAATGTTCGTCGCAGAGTTTTGGAGTTCAAAGAAGATGATTGGGTGTTCTTGAAAGTTTTCCATGAAGGGTGTAATGCAATTTGGAAAGAAAGGGAAGTTGAGCCCAAGGTACGTCGGACCGTACAAAATCATTCAGAAGATTAGTCAGGTGGCGTACAAGCTTGAGCTACCAGCTGAGATGTTATTAGTGCACCCGGTATTTCATGTGTCTACGCTGAAGAAAGTAGTTGTAGATCCGTCGCTTATTGTGCCAGTTGAGACTATTGAGGTTAATAAAGAACTGACCTATGAAGAAATGCCAATTACCACTCTTGATAGGCATGTATGAAACTTGAGAAACAAAGAAATTGCCTCCTTGAAGGTGTTATGGCAAAACCAACAGGTTGAAGAGGCTACTTGGGAGTCCAAGGAAGAGATGAAAAAGAAGTATCCTTATTTGTTTGAATGGCTATGTAATCTTTCTATGAAATTGTTTCCAATAAATTTTGTATCACTTGTACAGTTGATGTTAAAGGTGTTCCTTTCTGGTTATATGTTGCTTATGAGGCCACGATTGGTGTTGTTTTGTGTTATGCTACGTCATTGGATTATCTATATGTTGTTAGGATTTGTTTCTGGGGTTCTCTGACACGTGGATAGGCCCAGTTACAAGGGAAACTCTGGCGAAAAGTTTGGAAATTTTGGCAGTTAGTCAAAATTTGGGACTGCTGGTGTGTGGGATGGCAGTTGAGTTACATCGGGTGCTAACAGTGAACTTTGACCCTCATTCGAGGACGAATGATCCTAAGTGGGAGAGAATGTAAGGCCGCATAAAATTTCACCGAAAACTCGGGGTTCTTCGCGGCGAGCTTTGTCGCCGTGATACGGACGTTTTAGGTTTAACAATGCACTGAGGAGTTAAAAGAAATTATTGGCAGCAACAAAATATTTCTGCAGCCCACTATACGACCGCAACATCACTCTGCGAGCCGCAGAATGGCAGTAAAGTGACCAATTTGCAGAAAAATTTTAGGACCAATTTGCGGTCCATTATGCGGCTGCACAATCATTTCGCGGGACACACAATCATTTCACGGGACACACAATCCATTGCTAATCCATCATTAAAAACATCCGGAGGGATGTTCTACGGCGCATTATGCGATCGGGGAATTGGTGTGCGGACCGCGGACAGGTCGCAGAGTGAAGCTAAAAATGCCAGTTCCGGAGGGCCATTATGCGGCCTATTTTGCGGACCGCATAAGCGTAATGTGGTCGCATATGCGACCGCAGATTCTATTCTGGAGCTTCATTTTTGGCTTTTTATAACCCGATCCTACTTCGTTAAATAGACGCAATAGACCATTTCTGAGCTAAAATCTGATACTTTGAGAGTGAGAGAGTGCCCTAGAGTGGGAGAGTGATCCTCAACAATTTGTTCTTATATTCTTGCTAAAATATTAGAAGATTTACAAGGAAAACTCACTATGTCTTTATCTTAGAGGTAAGATTCTATACCCTAGCCCTTAATTTCGAATTTTAACTAAAGATGGGTAATTGGCAAGACAATTCTTGGGTACGGGAGTGGTTTATTTTGCATGCATTTGTTATCAAAGGGTGTAGGAATATTGTTGAGCTACAAATGGTAAATAATGGGTTGTGGGATGATTAGGGCATTGAAACCATAATGCCCACCTAGTGTTTGATAAAATGCTCAAATAAGCTAGAACCATAACCATTTTCCTAATTTTTGTGCAATTTGTTATATTTCCGAAATAGTTCAAAGTTGCTAGCAGTTCCAGAACATCTTAGAGTTTAAGGAAGCTCAAGTGAGTTATGTTAGCTAAACTCTTTTCATAGAATTGAATCCCACGGTTTTCTATAAGTTATGAAATACCCGAAATGGTCTAAGACTCTTAATTGCTCACATGTGTACTTAATGCCTTGAATTGAAAAGCCTTGTTGTTGACAATGATGATGATGTTTGAAAGTGAATAAGGTGAGCATAAAATATGAAATATCTCCATGTGCCAAGAATGATATTATAATTGTGACCACTAGTGCCAATGAATTGAAAAGATGTAAAAGGAGTAATGATTGATAGAAAAAGATGATGTCTCGGGTGAGATGGTCTCGCCGATCGGGCCGTGATCGGACGACAAGACGCACACATGGTGGTGATTGTGCTGGAAATTGAAATTGAAAATTTTGATTGTAGCTGATGTCTCAAATGAGATGCCCTAGCCTATCGGGTCGTGATCGGACTCCGTGTAGAAGTACGGTAGTATTGTGAACAATGGTATATCGGTATGCATTCGCGGGATGCACAATCATTTTGCGGGCCGCACAATCCATCGCTAATCCACCATTCAAAACATCCGGAGGGATGTTCTGCGACGCATTATGCGATCGGGGAATTGGTGTGCGGACCGCGGACAGGTCGCAGAGTTAAGCAGAAAATGCCAGTTCCGAAGGGCCATTATGCTACCCATTTTGCGGACCGTAGAAGCATTATGCGGTCGCATATACGACAGCACATTCTGTTCTGGAGTTTCATTTTTGGATTTTTGTAACCCGGCCCTACTTCGTTAAATAGACGCAATGGACCATTTTTGAGCTAAAATCTGATACTTTGAGAGTGAGAGAGTGCCCTAGAGTGGGAGAGTGATCCTCAACAATTTGTTCTTATATTCTTGCTAAAATATTAGAAGATTTACAAGGAAAACTCACTATGTCTTCATCCTAGAGGTAAGATTCTACACCCTAGTCCTTAATTTCGAATTTTAACTAAAGATGGGTAATTAGCAAGATAATTCTTGGGTACGGGAGTGGTTTATTTTGCATGCATGTGTTATCAAAGGGTGTAGGAAGATTGTTAAGCTACAAATGGTAAATAATGGGTTGTGGGATGATGGAATCCACCATAAAAGGGCATTGAAAGCATAATACCCACCTAGTGTTTGATAAAATGCTCAAATGAGCTAGAACCATAACCATTTTCCTAATTTTTGTGTAATTTGTTATATTTCCGAAATAGTTCAAAGTTTCTAAGAGTTCCGGAACATCTTAGAGTTTAAGGAAGCTCAAGTGAGTTATGTTGGCTAAACTCCTTTCATAGAATTGAATCCCACGATTTTCTGTAAGTTATGAAATGTCTGATTGGTCATTGTGAAATTGGCTATTCCGAGTAAACTTGTGTTGAAAAATATGTGTTCAATGTGTGTTCCAAATGCTTTTATTGTGCTATGTTATCATTTGAGAATGTATTCAAAGTATTGGGTTGTGTACTAAAAATATTACGACTTCGAGTCAAGTTCTAATGAAGGTTATTATGCCAAATTATGTGAAAAATATCTATATGTCTAAGACTCTTAATTTCTCACATGTGTACTTAATGTCTTGAATTGAAAAGCCTTGTTGTTGACAATGATGATGATGTTTGAAAGTTTAAAAGGTGAGCATGAAATATGAAATATCTCCATGTGCCAAGAATGATATTATAATTGGGACCACTAGTGCAAATGAATTGAAAAGATGTAAAAGGAGTAATGATTGATAGAAAAAGATGATGTCTCGAGTGATACGGCCTAGCCGATCGGGTCGTGATCAGATACCATGCCGCACACATGGTGGTGATTGTGCTGGAAATTGAAATTGAAAATTTTGATTGTGGTTGATGTCTCAAATGAGACGGCCTAGCCTATCGGGTCGTGATCGAACTCCGTGTAGAAGCACGGTGGTATTGTGAACGATGGTATATCAGTACTCATTCGCGGAACGCAGAATCATTTCGCGGGCCGCACCATCCATCGCTAATCCACCATTGAAAACATCCGGAGGGATGTTCTACGGCGCATTATGCGATCGGGGAATTGGTCTGCGGACCGCGGACAGTTCACAGAGTGAAGCAAAAAATGCCAGTTCCGGACGGCCATTATGCGGCCTATTTTGCGGACCGCAGAAGCATAATGCAGTCGCATATGCGACCGCAGTTTCTGTTCTGGAGCTTCATTTTTGAATTTTTTAACCCGACCCTACTTCGTTAAATAGACGAAATAGACCAGTTTTGAGCTAAAATCTGATACTTTGAGAGTGAGAGAGTGTCCTAGAGTGGGAAAGTGATCCTCAACAATTTGTTCTTCAATTATTGCTAAAATATTAGAAGATTTACAAGGAAAACTCACTATGTCTTTATCCTAGAGGTAAGATTCTACACCCTAGCCCTTAATTTCGAATTTTAACTAAAGATGGGTAATTAGCAAGACAATTCTTGGGTGCGGGAGTAGTTTATTTTGCATGCATGTGTTATCAAAGGGTGTAGGAAGATTGTTGAGCTACAAATGGTAAATAACGGGTTGTGGGATGATGGAATCTACCATAAAAGGACATTGAAACCATAATGCCCACCTAGTGTTTGATAAAATGCTCAAATGAGCTAGAACCCTAACCATCTTCCTAATTTTAGTGCAATTTGTTATATTTCCGAAATAGTTCAAAGTTGCTAAGAGTTCCGGAACATCTTAGAGTTTAAGGAAGCTCAAGTGAGTTATGTTGGCTAAACTCTTTTCATAGAATTGAATCCCACGATTTTCTGTAAGTTATGAAATACCCAAAATGGTCTTAGACTCTTAATTGCTCACATGTGTACTTAATGTCTTGAATTGAAAAGCCTTGTTGTTGACAATGATGATGATGTTTGAAAGTGAATAAGGTGAGCATAAAATATGAAACATCTCCATGTGCCAAGAATGATATTATAATTGTGACCACTAGTGCCAATGAATTGAAAAGATGTAAAAGGAGTAATGATTGATAGAAAAAGATGATGTCTCGGGTGAGACGGCATAGCTGATCGGGTGGTGATCGGACGCCAAGCCGCATACATGGTGGTTATTGTGCTGAAAATTGAAATTGAAAATTTTGATTGTGGTTGAGGTCTCAAATGAGACGGCCTAGCCTATCGGGTCGTGATCAGACTCCGTGTAGAAGCACAGTGGTATTGTGAACGATGGTATATCGGTACTCATTCGTGGGTCGTAGAATCATTTTGCAGGCCGCACAATCCATCGCTAATCCACCATTGAAAACATCCGGAGGGATGTTCTACGGCGCATTATGCGATCGGGGAATTGGTCTGCGGACCGTGGATAGGTCGCAAAGTGAAGTAGAAAATGCTAGTTCCGGAGGGCCATTATGCGGACTATTTTGCAGACTACAGAAGCATAATGCGGTCGCATATGCGACAACACATTCTGTTCCGGAGCATCATTTTTGGGTTTTTGTAACCCGACCCTACTTTATTAAATAGTCACAATGGACCATTTTTGAGCTAAAATCTGATACTTTGAGAGTGAGAGAGTGCCCTATAGTGGGAGAGTGATCCTCAATAATTTGTTCTTCAATTCTTCCTCAACTATTGGAAGATTTACAAAAAAACTCATTATGTCTTCATCCTAGAGGTATGATTCTACACCCTAACCCTTAATTTCGAATTTTAACTAAAGATGGGTAGCAAGACAATTCTTGGGTATGGGAGTGGTTTATTTTGCATGCATGTGTTATCAAAGGGTGTAGGAAGATTGTTGAGCTACAAATGGTAAATAATGGGTTGTGGGATGATGGAATCCACCATAAAAGGACATTGAAACCATAATTCCCACATAGTGTTTGATAAAATGTTCAAATGAGCTAGAACCATAACCATCTTCCTAATTGTGGTGCAATTTGTTATATTTCCGAAATAGATCAAAGTTGCTAAGAGTTTCGGAACATCTTAGAGTTTAAGAAAGCTCGAGTGAATTATGTTGGCTAAACTCCTTTCATAGAATTGAATCCCACGGTTTTCTGTAAGTTATGAAATACCCGAGTTGGTCATTGTGAAATTGGCTATTCCGAGTAAACTTGTGTTGAAAAATATATGTTCAATGTGTGTTCCAACTGCTTTTATTGTGATATGTTATCATTTGAGAATGTGTTCAAAGTATTGGGTTGTGTATAAAAAATATTACGACTTCGAGTCAAGTTCGAATGAAGGTTATTACACCAAATTATGTGAAACATATCTATATGTCTAAGACTCTTAATTGCTCACATGTGTACTTCATGTCTTGAATTGAAAAGCCTCGTTGTTGACAATGATGATGATGTTGTCATTCTCGATTTAGGCCAGAATATCGAAGCCCTGAGAATAAACTCCCTCGAGGGCTTCCCTTCGAGCTTGCCATCTTGCGTGATCCACCATGCTCTTGGCCGATGGCCTCGACATCGACCTTGAATTGGGCCACTTTAGCATCGGCTTTGGTGTTAGCTACGACCATCTCATATCTGGCCACCTCGAATTCATTGGCCAAGTTTTCCTTAATGAGGAATTGACTTATGAAGAGATTCCAGTTTCTATTATTGATCGAGAAGTCCGAAAGAAGAGAAATAAAGAAATTACATCCGTAAAAGTGCAATGGCGAAACCAACAGGTTGAAGAGGCTATTTGGGAGGTCAAGGAAGAACTAAAGAAAAAATATCCTTATTTGTTTGATTAGCCATGTATTTATAAAATTGTGTTTTATGAAAATTCTAAGGGTTACCTTCTATGAATTATGTATCATTTGTTCAAGTTGACGTCAATATCGTTCCTTTATGCCAGTTCATTGCTTTTGAGGCCACGGTTGGTATTGTTCTTATGTATTATTGCATCATCAGATTATGTATATGTTGTTAGGATTGATTTTTGGGATTCGCTGGCAGGTGGATAGGCCCAGTTACAGGGGAGACTCTTGCAAAATATTTGGAAATTTAGGGAGTTAACCAAATTTTGAAACTACTGGTGTTGGTGAATTAACAGTCGGGCCACATTGAACGCTAATTACGGAATTTGACCCTCAGTCGAGGACGAATGACCCTAAGTGGGGGAGAATGTAAGGCCCCTTAATAAGGTGAGCATGAAATATGAAATATCTCCATGTGCCAAGAATGATATTATAATTGTGATCACTAGTGCCAATAAATTGAAAATATGTAAAAGGAGTAATGATTGATCGAAAAAGATGATGTCTCGGGTGAGACGGCCTAGCCGATCGGGTCGTGATCGGACGCCATGCCGCACACATGGTGGTGATTGTGCTGGAAATTGAAATTGAACATTTTGATTGTGGTTGATGTCTCAAATGAGACGGCCTAGCCTATCGTGTCGTGATCAGATAGTATTGTGAACGATGGTATATCGGTACTCATTTGCGGGACGAACAATTATTTCGCTGGCCTCACAATCCATCGCTAATCCACCATTGAAAACATCCGGAGGGATGTTCTACGGCTCATTATGCGATCGGGGAATTGGTCTGAGGACCACGGATAGGTCACAGAGTGAAGCAAAAAATGCCAGTTCCGGAGGACCATTATGTGGCCTATTTTGCGGACCGCAAAAGCATAATGCGGTCGCATATGCGACAACACATTCTGTTCCGGAGCTTCATTTTTGGATTTTTGTAACCCGACCCTACTTTATTAAATAGACGTAATATGCCATTTTTGAGCTAAAATCCGATACTTTGAGAGTGAGAGAGTGCCCTAGAGTGGGAGTGTGATCCTCAACAATTTGTTCTTCAATTCTTCCTAAAATATTAGAAGATTTACAAGAAAAACTCACTATGTCTTCATCCTAGAGGTAAGATTCTACACCCTATCCCTTAATTTCGAATTTTAACTAAAGATGGGTAATTAGCAAGACAATTATTGAGTACGGGAGTGGTTTATTTTGCATGCATGTGTTATCAAAGGTGTAGGAAGATTGTTGAGTTACAAATGGTAAATAATGGGTTGTGGGATGATGAAATCCACCATAAAAGGACATTGAAACCATAATTCCCACCTAGTGTTTGATAAAATGCTCAAATAAACAAGTACCATAACCATCTTCTTAATTTTGGTGCAATTTATTATATTTCAAAAATAGATCAAAGTTGATAAGAGTTCCGGAACATCTTAGAATTTAAGGTAGCTCAAATGAGTTATGTTGGCTAAACTCCTTTCATAGAATTGAATACCACATTTTGATTGTGGTTGATGTCTTAAATGAGACGGCCTAGCCTATCGGGTCGTTATCAGATGGTATTGTGAACGATGGTATATCGATACTCATTTGCGGGCCGCACAATCATTTCGCTGGCCACACAATCCATCGCTAATCCACCATTGAAAACATCCGGAGGGATGTTCTACGGCGCATTATGCGATCGGGGAATTGGTCTGCGGACCGCGGACAGTTCACAGAGTGAAGCAAAAAATGCCAGTTCCGGACGGCCATTATGCGGCCTATTTTGCGGACCGCAGAAGCATAATGCAGTCGCATATGCGACCGCAGTTTCTGTTCTGGAGCTTCATTTTTGGATTTTTATAACCCAACCCTACTTCGTTAAATAGACGAAATAGACGAGTTTTGAGCTAAAATCTGATACTTTGGGAGTGAGAGAGTGCCCTAGAGTGGGAAAGTGATCCTCAACAATTTGTTCTTCAATTATTGCTAAAATATTAGAAGATTTACAAGGAAAACTCACTATGTCTTTATCCTAGAGGTAAGATTCTACACCCTAGCTCTTAATTTCGAATTTTAACTAAAGATGGGTAATTAGCAAGACAATTCTTGGGTACGGAAGTAGTTTATTTTGCATGCATGTGTTATCAAAGGGTGTAGGAAGATTGTTGAGCTACAAATGGTAAATAATGGGTTGTGGGATGATGGAATCTACCATAAAAGGACATTGAAACCATAATGCCCACCTAGTGTTTGATAAAATGCTCAAATGAGCTAGAACCCTAACCATCTTCCTAATTTTAGTGCAATTTGTTATATTTCCGAAATAGTTCAAAGTTGCTAAGAGTTCCGGAACATCTTAGAGTTTAAGGAAGCTCAAGTGAGTTATGTTGGCTAAACTCTTTTCATAGAATTGAATACCACGATTTTCTGTAAGTTATGAAATACCCAAAATGGTCTTAGACTCTTAATTGCTCACATGTGTACTTAATGTCTTGAATTGAAAAGCCTTGTTGTTGACAATGATGATGATGTTTGAAAGTGAATAAGGTGAGCATAAAATATGAAATATCTCCCTGTGCCAAGAATGATATTATAATTGTGACCACTAGTGCCAATGAATTGAAAAGATGTAAAAGGAGTAATGATTGATAGAAAAAGATGATGTCTCGGGTGAGACGGCATAGCTGATCGGGTGGTGATCGGACGCCAAGCCGCATACATGGTGGTTATTGTGCTGGAAATTGAAATTGAAAATTTTGATTGTGGTTAAGGTCTCAAATGAGACGGCCTAGCCTATCGGGTCGTGATCAGACTCCGTGTAGAAGCACAGTGGTATTGTGAACGATGGTATATCGGTACTCATTCGTGGGTCGTAGAATCATTTTGCAGGCCGCACAATCCATCGCTAATCCACCATTGAAAACATCCGGAGGGATGTTCTACGGCGCATTATGCGATCGGGGAATTGGTCTGCGGACCGTGGATAGGTCGCAAAGTGAAGCAGAAAATGCTAGTTCCGGAGGGCCATTATGCGGCCTATTTTGCAGACTACAGAAGCATAATGCGGTCGCATATGCGACAACACATTCTGTTCCGGAGCATCATTTTTGGGTTTTTGTAACCCGACCCTACTTTATTAAATAGTCACAATGGACCATTTTTGAGCTAAAATCTGATACTTTGAGAGTGAGAGAGTGCCCTATAGTGGGAGAGTGATCCTCAATAATTTGTTCTTCAATTCTTCCTCAACTATTGGAAGATTTACAAAAAAAACTCATTATGTCTTCATCCTAGAGGTATGATTCTACACCCTAACCCTTAATTTTGAATTTTAACTAAAGATGGGTAGCAAGACAATTCTTGGGTATGGGAGTGGTTTATTTTGCATGCATGTGTTATCAAAGGGTGTAGGAAGATTGTTGAGCTACAAATGGTAAATAATGGGTTTTGGGATGATGGAATCCACCATAAAAGGACATTGAAACCATAATTCCCACATAGTGTTTGATAAAATGTTCAAATGAGCTAGAACCATAACCATCTTCCTAATTGTGGTGCAATTTGTTATATTTCCGAAATAGATCAAAGTTGCTAAGAGTTTCAGAACATCTTAGAATTTAAGAAAGCTCGAGTGAATTATGTTGGCTAAACTCCTTTCATAGAATTGAATCCCACGGTTTTCTGTAAGTTATGAAATACCCGAGTTGGTCATTGTGAAATTGGCTATTCCGAGTAAACTTGTGTTGAAAAATATATGTTCAATGTGTGTTCCAACTGCTTTTATTGTGATATGTTATCATTTGAGAATGTGTTCAAAGTATTGGGTTGTGTATAAAAAATATTACGACTTCGAGTCAAGTTCGAATGAAGGTTATTATACCAAATTATGTGAAACATATCTATATGTCTAAGACTCTTAATTGCTCACATGTGTACTTCATGTCTTGAATTAAAAAGCCTCGTTGTTGACAATGATGATGATGTTGTCATTCTCGATTTAGGCCAGAATATCGAAGCCCTAAGAATAAACTCCCTCGAGGGCTTCCCTTCGAGCTTGCCATCTTGCGTGATCCACCATGCTCTTGGCCGATGGCCTCGACATCGACCTTGAATTGGGCCACTTTAGCATCGGCTTTGGTGTTAGCTACGACCATCTCATATCTGGCCACCTCGAATTCATTGGCCAAGTTTTCCTTAGTGAGGAATTGACTTATGAAGAGATTCCAGTTTCTATTATTGATCGAGAAGTCCGAAAGAAGAGAAATAAAGAAATTACATCCGTAAAAGTGCAATGGCGAAACCAACAGGATGAAGAGGCTATTTGGGAGGCCGAGGAAGAACTAAAGAAACAATATCCTTATTTGTTTGATTAGCCATGTATTTATAAAGTTGTGTTTTATGAAAATTCTAAGGGTTACCTTCTATGAATTATGTATCATTTGTACAAGTTGACGTTAATATCGTTCCTTTATGCCAATTCATTGCTTTTGAGGCCACGGTTGGTATTGTTCTTATGTTATATTGCATCATCAGATTATGTATATGTTGTTAGGATTGATTTTTGGGATTCACTGGCAGGTGGATAGGCCCAGTATAGGCCCAGTTACAGGGGAGACTCTTGCAAAATATTTGGAAATTTAGGGAGTCAACCAAATTTTGAAACTACTGGTGTTGGTGAATTAACAGTCGGGCCACATTGAACGCTAATTACGGAATTTGACCCTCAGTCGAGGACGAATGATCCTAAGTGGGGGAGAATGTAAGGCCCCTTAATAAGGTGAGCATGAAATATGAAATATCTCCATGTGCCAAGAATGATATTATAATTGTGATCACTAGTGCCAATAAATTGAAAATATGTAAAAGGAGTAATGATTGATCGAAAAAGATGATGTCTCGGGTGAGACGGCCTAGCCGATCGGGTCGTGATCGGACGCCATGCCGCACACATGGTGGTGATTGTGCTGGAAATTGAAATTGAACATTTTGATTGTGGTTGATGTCTCAAATGAGACGGCCTAGCCTATCGTGTCGTGATCGGATAGTATTGTGAACGATGGTATATCGGTACTCATTTGCGGGACGAACAATTATTTCGCGGGCCTCACAATCCATCGCTAATCCACCATTGAAAACATCCGGAGGGATGTTCTACGGCTCATTATGCGATCGGGGAATTGGTCTGCGGACCACGGATAGGTCGCAGAGTGAAGCAAAAAATGCCAGTTCCGGAGGACCATTATGTGGCCTATTTTGCGGACCGCAAAAGCATAATGCGGTCGCATATGCGACAACACATTCTGTTCCGGAGCTTCATTTTTGGATTTTTGTAACCCGACCCTACTTTATTAAATAGACGTAATATGCCATTTTTGAGCTAAAATCCGATACTTTGAGAGTGAGAGAGTGCCCTAGAGTGGGAGTGTGATCCTCAACAATTTGTTCTTCAATTCTTCCTAAAATATTAGAAGATTTACAAGAAAAACTCACTATGTCTTCATCCTAGAGGTAAGATTCTACACCCTATCCCTTAATTTCGAATTTTAACTAAAGATGGGTAATTAGCAAGACAATTATTGAGTACGGGAGTGGTTTATTTTGCATGCATGTGTTATCAAAGGTGTAGGAAGATTGTTGAGTTACAAATGGTAAATAATGGGTTGTGGGATGATGAAATCCACCATAAAAGGACATTAAAACCATAATTCCCACCTAGTATTTGATAAAATGCTCAAATGAGCAAGTACCATAACCATCTTCCTAATTTTGGTGCAATTTGTTATATTTCAAAAATAGATCAAAGTTGCTAAGAGTTCCGGAACATCTTAGAATTTAAGGTAGCTCAAGTGAGTTATGTTGGCTAAACTCCTTTCATAGAATTGAATACCACATTTTGATTGTGGTTGATGTCTCAAATGAGACGGCCTAGCCTATCGGGTCGTTATCAGATGGTATTGTGAACGATGGTATATCGATACTCATTTGCAGGCCGCACAATCATTTCGCTGGCCACACAATCCATAGCTAATCCACCATTAAAAACATCCAGAGGGATGTTCTACGGCGCATTATGCGATCGGGGAATTGGTATGCGGACCGCGGACAGGTCGCAGAGTGAAGCAGAAAATGCCAGTTCCGGAGGACCAATATGCGGCCTATTTTGCGTACCGCAGAACCATAATGCGGTCGCATATGCGACAGCACATTCTGTTCCGGAGCTTCATTTTTGGATTTTTGTAACCCGACCCTACTTTATTAAATAGACGTAATATGCCATTTTTGAGCTAAAATCCGATACTTTGAGAGTGAGAGAGTGCCCTAGAGTGGGAGTGTGATCCTCAACAATTTGTTCTTCAATTCTTCCTAAAATATTATAAGATTTACAAGAAAAACTCACTATGTCTTCATCCTAGAGGTAAGATTCTACACCCTATCCCTTAATTTCGAATTTTAAATAAAGATGGGTAATTAGCAATACAATTATTGAGTACGGGAGTGGTTTATTTTGCATGCATGTGTTATCAAAGGTGTATGAAGATTGTTGAGCTACAAATGGTAAATAATGGGCTGTGGGATGATGGAATCCACCATAAAAGGACATTGAAAACATAATTCCCACCTAGTGCTTGATAAAATGCTCAAATGAGCTAGAACCATAACCATCTTCCTTATTTTGGTGCAATTTGTTATATTTTTGAAATAGATCAAAGTTGCTAAGAGTTCCGGAACATCTTAGAGTTTAAGGTAGCTCAAGTGAGTTATGTTGGCTAAAATCCTTTCATAGAATTGAATCCCACAGTTTTCTGTAAGTTATGAAATACCCGAGTTGGTCATTGTGAAATTGGCTATTCCGAGTAAACTTGTGTTGAAAAATATATGTTCAATCTGTGTTCCAAATGCTTTTATTATGCTATTTATCATTTCAGAATGTGTTCAAAGTATTGGGTTGTGTATAAAAAATATTACGACTTCGAGTCAAGTTCGAATGAAGGTTATTATGCCAAATTATGTGAAAAATATCTATATGTCTAAGACTCTTAATTTCTCACCTGTGTACTTCATGTCTTGAATTGAAAAGCCTCGTTGTTGACAATGATGATGATGTTTGAAAGTGTATAAGGTGAGCATGAAATATGAAATATCTCCATGTGCTAAGAATGATATTATAATTGTGACCACTAGTGGCAATGAATTTAAAAGATGTAAAAGGAGTAATGATTGATAGAAAAAGATGATGTCTCGGGTGAGACGGCCTAGATGATCGGATCGTGATCGGACGCCATGCTGCACACATGGTGGTAATTGTGCTGGAAATTATAAACTGAAAAAGGTAATGTCTCGGGTTAGACGGCCTAGCCAATGGTATATCGGTACTCATTCGCGGGGCGCACAATCAATTTGCGATCCGCACAATTCATCGCTAATCCATCATTGAAAACATTCGGAGGGATGTTCTACGGTGCATTATGCGATCAGGGAATTGGTCTGCGGACCGCGGACATGTCGTAGAGTGAAGCAGAAAATGCCAATTCCGGAGGGCCATTATGCGGCCTATTTTGCGGACCCGGGGCTTTTTCGTTAAAAATCCGGGTCCAATGGTAGATTCCGTCTACCCATGAC
This sequence comes from Nicotiana tomentosiformis, assembly GCF_000390325.3. Classification (NCBI taxonomy): domain Eukaryota; kingdom Viridiplantae; phylum Streptophyta; class Magnoliopsida; order Solanales; family Solanaceae; genus Nicotiana; species Nicotiana tomentosiformis. The sequence continues at coordinate 134,162,630 of NC_090812.1, read as the reverse complement.
CCCATGAGATCGTATATGTGATTAGTTTCAAAATCTGAGTACAAATCGACTCTCCAAACTCAATTTCTTATGTTTCAAAAACTTAGCAAAGTTTCACCAATGTCTATTTTGATTCACATTATATTGATGTTAAAATCAAATATATCTTGAAGGAATATTATTATAAATAGATTAGAATCACTTACCCACGGTTTGTAGGTAAAAACTCCCCTATCAAAATCGCCTCCTACCAAGTCTAGGGTTCAAAAATGAGAGAATGAACTAAAAAATCCCGTCTCCCAGTAATTTGATCAGTTGCAGATGTCGTAATTGTGAATAAAGCTTCGCGATTGCGAATAAAGTTTCGCAATTGCAGCACTGAAGGCTTAGGGAAACTCTTCGCAAATGCGAATATGGGATCGCATTTGCGACCATTGTTGCCCTCAAAATTGCGACAAGTTCATTGCAATTGCGAACCTAGCCCATCCCAGAAGACCTTCGAAAAAGCGATCACTAGGTACGCAATTACGAACCCAGCATACTTGGCCTACCTTCATAATTGCAATCAAGAATCTGGCAAATGGATTGCCTTGTCGACTGATTTTTGTTGTATAGTCTCTCATGGCAGCTTGTCAGCTCGTACCTTATACATAGCTTCATGACAGCCTTGTCGGCCTATGTTATATATGTTCATGCCATTATTTGTTATTGTTGGTTTTTTAGGATTCATGTCTACCATTTGTATTGATCTTATCGACCCTTATAGATAACAAGAAAGGTTAGATATAATGCGCGTTGGTGCTTGGCAGGTATGGCCCGAGTGCTAGTCATGGCCCTCCAGTTTGGGTCGTGACAACATTATTCCTTTTGTACGAAAATAACACTATCAAAATCCTTTTACAAAACTTACAACATTGTATACGGGTAAAACCGGTGTCGAAGTACATCCCGGTCTACGAAATGATAAGCCAAGCTCAAGAGATGGTAACAGAGGGCCTAAACCGAGGTAGGGATCTAATCAATTCTGAGTCCGGACCATAACGCATGCCCTCAAGGATATCGGGGTCGGGATTAGGGATCGGTCCTGGACTTGTTCAATTTCGTAGAACATTGTCAGGTAGCCAAGATCGGCCGACAAAAGACCGTGATATCCGTGACCAATCGAATATCACAGCGGAGATCTCGGCATATATCGACGTGAGATCAACAATCAGTTAATTAGGGGATTTTTACCTTTTATCGAATTGTACCTAATATATGGCGCCCCTAAGATATAAAAGGGGTATTATTACTTGTAAATCACATTGTAACACGTACTCAGAAGCAATATATTGTTTTTTCTCTCTTTAAGCTCTTATTCAACTGTGTTCTGGTACCGATTGAAGTGCATGTCATTTCCCAAGACTGTAACTGTTCAATTTGTGTGGTTTGAGTTACTTTATCATTGTTTATTTCAATTGAATCTTAATTTATTGCTTTTTGTCATTTTAATCCATGTATCCTTAAAACCACTTGCAAATTCAATTGTTATCTGATTTTGAGGGTAAAAGGTTTGGCACCCACCGTGGGGCTAAGGATAACAGTGGTTATTTGATACAAATTTAGATAACACACACTACTTTACAATTGTTCTTTGAAGTGCCTTTAATTTCAGGTTAAAGCTCAAAATGTCAAACTCACAATTAGCACCCCTACCTGTTGACAATGAGTCCGATCATCACGGTGAAAATAACAACATAGCGCCTGGTAACGAGGTACCGCCCGTTGATCCCATCTAAATTCTAGTCGTGGAACCCACTGGATGCTAACTCGCATGTAGATATCGATACAAACCTGTCTACCGACCCCGAGAATAGCATCTGTGATGGAGCCCGATCGGCAGCGCAAAATACTCAAAATAATGGAGGAGACGTGATCAATATACGGATGATCTTCAAAATGTTACAAGCTCAACAGTTGGCGATAGCTCAGTTATAGAACCAAAGCTGCGCACCAAGCAGAATTTAACCAGATCCGTCCTGGGAAGTCACCCGCAGGGAAGAACCGGTCGCAGAGAGGTCAAATGAAAATGAATCGGGGACTAACCCGGAGATCATAAATATGCTCGAGTAGCTTACAAAAATGGATAGATTCAGGGGAGAAGAAAATCAAAGCAAATGACAAAAAGGTAGAAACCTATAATTCCAGGGTAGATCAAATACCGGGAGCGACGTCGATACTGAAAGGCCTGGATTCCAAGAAGTTCATGCAAAAACCTTTCCCTCTGAGTGCAGCTCCAAGTCGATCCCTAAAAAATTCCGCATGCCCGAGATTCCTAAGTACAATGGAACGACCGACCCAAACGAGCATGTTAACTCCTACACATGCTCCATCAAAGGGAATGACTTGGAGGAAGATGAGATAGAGTTTGTCTTGTTGAAGAAATTCGGAGAGACCCTGTCAAAGGGACGTATCACAACTTGCCTCTTAATTCTTTTGACTCATTTGCTATGCTTGCAGACTCTTTCATGAAAGCACATGCTGGGGTTATCAAGGTCGAAACCAGGAAGTCAGACCTTTTTCAAAGTAAGACAGAAGGATAATGAGATGCTAGGGGAGTTCGTGTCCCGGTTTCAAATGGAACGGATGGATCTGCCACTGGTTGCTGATGATTGGGCCATTCAAGCTCTCACCCAGGGTCTCAATATTCGAAGCTCGGTGGCTTCACAATAGTTGAAACAAAATCCGATAGAATATCCGGCTGTTACCTGGGTCATAACCAGTATCAATCAAAAATCAGAGTCGATGATGATCAACTTGGGGCCCCTTCGGGGTCCGTTTATCCCGTCAGAGCCATCAACAGAGTTAGGAGAGATATCAACCATGAACCAACATCAAACATGGATCAGTATTAGCCTTACAATGGAGATCAAAGAAGTAGCGGGTTCGGGTGCAATTCTATGCGAAGTGAAAGGAGAAGTGCTCGAAGTCAAGGCAACCGCAGACTTATAATCAAGAATGGTTTTGACAGGCCTATCGGGCCTAAGGAAGCATCGAGGTTATCAAAATATAACATTAACGTCGATGTTGCCGCCATTGTATCAGCTATCGGACTCTTCAAGGACACCAAATAGCCTCGATCTCTACAATTTGATCTAAACCAAAGAGATCCTAACCTGATGTATATCGCACTCACGGGCATAGAGCAGAGGATTGCCGACAGTTGAGAGAGGAAATAGCCTAGTTATTCAACAACGTGCACCTTCGAGAATTCCTGAGCGACCGAGCTAAGAACCATTTCAGGAATAGGGATTCCAATAAACAGACCGAATAATAAGAACCTCAACACATCATTAACATGATCATCGGTGGGGTCGATGTCCCTCAAGAGCCGATGTTGAAGTGCAACAGAGTATCCATCACAAGAGAAAAACAAACTCGAGATTACATACCGGAAGGAACATTGTCTTTCAATGATAAGGACGCGAAATGGATCGTGCAGCCCCACAAGGATGCACTAATAATATCTGTACTCTTAAATAAATCTCGATTTAAGCGTGTGTTAATTGATCCAGGTAGCTCCGCCAACATCATCCGATCGAGGGTCGTAGAAAACCCCGGCCTACAAGATGAAATCGTGCCTGCAGTCCGAGTTCTAAACCAATTCAACATGGCATGTGAAACCACTAAGGGGGAGATAACATTACCAGTGAATGCCGCCGGGACCATCCAGGGACATGGATCCATAACATGAGGGCAGTGCCCTCGACTTTTCACCAAGTGTTAAAATTCCCAATATCGGGAGGGGTTAAAACAATCTACGGAGAACAGCCAACCACAAAAGAAATGTTTGGGATCGAAGAGGCAATTCCGATATCCGCACTTGCAATGACAAAGGGGGAAAGTTTGGCCACAAATAAGGAAGCTAAATAGCAATTACCGATACCAGCCCTGTTCCAATTAGATAAATAGGGAACGGATGAAGACGATGACTACAGGGTTACCAGGTCTTTTATAGCCCCCCATGATTCTGACATCACTAAATAGACGGTAAAGGAGATGGAACAGGTCATATTGATCGAGCATCTACCCAATCAAAAGGTATACGTAGACCCGGGGTAAAGTCTCGAGTTTAGGAAAAAACTCATTCAATTCCTTATAGCTAAGATAGATTGTTTCGCTTGGTCCCCCCTTGATATGACAAGTATCCCGCCAGAGATAACCACTCACAAGCTGAGCGTGGACCCGAAATTCTACCCGGTCAAGAAGAAGAGGAGACAACAGTCTGAGGTCAAACATGCTTTCATCAAGAATGAGGTATCTAAAATCCTTAAAATAGTGTCCATTCGGGAGGTTAAATACCCGGATTGGTTAGAAAACGTAGTGGTAGTCCCTAAAAAAGGTAATAAATTAAGAATATATGTAGACTATAAGGATTTGAATAAGGCATGTCCCAAGGACACTTTCCCTTTGACCAATATCGATCGCATGATCGATGCCACAGTCTTCCACGAGATTCTCAATTTTCTCAATGCCTACTTCGGGTACAACCAAATATGGATGAACTCGGATGATCATAAAAAACCTCTTTCATCACTAAATACAGCATATACTGTTATAACATGATGCCGTTCGGACTAAAAAATGTCGGTGCCACTTATCAACGCCTAGTAAACCGGATATTTGAGGAACAAATAGGAAAATCAATGGAGGTTTACATTGATGATATGTTGGTTAAGTCCTTGAAAGCAGAGGACCATTTAAAACATTTGCAGGAAACTTTTAGCATATTGAGGAAATACAATATGAAGCTGAACCCGGAGAAATATGCGTTTAGAGTTGGATCAGGAAAATTCCTCGATTTCATGGTATCCAACCGTGGAATCGAGATGAACCCTGACAAAATCAACGCTATCGAAGATTTTATGGTTGTGGACAATGTGAAGGTCGTGTAAAGGTTAACCGGACGCACAGCCGCCCTGGGGCGATTCATCTCGAGGTCCTCTGATAAGAGCCACCGATTCTTCTCACTACTGAAGAAGAAGAATAACTTTTCATGGACCCCGGAGTGCCAATGGGCCTTGGAGGAACTCAAGCAGTATCTATCGAGCCCAATGCTGCTTCACACGCCGAAGGAAGACGAACAACTATACTTGTACTTGGCAGTATCGGAGATAGCAGTTAGTGGGGTTCTGGTCTGGGAAGAGCAAGGTACGCAATTTACAATTTACTATGTTAGTCGGACTCTAGGTGAGGCCGAAACTAGATACCCTCACCTAGAAAAATTGGCGCTCGGTTTGCTAAGCGCCTCCAGGAAGCTGAAACCATTATTTCACTATCATCCTATATGTGTTGTGACTACTTACCCATTGTAAAATATAATGCATAAACCCTAGCTCTCTGGATGATTGGCCAAATGGGCTGTGGAGATTTGCGGGTACAATATTAAATATCGACTCCGGACCGACATTAAGTCTCAATTTTGGTCGGACTTCGTGTCCGACTTTATGCCAGCCCTAATTCCCGAGGTCGAGAGAGAGTTGCTAGTAACCTCGAGGATGTCTTCGGGGATCTCGACCCTCTTTACGGACGGTGCCTCGAATGCAAAAGGGTCCGTACTTGGCATCGTACTGAAGCCACTAACATGAAACATAGTTAGATAATCAATTAGCACTGTGAAATTGACTAACAACGAGGCCGAATATGAGGCCATGATTGTAGGTCTCCAACTAGCCAAATGCTTGGGGGTGGAGGGGATTAAAGATAAGTGTGATTCCCTCTTCGTGATGAACCAAGTTAAGGGATATTCGAGGTGAGAGAATAACAGATGCAAAGGTACTTGGATAAGTTGCAGGTAACATTACATTGGTTCAAGGAGTGGACTTTGCAACACATACCTCGGGATTAAAACAATGATGCTGATGCCCTTGCTAGCTTAGGGTCATCGGTCGAGGACGACGAGCTCAACTCGGGGGCAGTCGTACAACTGATGAGATCGGTAGTGGAAGAGGGCCATGCCGAGATAAACTCCACAACCCTGACTTGGGACTTGAGAAACAAATATATAGAATATATGAAGACCGGAAAACAGCCCTCGAATCCAAAAGAATTGAGGGCCCTGCATACGAAGGCAACCTGATTTTGCTTGTCCGAAGACGGAACCCTATTTAGAAGAATTGCGAAGGAGTTCGTACAAAAATGTGATGAATGTCAAAGACATGCTCCGATGATACATCAACCCGAGTAGCTGCTGCATTCGGTTTTGTCACCATGGCCATTAGTGAAGTGGGGAATGGACATTATTGGCCCCCTTCCCTGGGCACCCGATAAGGCTCAATTTATATTGTTTATGACTGACTGTTTCTCTAAAAGGGTGGAAGCTCAGGCATACGAGAAGGTTAGGGAGAAGGATGTCATCGATTTCATTAGAGACCACTTCATATGCTAGTTCGGAATGCCGACCGAGATAGTGTGCGACAACATGAAACAATTCATCGGCAGCAAAGTGACCATGTTTGTCGAATACCATAATATCAAAAGGATCCTATCAACACCCTATCACCCTAATGGGAACGGACAAGAAGAATTGACTAACAAAACCATACTCCAAAACCTCAAAAAGAGGTTAATTGACGCTAAAGGAAAATGGAAGGAAATTCTGTCTGAAGTCCTATGGGTGTCACGCCCCAACCTCGGGAAGCACGACCGGTGCTCAACCGAGTGAACCCGATCGCGCAAGCTTGTTAGATACTTTCTAGCCAACTCACCCATGATAAAAAACAAGGACACGATTCAATTAATTAGATAGTAGGAAGATCATATATATACAATACTAAATCGTCTCATTAATTACTTCACTTTTAAGTTTCAAGATACACACATTCTTATGATTCGAATGGAACAAGAGACCAAAACACAACATAATATGTTTGACTTTTCTAGCACCCATGCACAACCCACATAGTGTCAACGGAGCCTCTAAAAGATACAAAAGAGTATTATGATAGTGCCGGCAACAAGGCCCTGGCTATACCTCAATAAGTGATAACAAAATATACAAAAGATACATGACCGCGGAATGAGGTGGGGCTCACCAAGTATGCTAGGAGGAAGGTGTACTGCTATCGCTGATCAACACTGCCTGCTATGGAACCACCTGCATCCATTTAAAGATGCAGCGCCCCCCGGCAAAAAGGACAATAGTATTTTCGAATAGTACTAGTATGTAAAACTAAACACCATCTCAATAGAATGAATAATAATACAAGGGGAAACAATCATAAGTTCAATAAGAGCTTCCAACAATACTAAAACATCAAGTAAGGATCACATAAGTTCTCAAGTCAATTCCAATGTTATTAGGTTGGGTGATCTTTAAAGCCAATGTACCATAATTCACAATACCTCTGTATTCTTACACGGAGTCCGATCGCGACCCGATCGGCTAGGTCGTCTCATTTGAGACATCAATCATAACCACAATTTCATTATAATTTCCAGCATAGTCACCACCATATGTGCGGCATGGCTTCCGATCACGGCCCGGACGGCTAGGCTGTCTAACCCGAGACATTACCTTTTTCAGTTTATAATTTCCAGCACAATTACCACCATGTGTACGGCATAGCATCTGATCACGACCCGATCGGCTAGGACGTCTCACCCGAGACATTACCTTTTCAATCAATCATCTGACTTTATAATTCTTTCATATCTTTTCAATCCATTGGCACGAGTGGCCTCAATTAGAAAGTCATTCCTTGACTTGGCCGTATTTCATAATTCCAGTTTCCCCTTTTCCACATTCAAACATCATTATCATTATCAAAAACAATAAGGTTTCCCATTCAAGACATTAAATTCACATATGAGCAATTTGGGAATCTTAGCCACATAGAGACTTTTCATACAATTTGGCACAACAACCTTTATTCGATCTTGACATGAAGTCTTAACATTTCTAACACATATTCCATATTTTGAACACATCCTCAAATGGCAAGATGACATGATGAAGCATTTAGAATAAATACAGAACATACATCCTTCAACACAAATACATTAGGAATAGCTAATTCAATAACGGTCAACGACTTACACCAATTACATGAACACTGTGAGATTCGATTCTAAGAAGAAGGGTGTTTAGCCAACATACCTCAATTGAGCTTCCTTAAACTTTTAAAACATTCCGGAATTCTTAGCAACTTCAATCTATTTTAGAAATATAACAAGTTGAACCAAAATTAGGAAGATGGTCATGATTCTAGCTCAATTGATAACACATGCATGCAAGGTAACAATCCTCACACCCAAGAATTGTCTTTCAAAATTGAGGGTTAGGGTGTAGAATCTTACCTCTAGGATGAAGACCTAGTGAGTTTTCCTTGTTAATCTTCAAAGATTCAAGCAAGAATTGAAGGACAATTTATTGAGGATCACTCTCTCACTCTAGGGCACTCTCTCCCTCTCAAAATGTTAGATATTAGCTAAAAATTGCACAAAACATGTAATTAACGAAGTAGGGTTGGGTTATAAAAACACAAAAATGAAGCTCCGAAACAGGGTATGCGGTCGCATATGCGACCGCATAATGGATATGCGGTCCGCATAATCGGCCCCACAATTTGTGGCCAAAAACTGGGAAAATTTTGCCTGGGTCTGCGGTCACTATGCGGCCCGCAGACCTGTTATGTGGTCGGATAATGCACCGCAGAACCTCCCTCCACAAAAGTCTAAGGATGATTATGAGATCAAAGTGCGGCCCGTGAAACGGTTGTGCGGTCGCAAAACTGGCAGCGAAATTGACATAAAAAATGGCCCAAATAACTGCTTCACTCTGCGGCCATTCTGTGCCCCGCAGAGTGATTATGCGGCCACATAATAGGCCGCAGAAATGCATATTTCTGCAAAATATTTTCCTTCAACTCCCCAGCGCACTGTTCAATCCAAAACGTCCGAACCACGGCATCATGGAACCGCAATTTTTAGGAAACATTTTAGGGGGCCGTACAATGTGTGTACCGCACGACCTCAAAGTCCAGTACCAGGGCCATCCCGTTTTTGCTGGTTTATGGCGCTGAGGCTCTAATACCGGTTGAAGTCGGAACCAAGTCTCAGGTTTCGATATGCAACCAAAGAATCGAATGGCGAGGCCATGAGTAAGAGCCAAGAACTATTAGATGAAAGGCGTGAAGCCGCCCTTGTCCGGTTGTCGCCCAAAAATAGCGGATCGAGTGATATTACAATTGAAGGACCAACTTTCGACACTTCAATGTTGGGGACATGGTGTTAAGAAAAGTCACACTAAGCACCCAGAATCCGAACGAGGGGAAGCTGGGGCCGAACTGGGAAGGACCATATAAAATTATCGAGATCACCGGAAAGGATCGTACAAACCCAGAACAGTGAACGGAGAGCAAGTACCAAACAACTGGAACATAACTCACTTGAAGCAATACTACTACTAAGGTACGACCCTATTCATTCCTTTTACTTATTTTTGAACTAACACTTGCAGGTAACCAACAAGGAATGGTACCATTTTTAGGCCTGAAAGCACGCGTTGCACTCTTTTTCCTTTGAACCGGTTTTGTTCCAAATGGGTCTTTTGGCAAGGTTTTTAACGAGGCAACATCGGATTGTGCTAAGTTAGAATCGAAGGTCGATAATGAATCGGTGTCAAAAATCACATCAACAGTATCCGAGCCTTCAATGTGATCAACCTCGGACACTGAGAGGTATTACCCTCGGATAACGACTTTAGCAAGGATAGAGACTTTGTGACTGAACGGTCTTCGCTCGATCGACAGGATTTACTGTAAGGGCCAAATAGTCAAATGGGTCGTGCCCGCATAGACTACTCGAGCCCTGGTACAAAGGTTTTACACATGTGTAACTATTGCGCACAAGAATAAAAAGAAGTCTCTACCTTGCGGATGAATATCTTGTCCGTTAAAATTTTTCTTTCTTCATTTCTTAAGGAATTTCATATATCCGATATCCTAAAGGTATCTAGCCCATGGGCTGCCTTAATCCAAGTTCAAATGATTACTCCCACCCGGGGACTGCCATCCAAAAACAAACTCGGACTGCCTGGGCTATCAAAGCCCGGGGGCACAAGATCTATTAGGCAACGCCCGAACTTTAAAGGCTACGGCCCCACTAGGGGACTATTATCTTAGGCAAGCTTGGATAACTCGGGATAACAAGCCCACTAGGAAACACCTGAACTAAAAAGCCTACGGGCATTTTAAATTGGCTCGGAGACGTCTGAGGCCCGTAACAACTAGGAACCACGGTTTTTAGGAAAATTTTTATGGGGCCTTACATCCTCCCCCACTTAAGATCATTCGTGCTCGACTGAGGGTCAAGGTTCACTATTAGCATTTTATGCAACTCAGTTTTCATACCACACTCCAGCAGCCCCAAATTTGACTAACTCCCTAAATTTCCAAAAATTTCGCCAGAGTTGCCCCTGTAACTGGGCTTATCCACCTGTCATAGAGCCCCAAAAACACATCCTCAAAACATATATATAATCCAATGACGAAATATAACACAATAACAACACCTACTGTGGCCTCATGCGAAATATATTACCAGAAACAGAACACCCTTAACATCAACTGTACAAAAGATACATAATTCGTAGAAGGTAACCCTTAGAATTTTCATAAATTACAACTTTATAAATACATGGATATTCAAACAAATAAGGATACTTCTTCTTCATTTCTTCCTCGGCTTCCCAAATAGCCTCTTCAACCTGTTGGTTTTGCCATTGCACTTTCACGGATGCAATTTATTTATTTCTCAACTTTTGGACTTGCCGATCAATAATAGAAACTGGAATTTCTTCATATGAAAGTTCTTCATTAACCTCAATGGCTTCAACCGGCACAATAGCTGATAGATCTCCAACTACCTTCTTCAACATAGACATATGGAACACTGGGTGCACTAATGACATCTCGGGTGGTAGCTCAAGCTTGTATGCTACCTCACTGATCCTCTGAATGATTTTGTATGACCCGATATACCTCGGACCCAATTTCCCTTTCCTTCCAAACCGCATTATACCCTTCATGGGGGAAACTTTCAAGAATAGCCAATCATCTTCTTTAAACTCTAAGTCTCTGCGACGAACATCCGAATAGGATTTTTTACGACCTTGAGCAGTTTTCAACCGCTCCTTAATGACTCTAACCTTCTCCATAGCCTGATGTATGAGGTCTAGCCTTATCAACTCAGTTTCCCCAATTTCGAATCACCCAATGGGAGGTCTACTTCTCCTACCATACAATGCCTCAAATGGTGCCATTTGGATACTAGCATGAAAGCTATTGTTATAAGCAAACTCTACGAGTGGAAAATGATCATCCCAGCTACCCTTGAAGTCAAGTACACAAGCACACAACATGTCTGAATAGTCCGCTCTGCTTGCCCGTCGGTATGTGGATGGAAGGATGTACTAAGATTCACCTAAGTACCCAAACCTTGCTGAAATTTCTTCAAATATTTGTCGTGAACTGAGCCCCTCGATTGAAAATGATAGAAATGGGAGTGCCATGCAGCCTGACTATTTCCTTGATATACAACTAAGCATATTGTTCCGCTGTGTCGGTAGATTTAACTGGTAAGGAGTGTGCTGATTTCGTGAGTCGATCCACAATCACCCGAATTGAGTCAAACTTGCGCGGAGTGCGTGGTAATCCTACCATAAAGTCCATATTAATCATTTCCCACTTCCACATTGGAATTTCTATGTTCTGTGCCAACCCACCAGGCCGTTGGTGTTCGGCCTTCACTTGCTGACAATTCAGACATCTTGCCAAAAAGTTCACCACATTTCTCTTCATATCATTCCACCAATAGACTTCCTTAAGATCATGATACATTTTTGTAGAGCCCGGGTGCACGGAATACCTGGAAGTGTGAGCCTCGGTCATGATTCTTTCTCGGAGACCATCTACATTTGGAACACATAGCCGCCCTTGGTACCTTAGTGTACAATCATCCATGCCAAGAGTAAAAGCCATAGTTTTATGTTTATGAATCCCCTCCATCAGTTGTACCAAAAATGGATCGTCGTATAGCTTCTCTTTGACTTCCACAACGAGCAATGATTCAGCCCTATTTTGCACAATTACCCATCCTTCACTAGAGTCCGCAAGACGAACTCCCAAACTAGCTAACTGGTGAACCTCCCTGGCCAACAACCTCTGACATACCTCCAAGTGATCCAAACTACCCATAGATTTCTAGCTAAGAGCATCCGCCACCATATTGGCTTTCCCCGGGTGATATAGGATATCGATGTCGTAATTCTTGAGTAACTCAAGCCATATTCTCTGCCTCATATTCAGCTCCTTTTGTTTGAAAATATATTGAAGGATCTTGTGGTACGTGAATACATCCACATGGACCCCATACAAATAATGACGCCAAATCTTCAATTCAAAAACCACCGCCGCAAGTTTTAAGTTATGTGTTGGGTAGTTCTTTTCATGATTCTTAAGTTGCCTAGAAGCATAAGCTATCACCTTGCCATGTTGCATTAATACACACCCAAGTTCGATTCTCGAAGCATCACAATATACTACGAACCCATCTGTACCATCTGGTAGAGCCAACACTAGTGCCGAAGTCAATCTCAATTTCAACTCTTGGAAGCTCCTTTCACAAGCATCTGGCCATTGGAACTTAATTGCCTTCTGTGTCAATTTAGTCAATGGAGAGGCAAGATTAGAAAATCCCTCCACAAACTTTCTGTAATACCCTGCTAAGCCTAAGAAACTGTGAATCTCGGTTGGTGTTATAGGTCTAGGCCAATTCTTCACCGCTGCAATCTTTTGAAGATCGACCTTAATTCCTTCTCTATAGACAACATGACACAAGAATGTGATAGATTTGAGCCAAAATTCACATTTTGAAACTTTCGCGTACATTTGGTGCTGATGAAGAGCCTGTAAAACTGCCCTGAGATGATCGGCATGGTCCTCTCGACCTCGTGAATACACAAGAATATCGTCAATGAATACTATGACAAAGGAATCAAGAAAAAGGTTTGAAAACCCGATTCATAAGATCCATTAAAAGCCGCCAGGGAATTTGTTAGCCCAAGAGACATTACCGTAAATTCAAAGTGCCCATATTAGGTCCTGAAAGCTGTTTTTAGAATATCCTGCTCCCTGATCTTCAATTGGTGGTACCCGGACCGTAAATCAATTTTGGAGAAGTACCTAGCACCCTGTAACTGATCAAGCAAATCATCTATTCTTGGTAATGGGTATTTGTTTTTGATTGTGACTTTATTGTGCTGCCGGTAGTCAATACACATCCTCAGTGACCTATCTTTCTTCCTCACAAAGAGAACCGGTGCCCCCCATGGTGACACACTCAGTCAGATGAAACCCTTCTCTAATAAATCATTCAATTGTTTCTTTAGCTCCTTCAATTCAGTTGGTGCCATCCTGTAGGGCAGAATAGATATAGGCTGCGTGCCTAGCATCACATCAATCCCAAAATCAATCTCCCTGTCTGGCGGAATCCTAGGAAGTTCATCAGGAAAGACCTCCGGAAATTCATTCACCACTAGCACAGACTCGAGTGTAGGTGTCTCAGCATCGGTGTCCGTAACCCGAACCAAATGATAGATACAACCCTTGTTAATCATCTTCGTTGCCTTAAGGTAAGAAATAAACCTATCTTTTGGCATCACATTATCCCCCCTCCACTCAACAACTGGCTCATTTGGAAATTCAATTCTCACGGTCCTAGTTCGGCAATCGAGCTTGGCAAAACATGAATAAAGCCAATCCATTTCCATAATTACTTCAAAATCGACCATCCCCAATTCAATGAGATCGGCCACGGTGTCCCGACCATGCACCGTGACAGTACAATTCCTATAAACCCGTGTGGCCACAATAGACTCACCAACCAAAGTAGATACATAGAACGGCTCAAGAAGTTGTTCCGGTTCTATCCCAAATTCCATAACAACATAAGGAGTAACATAGGACAAAGTGGAACCAAGATCAATAAGAGCATATACATCATGAGATTGGACAGTCAATATACCTATGACAACATATGGAGAAGCCTCTGCACTCTGGCGACCACTCATAGCATAGAAATGGTTGGGTCCTCCCGAACATTGCGCACCACCCCTAGCTGTACCACGCCCTGCTGGTGCTGGAGTACCTTGAGGTAGAGGGGGTGCTGAAGATGTAGCAGCTGCACAACTAGATGGCCGTGCTATGCCCCTGAATATGACCCCTCAATCCGCACCCGTAACATATCGGTAGGTCCATGTAGCAGATCCCCGAGTGCACCATCCCACACCTGGGGCATGGGGGCCTCCGCTGCTGGTGGAACCTCCCTCCTGATCGGCCCTGCTGGTGGGGTCCCCTGCTACCCTGATTGGGTCGGAAATGACTCACCTGCTGGTGGTGCATTGGCTGAAGACTGAGCAAAAGACTGGGATAGCCCTGATGACCCTCCCCTAAAAGTTGATCTTCCCCCACCAAATGACTCCCCTAAGTTGCCCGCGGACCGGGCCTTGCAGGCACCCTTTCGCTCCATTATGTTCTTCAATTTACGATTCACTGTACCTTGAGCAAGTGCTACCATCTTTCCATAGTTCATATCCGAATTCAAGGCAACTGTAGCTGCCACATGGATAACCAAGGGGCTAAGGCCCTGCACAAACTGGCGCACTCTAGCCTCCATAGTAGGCACCATGAGAATGGCATATTTAGACAGACGCGCGACCTCCATGTGATACTCCCACACACTCTTACTACCTTGTTTAAGTTTCTCAAACTCTGCGGCACAGACTGCCCTAGTCATGGCCGGAAAGAAATGGTCCATGAAAGTGTCAGCAAACTCACTCCACCTCGCTGGAGGGCTCCCCTCCTCCCGAGAGTCCTCCCACAGCTCAAACCAAGAATAGGCCACCCCTTTCAGGTGGTAGGCGGCCAACATCACTCTCTCTGTCTCAGTAGCACGCATAACCCGGAGAGTCTTATGCATCTCATCAATGAAGTCTTGTGGGTCCTCCTCGGGATTAGCACCCATGAACACCGGAGGATCCAACTAAAGAAACCTCTTCACCCTAGAACCAATAGAATCCCCTTGTTGGCTAAAAGAAGTGGGTGAAACATTTGATCTTTAGGCTTGAGAAGCCACTATCTATGTAAGCATCAGGATAGCTCCCCTAATATCCCCATCAGAAATACCAGAACCAGAAGCTAGGGCTGGAGGTGGTTTGGGAATATCAGTTGGAGGAATCGCTGCACCCTCAGTAGGTGCAAGAACTGGTGTGGCCTGGTCCGGTGTAGTGGAATCAAGCACTGTAGCAATCAGGGGATTATCCTCACCCCTCGGGTATTCAGCCGCATCACCAAATAAAGGGTCAACTGCCACTCTTGAGGCGGCATTGGCTCCTTGGCCAGTTCTTACTCTCGTTTTAGGTGCCATATACTGAAAGTTAAGGAATGCACGAATTAGAAGAGGAACAGTTTCACAATCACTTTCATCACACGATCCAGAATATCAAAGAAGGGTATTATTCCTAAATGTCCAAATAGCCTCCAACTTATAGATGTAGTCGACAACACACTGATAAGGAGGACTATACTAGACACGACTCCAAGACATCCTAGGACACTTTAAAACCTTAGGCTCTGATACCAAGTTTGTTATGCCCCAACCTCAAGAAGCGCGACCGACACTCAACCGAGTAAACCCGGTCGAGCAAGCATGTTAGATACTTTCTACCCAACTCACCCATGATAAAAAAAAAGGACATGATTCCATTAATTAAATAGTAGGAAGATCATATATATACAATACTAAATCGTGTCATTGGTTACTTCACTTAAGTTTGAAGATACACACATTATTATGATTCGAATGGAACAAGAGACCAAAAAACAACATAATCTGTTTAACTTTTCTAGCACCCATGCACAACCCATATAGTGTGCATGGAGCCTCTAAAATATACAAAAGAGTGTTATGATAGTGCTGGCAATAAGGCCCCGGCTATACCTCAATAAGTGATAACAAAATGTACAAAAGATACATGACCGCGGAATGAGGTGGGGCTCACCAAGTCTGATAGGAGGAAGGTGTACTCCTATTGCTGATCAACACTGCCTGCAATTGAACCACCTGCATCCATTTAAAAATGCAAGGCCTCCGGCCAAAGGGACGTTAGTACTATCGAATAGTACTAGTATGTAAAACTAAACACCATCTCAATAGAATGAATAATAATACAAGGGTTAAACAGTCATGAGTTCAATAAGAGCTTCAAACAATACTAAAACATCGAGCAAGGATCACATAAGTTCTCAAGTCAATTCCCATGTTATTAGGTTGGGTCATCCTTAAAGCCAATGTACCATAATTCACAATACCTCTGTATTGTTACACGGAGTTCGATCTCGACCCGATCGGCTAGGTCGTCTCATTTGAGACATCAATCATAACCATAATTTTATTATAATTTCCAGCACAGTTACCACCATGTGTGCGGCATGGCGTCCGATCACGGTCCGATCGGCTAGGCCGTCTCACCCGAGACATTACCTTTTTCAGTTTATAATTTCCAATACAATTACCACCATGTGTGCGACATGGCGTCCTATCACGGCCCGATCGGCTAGGCCGTCTTACTCGAGACATTATGTTTTCTATCAATCAACTCACTTCATACTTCTTTCACATCTTTTCAATATCATAATTCCAATTTTCATTTTTCCACATTTAAACATCATTTTCATTATCAACAATAATAAGGTTTCCCATTCAAGATATTAAATTCACATATGAGCAATTTGGGAATCTTAGGCACATAGAGGCTTTTCGCACAATTTGGCATAACAACCTTTATTCGATCATGACATGAAGTCTTAATATTTCTAACATATATTCCACATTTTAAACACATCCTCTATTGGCAACATGACATGATGAAGCATTTAGAATAAATATTGAACGTACATCCTTCAACACAAACACATTAGGAATAGCCAATTCTATGATGATCAATTTGGGACTTACACCAATTACATGAATACCGTGGGATTCGATTCTAAGAAGAAGGGTGTTTAGCCAACATACCTCAATTGATCTTCCTTAAACTTTTAAAACGTTCCGAAATTCTTAGCAACTTCAATCTATTTTAGAAATATAACAAGTTGAACCAAAATTAGAAAGGTGGTCGTGATTCTAGCTCATTTGAGCATATTATAAAACACTAGGTGTGCATCAATGTTATAAGGCCTTTTGTGGAAGATTCCATCATTCCCCAACCCATTCTCTACCATTTTTAGCTCACAACCTTCCCACCTTCTTTGATAACACATGCATGGAAGGTAACAACCCCCACACCCAGGAATTGTCTTTCTAATTATCCCATTCTTAGAAAAAATTCGAAATTGAGGGTTAGGGATCATACCTCTAGGATGAAGACCTAGTGAGTTTTCCTTGTTAATCTTCAAAGATTCGAGCAAGAATTGAAGGATAATTTGTTTAGGATCACTCTCTCACTATAGGAAACTCTCTCCCTCTCAAAATATCAGATTTTAGCTCAAAAATGGGACAAAACGTCTAATTAACAAAGTAGGGTCAGGTTATAAAAACCCAAAAAAGAAGCTTTGGAATAGGGTATGCGGTCGCATATGTGACCGCGGAATGGATATGCGGTTCGCATAATCGGCCGCATAATTTGGGGCCAAAAACTTGGAAAAATCTTCCTGGGTCTGCAGTCACTATGCGGCCCGCAGACCTGTTCTGCGGTCGCATAATGTGCCGCAGAACCTCCCTCCACAAAAGTCCAAGGCTGATTATGCGATCAAAGTGCGGCTCGCTAAACGGTTGTGCGGTCGCATAACTGGCCGTGAAATTGACATAAAAAATGGCCCAAATAACTGTTTCACTCTGCAGCCATCATGTGGCCTATTTCTGCAAAATATTTTCCTTCAACTCCCCAGCACACTGTTCAATCCAAAAAGTCTGAACCCCGGCATGATGCAACCCCGGTTTATAGGACAAAATTTACGGGGCCTTACAATGGGTGTACCGCATGACCTCAAAGTCCAGTACCGGGGCCACCACGTTCTCGCTGGTTTACGACATCGAGGCTCTAATACAGATTGAAGTCGGAGAACTAAGTCTCAGCTTCCGATATGCAACCAAAGAATCGAATGACGAGGCCATGAGTAAGAGCCTGAAAATATTAGATGAAAGGCGTGAAGCCGCCCTTGTCAGGTTGGCCGCCCAAAAATAGCGGATCGAGTGATATTACAATCGAAGGATCATTTTTCGACACTTCAATGTCATGGACGTGGTGTTAATAAGGGTCTCACTAAGCACCCATAATTCGAACGAGGGGAAGTTGTGGCCGAACTGGGAAGGACCGTATAAAATTATCGAGATCACCGGAAAAGGATTGTACAAACTCGAAACAATGAACGGAAAATAACTACCGAACAACTGGAACATAACTCACTTGAAGCGATACTACTGCTGAGGTATGACCCCATTTATTCCTTTACTTATTTTTGAACTAACACTTGTAGGTAACCAACAAGGAACGATACAATTTTTAGGCCTGAAAGCATGCGTTGCACTCTTTTTCCCTTGAACCTGTTTTTTCTCTAATGGGTCTTCTGGAAAGGTTTTTAACGAGGCAACAACGGATTGTGCTAAGTTAGAGTCGAAGGCCGACCATGAATCGGTGACAAAAATCACATCAACAGTATCTGAGGCTTCTCTATGATCAACCTCGGACACCGGGGGGCATTACCATCGGATAACGACTTTAGCAAGGACAGGGACTTTGTGATTGAACGGTCTTGGCTCGATTGATAGGATTTACTGTAAGGGCCAAACAGTCAAATGAATCGTGCTCGCATAGACTGCTCGAGCCCTGGCACAAAGCATATACACATGTGTAACTATTACGCACAAGAATAAAAAGAAGTCTCTATGTTGCGGATGAATATCTTGTCCGTTAAAATTTTTCTTTCTTCATTTCATACATCTGATCCCCTAAAGGTATCGAGCCCATGGGCTGCCTTAATCCGAGTTCAAACGATCACTCATACCCGGAGAGTGCCGTCCAAAGACAAACTCGGATTGCCCGGGCTATCAAAGCCCGGGGACACAAGACCTTTTAGGAAACGCCCGAACTATAAAGGCTATGACCATCCCCACTCGGGGACTGTTATCTTAGACAAGATCGGATAACTCGGGATAACAAGCCCACTAGGCAACACCCGAACTAAAAAGGCTATGGTTAAATTAAAATGGCTCAGAGATGTCTGAGGCCCGTAACAAAAACAAGAAGGCCTTAAAATTTCTTAACCTGTTCTAAAGGCTACCCTCGACAAACTATAATCTAAAAAAGTATAAGTACTTTGGGAAATATTTTCGGTCACACCGAACCCCATGATGCCTTAATAGAAAATAATATTGAAGGCAAGGCTTGTTCGAACCTTCGAACCTAACCTAACTATTTCATGCTAAGGCATTTCAATCTTTGCAAATATAAATAATAAAGCAAAGGAAAAATTCAGAAGTTGGTGAAGGGAAAAAGCCTTATATACATATCAAATGATTTTTTACAAGGGCCAAACAGCCTCGATGCAAACTTTTACAAAGGCTAAACGGCTTCAACAAAAAGGTAATACAAAAGGCAGAAAAACAAAAACATCTATGAAACGCCTAAGTGACCTAGTCTTTGCCGGGGGCCGCTTCATCACCAGGGCCTTCGGGGTCACCTCCACCCTCGGATTCGCTCAAATCCTTGGAGTATTCATCATCCTCGGTATAATCCAACTTCTTGGCCTCGGATTCGAGCCCCTTGGCACTCTCAATTTCGGCCAACAAGTCAAAACCCCGAGCATGAATTTTCTCGAGGGCCTTGGCCAGATGTTCTCGATTGAAGAAGGCCAAAACTTGCTGAGACTGGAGCTCCTCAATCTTTTTGGCCTGCACCATGGCCTTTTCCTTTGCCGCCCGAAGCTAGACCTCAGCCAAAGCCAATTGAGCCTGGGCACTTTCCTTTTGCGACGCCAAGCGGTCCATTTTGCTTTTCCATTCTTTGGCCCCGGCCTTTATCACGTCCATCTCTGCCCGAAGATGGTCAAGATTTCGTTGGACCTGCGGGTTTGGAGCGTTAGTCACTGAGTCTAGCTCATCGTCACTAACTTCAAAGACTTTTACCTTTTCCACCAGGTCGGCATGCTCTTTCTGAACTGCCTCTAGCTCATCTCGGAGGCTCTTAGCCTACCCTTCACGTTGCTCGCTATGAAGTTTGTAAGCATCTCTCTTCTCAGTGAGCCCTCGAATCTCGGCCTCATACTGGTTTAGCTCTTCCCGATATCGGAGAAAAGTTTCATGATGAAGCATCGAGGCCTACAAACGCAAAGAAACATCTATAAATTAATCATAATACAAATTAGAAGTCATCTAAAGGAATCTAAATTTACCCGATTTAACGTCTATTGGGCTTCGTTGAACAGGCAGGGCAGTTCCACCTCGTTCATCTTGTCTTGCTCATCCTCGGTCACCAAGCACCGAATGTAACTGGCCACCCCTATGAGGGGCAGAGAGGATTCGGGCATCCTCCGAAATGGAGATGATGATTGATCACTTCTGGTCAGGATCCACGCTCGGAGCTGGGAACCGCTTGATAAGTTTCGGACTTGAGCAAGGCCCGCTTGTTCCCGAAGATGGGCTCTTGCTTAGCACCTTTAAGTCACCCAATCCGGTGATATCCTCTGTGGTGCAAAAATCCACACCATAACAAATGCCACGGGGGGGGGGGGGAGGGGTCTTCCGCTCTATGGAACCCCTCGTTAGGACGTTCTTTCACCATCCGAGCATCGTTGTACATGGAATTAGTCAACGAAGGTGACTCGGAGATGTCTATCACATCGAGTGCATCCTTCAGGGCATTGCCCACTGCCCGGGAAGCCCCGATCATGGCTTCCTCGTCGGCCTCCCTAACTTGAGGCAAAACTACCTCGCACCTCTCTGGTTCGGAAGCCTCGGCCATGGCCCTCCCCATCGGCCTCCATAAATTGAGGCAATTCAGTTTTACCTCTCACTGGTTTGGAGGGTGATTACTTGTAAATCACATTGTAACACGCACTCAGAAGCAATATATTATTATTTTCTCTTTAAGCTCTTATTAAACTATGTTCTGGTACCGATTGAAGTGGATGTAATTGAAGGGTGGCTAATTTTCCAAGACTGTAACTGTTCAATTTGTGTGGTTTGAGTTTACTTTATCATTGTTAATTTCAATTACAACCTAATTTATCGCTTTGTATCTATTTAATCCACGTATCCTTAAAACTACTTACAAATTCAATTTTTATCTGATTTTGAGGGTAAACAAACATAAAGAACTAAACGTATTAACATGCTAAGCATTTTCTATAACTAAAATTTTTAGTGAAAAAATCTACTTACCACAAGTTCATTTTTAAGAATTCATGAAAAAACCTTTCTTTTTTGTCGAAAACCTGTGCTCTTTGTTGAAGTTCCTTAAAACTTTTTAATTTTTCTACCATGCTCACGTCTTCGCTTTGGAACTAAAATCAAACTTTCCTTGTAAACTATAGCTCTCATGTTTTCAGAATAACCATGTAAATCGAATTCCTTAACATCATTGGAACTAAGATTGTAGGAAATCAAATGCCCATTTTTGCTTTGAAGATGCAATAAATGGTCCCTCCAAATTGTTAATGGGGATTCAATAGGAAGACGTCTAATTATGTATTTCTTAGTCCAAGACTCGTTTACTCCGTACTATATCATTATCCATATGTCCATTGTATTTTGAGTCGAATCAATCTCAGTATCTGGAGTGGGATAAACAATTAATGTAAGAGACTCATTCCAGACTGCAAGGCTGTAACGCTTCCCATCATAGGCAATACGAGTATCAGGCATCTTTATGTTTCGAAAAATCTTAGTGCTAATATTGTATACGGTCAAAACTGGGCTCGCCCCTTGCGTGAATGATCGAGACTGGAATGTGATAGATTAAGTTTTGACGTCGAATCATATCTAACCAAGGTACAAAGTTATATCGTCAAGCTCGAGATCCCGGGACCGAACAAGATCCAGATCAGGTGAGATCAAGGGAAATTTGCTAAGCTGGATAACAGAAGGATGAAATATCCGCGATCAGGCTTGGATCACGGCGGAGATCTCGGCACGTATCAAGGATAGGCTGATTAATTAGCCAATCATGAGATTTATTACTTCATTTAGAACTGTATCAAGAGTAGGACTCCCCTACTCTATAAAAGGGGTCTGATCATTTATAAAAGACATCATATTTACACAACATAAAGCAATATACTGTCTTTTTCTAGCTTTCATTATCTTGTGACTCTGTTCTTATATCAGTTGAAACTTCTCTTGGTTCAAGGGTGATCGAACCCGAGGGGCAAGGTTATTCGATTTGTTTGATTTGCATTTATTTCTTTTATCGTCAATTTCAATATTAATACATTCTCTTAATTAATTCCAAGTTATATCACGTATCCTTAAAACCACATATAAATTCAATTATTATCTGTTTTCAGGGTAAACAGTTTGGTGCCCACCGTGGGGCCAAGGATAATAGTGATTACCTGGTACTGACTTTTGTAACACACACCATTTTACACTTGTTCTTGTGAGTATCTTTAATTCCAGGATCACAATGTCAAACTCTCAGGCAGCACCCATACACGTGGACAATGACTTTGGTCACCATGACGAAAATGACAATATAGCACCAGGGAACAACGTACCTCTAGTTGGCCTCGATGGAGTTCCAACTAGAGCTCCAATCGACGTCAGCTCGCATGTAGCCATCAATGCAAATTTGGCCGACGATCCCGAGAGTAGCATCTATAGGGATGTTTGATCTGTCGCTCAGAGTACAAATGGCAGCAAAGAGGGCGGGATCAGCCTTCGGGTGATCTTTGAAATGTTGCAGGCTCAACAAGCCGCGATAGCCCAGCTCGAAAACCAGAATCATGCACCAAGCAAGATCCAGCCCGAGCAGTCCCAGGAAGTTGTTCACATGGTCAAATTAGTGTCAAGGAAATCGAATGGGAATAAATCGAGGGCCGATCCCACAATCATGAAGAAGCTTGAGGAACTAACAAAGCGAGTTGAGTCGGGGAAAAAGAAGATCGAAGCAAACAACAAGAAGGTGGAAACTTATAACTCTAGGGTCGATCAAATCCCGAGGGCACCACCAATATTAAAGGGTTTGGATTCCAAAATATTTGTACAAAAGCCCTCCACCCCGAGCGCGGCTCCCAAACCGATTCCCAAGAAGTTCTGCATGCCCGAGATTCCTAAGTACAATGGAACGACCTACCCAAATGAGCATGTCACTTCTTACATATGTGCAATTAAAGAGAATGATCTAGAGGACGATGAGATCGAATCCGTGTTACTAAAGAAATTTGGGAAAACACTGTCAAAGGGATCTATGATATGGTACCACAATTTACCACCTAACTCTATTGATGCTTTTGCTATGCTTGCAGATTCTTTTGTAAAGGCACACGCCGGAGCCATCAAGGTCGAGACTAGGAAGTCTGACCTTTTCAAGATAAGGCAGAAGGACAATGAGATGCTCAGAGAGTTTGTGGCTCGATTCCAAATGGAACGAATGGATCTACCACCAGTTGCCGATGATTGGGCCGTTCAAGCTTTCACCCAAGGACTCAATGTACGAAGCTTAGTGCCTTCGCAACAGTTGAAGCAAAATTTGATAGAATACTCGGCTGTTACCTGGGCCGATATACATAATTGGTATCAATCGAAGATTAGAATCAGCTCATTCCGAGTCCGTTTATCCTATCAGGCTTGTTGACAGAATCAAGAGGGACATTGATCGCGAACCAAGGTTGAACAGGGATCGATACCAGCCGTATAATAGAGATCGTAGGAGCAGCGGAACTGGGCGAAACCCTATACAAAGTGAAAGGAGAAATGATTGAGGCCAGAGCTCTCGAGGGCTCATGAGAAAGAATGGTTTCGACAGGCATATCAGACCTAAATAAGCACCAGAGTTGTCAGAATATAACTTCAATGTTGATGCAGTCGCCATCGTATCGGCTATCGGACGCATCAAAGACACTAAATGGCCTTGTCCTCTGCAGACCGATCCAGCCCAAATAAATCCCAACCAAATGTGCAAATATTATGGCACCCATTTCCAAAGAACGGAAGATTGTTGGCAGTTGAGAGAAGAAGTAGGCCGATTATTCAATAACGGTAACCTTCGGGAGTTTCTGAGTGATCGAGCCAAGAATCATTTTCAGGAATAGAGATTCCAACAAACAAAATGAGCAGGAAGAACCTCAACACGTCATCCATATGATTGTCGGAGGGGTCGATGTTCCCCGAGGGCCAGTGTTAAAATGCACCAAAGGTTGATCACAAGGGAGAAACGAACTCGGGATTACATACCAGAAGGAACCTTGTCCTTCAACGATAAGGACGTAGAAGGAATCATGCAGCCCCATTACGATGCACTAGTAATATCTGTACTCATCAATAAAACTCGAGTTAAATGTGTGTTAATTGATCCAGATAGCTCGGCCAGCATCATTCGATCAAGGGTCGTAGAACAGCATGGCCTACAAGACCAAGTTGTGCCCGCGGCCCGAGTGCTACACAGATTCAATATGGCTTATGAAACTACTAAGGGTGAAATAACTTTGCCAGTAAACGCAGTTGGGACCATCCAGGAGACCAAGTTCCATGTGATCGAAGGGGATATGAGGTATAACGCCCTGTTATGGGGATTATGGATCCACAACATGAGGGCAGTGCCATCGACCCTTCACTAGGTTCTAAAATTACCGACTCCAGAGGGAATCAATATAATCTACGGGGAACAACCTACCGCAAGGGAAATTTTTGCTGTTGTCGAAGTGATTCCAATATCGACATTCTCATCGATGAAGGGGTCAAATTCGAAGGGAAAATAGGAAGACAATTAGCAATCACAGACGCTGGCCTCGACCCAACTAGAGAAGCAAGGGACTGACGAAGATGATGATTATGGGGTCCCTCGATCCTTCATAGTCCCCGATGACTCCGACGCTACCAAATCAATGGTCGAAGAGCTGGAGTAAGTCATACTAATCGAACATTTTCCCGACCAAAAGGTATACCTGGGTACGGGGTTAACTCTCGAGCTTAGGAAAAAACTTATTCAATTTCTTATAGCTAACATGGATTGTTTTCATTGGTACCATCTCGACATGACAGGGATCCCACCGGATATCACCACCCATAAACTAAGCTTAGACTGGAATTTCCATCCGGTGAAGCAGAAAAGAAGACCCCAGTCCGAGATCAAGAATGCCTTCATCAAAGACGAGGTAACTAAGCTTCATAAAATAGGGTCCATCCGGGAAGTAAAATACCCTGAATGGCTAGCAAACGTAGTAGTAGTCCCTAAGAAAGGGAAAAAACTGAGAATGTAGGTAGACTACAAAGATTTATATAAAGCATGCCCCAACGATTGATTTTCTTTGCCTAACATCGATCGCATGATCGATGCCACGGCCGACCACAAGATCCTCTGTTTTCTCGATGCTTATTCTGGGTACAACCAAATACAAATGAACCCGGATGATCAGGAAAAGACTTCGTTCATCACTAAATATGGAACCTACTGCTATAACGTAATGCCATTTGGAATAAAAAAATGTTGGTGCCTCTTACCAATGCCTAGTAAACCGGATGTTAAAAGAACAAATAGGGAAATCTATGAAAGTTTACATTGATGACTTGTTAGTTAAGTCCCTGAGAGCAGAGGACTATTTGAAGCATTTGCAGGAAAACTTTAGAATATTGAGGAAATACGACATAAAGCTGAATCCAAAAAAAAGTGTTCGGGGTCGGGTCAGGCAAATTTCTCGGATTCATGGTATCCAACTGAGGAATCGAGATCAACCCCGACAAGATCAAAGCTATCAAGGACATCACGGTAGTAGACAACGTAAAGGTCGTGCAGAAGTTAACCGGGCGCATAGCCACCCTAGGGTAATTCATCTCGAGGTCCTCCGATAAGAGTCATCGATTTTTCTCATTGCTGAAGAAGAAACATAACTTCACATGTACTCCGAAATGCCAAAAGAACTTGGAATAGCTTAAACGATACTTATCAAACCCACCGCTGCTTCACACGCCCAGGGAAAATGAACAACAGTAATTATATTTGGCAGTATCGAAGTTAGCGGTTCTCATAGTCCGGGAAGAAAAAGGTATGCAATTTCTGATTTATTATATTAGCCGGACCTTAGGTGAGGCCGAAACTAAATATCCCCACCTAGAAAAACTGGCGCTCGCTTTGATAAGTGCCTCTAGAAAACTAAAACCGTACTTTCAATGTCACCCCATATATGTTGTAACAACTTATCCATTGCGAAATATAATGCATAAACCCGGTTGGCCAAATGTGCCGTAAATATCAGCGGGTATGATATTGAGTATGGACCCCGAACAACTATTAAGTTTCAAATTTTGGCAGACTTCACGGCTGACTTCACGGCGCCCCTAATAGCCGAGGTCGAAAGAGAGTGGTTGGTAAACTCGAGTACGTCCTCGGGAATCTGGACCCTCTTTACAGACGGAGCATCGAACGCAAAGGGGTCCGGACTCGGCATCGTACTTAAACTGCCCACAGGCAACGTGGTTAGAAAATATATTAGAATTGTTAAATTGACTAACAGTGAGGCCGAATATGCGGCCATGATTGCAAGTCTCGAACTAGCCAAAGGGTTGGGGGCGGAGGGGATCGAAGCCAAGTGCGACTCCCTCCTTGTGTTGAATCAGGTTAACGAAACGTTCGAAGTCAGAGAAGAATGAATGCAAAGGTACCTAGATAAGCTACGGGTAACTTTACATCGATTTAGGAAATGGACTTTGCAGTACGTTCCTAGTGATCAAAATAGTGAGGCTGATGCCCTTGCAAACTTAGGGTCATCGGTCGAGGACGATGAGCTCTCAGGGGCTGTTATGCAACTCCTGAGATCGGTAGTCGAAGAAGGCCACGCCGAGATAAACTCCACAAGCTTAACCTGGTGTTGGAGAAATAAATAAATATTGTATTTGAAGACCGGAGAACTTTGCTCAGATCCAAAGGATCGAGGGTGTTACATCCCGTACTTTTCTAAAGAGGATTTGTGACCATAAGACCCCGTAAGTTTACAACTTTGATACCGTTAGATATATATTGATATGGTATTTTGAGTGGAACATTTTTGTAAAACGGTTTAAGAAAAAAATAATATGAGATTATTTTCATACCATAAGCATTTATGCTATTTGTAACAAGTGATAAGTAAGTGTTATAAAGATCAGCGGATTAACGAATCAAAAAAATTTAGTATCACCGAAATTGTTATTTGGGATAAAATACGGTCCGAGTTATAATACCCGATATTTATGGACTAGTACCATACAAGGTACCCTATGAACATGATAGTAAGATGTATAAAGTGAGTAGTATTTTAAGATAATCCTTAATTATGTGAATTAGTGGGTAATGGGGGAACTAAATAGTTAATTAATAATTAATGATTGAGTAATTAAAGTCTTTTGGATAAGGGTAATGAGCCAAAAGCGTGGCAGCAGAATGAATCTTCATCAACGCCAAAGTATGACTCATTATTTCATGGAATTAGGTGGCAAAATTTAAGGGATTTTTGTGGCATGATCAATTGAACTTTTAAAAAGAGAATCTTTATATGTCTTAAAGACATAAGAATCATATCCATTCATATAACGTGAGTTCTATCCGGAGATCTCTATATTTATAGTTCAATACAAATCATTAGACCAAAGTCTATCTCTCAACTCAAGATCATTCTTATGAATTATTACCTCTACTTTTTGTATGTTTTCAATTTACTATCATACATCTTTATTGGAATTGGATAGGCTGTTGCAAAAGTCTAGCTTGAGCCGCACATCATTTTAGTAAAAGAGAAGCATTATATGTCTAAAGAACATGAGAATCACATCTCTATTCTTAATTAACGTGAGATTTTGCAATATTAATGGAGTACGGTGTAATCTTTCTCAAGAATATCGTTCAGATTTTCCCCTACTCTAGGTATGTGAAGCTATCCCCTTCATTCTTTTGCACGACTCCGATTATACATAATGTAATGAACGAGCTCCCAAAGATACTTTACTCTTAGAAGCTAGCAGTACTTACATTGCTGCCCTTCTTATGAAACGATTGATATTGATGTTACTTCTCTTATTCATATATTATCAATGTTGTTGGTAGTTCCTGATTCTTATAAGATTCTTGATGAAGATTTAATCCTAATAACGTGTACAAAGGATACCGACCTTACGTCACTCCGAAAGGTTCAAAATGTGATTCCAATGAGTCCAGCATGCATCATATATATATGTATCTATTTTACTCTACCGAACCGCGCTATAGTTGGCCGGGTACGGCACCTATTGTGCAACCACTGATCAGTTGGGTTTCACTGAGCTCCACGTGGCCGGGTACGATTCTACCGAGCCATATGATGGCCGGGTATGTTTTATCGAGCCTATTATGGCCGGGTACGATATGATGATGGTGATGCCCGTAAAGGCATATGTTTTAAAAGTTTATGTATATATATGTATGCATCATGTATTTCATGTCAGTAGCCCTCAGAGGTACCCAGATGTCACAGGTTGTATATTCTCTATCCCTGTTTACATTACTGTTTTTACTTATGCTTTCCTGCCTTACATACTTAGTACATTATTCGTACTGACGTCTGTTTTATTGGTGGATGCTGCATGTCGTGCTGTTGGTCCTGATAGACGGGTAGAATCAGTTTGACGAGTCCTCATAGTAGACGAAATTGGCATTCAGCGAAGGATCAGTAAGACTCCACCTCGGTCGGAGTGCAGCCGAGTCTATGAGTCATAGTGTCAGAGTTTTTCTATAGACTTATGGGTACGCCGGTACCCTATCCCATTTGATGTCAAATAATCTTAGAGGCTTTGTAGACAGAGGTTCATTTTGTACAGCATATCAGAGGCCTTGACGGCCCATAAGTATTTATGTTTTAAGAAAAAAAATGTTTCTCTGATACAGTATTTTTCCACTTACACTTTTAAATTATGAGTCGTGGCCATGTTGGCCCATGATAGATACAAAAGGAATGAGTTCAGCCAAATCGACCTATGTATGTTCTAGTTTTGGTCGAACGATCATGAGTTACAGAGTGGTTCACTCGGGCCAGCACGTCACCGGGTGCCAGCCACGCCTCCCCAAGTTTGGGGCGTGACAAAGTGGTATCAGAGCGGGTCATGTCCTAGGGAGTCTACAAAGCCGTGCCTAGTAGAGTCGCACTTATGGATGTGTTGCGCGCCACATTTATAATTGAGAGGCTATAGGGAATTTAGGAAATGTTACCCTTCTTTATTTTCGAGATCGTGCCATAGAGCTGAGTCGTAAAAAGTCAGTATGAAGCTTTCGCAAGATTTTGTATGCACTAGAGGTGCAAGTATTACAGTAGAGCTTTAATGCATAATGTGGTAGGAAGGTTATGAAAGAAACAACAAATACGATGCGAGATTGAAAAGTAAGTAAGGTAAAGTAGAGGTGAAGAAGGTTCGAGATACTCAACTACAAAAGGTTGTGAATAGTCGAGACTTCAGATATAGTTTGGGTTTTAGTTTAATTTACAGAGGAGACCCTAGTGAATATTTTGTAAATCTCTAAGAGTTAACATTCGAGGACGAATGTTTTAAAGGGGGGAAGGTTGTTACATCCCGTACTTTTCTACAGAGGATTTGTGACCATAAGACCCCGTAAGTTTACAACTTTGATACCGTTAGATATATATTGATATGGTATTTTGAGTGAAATATTTTTGTAAAACGGTTTAAGAAAAAAATAATATGAGATTATTTTCATACCATAAGCATTTATGCTATTTGTAACAAGTGATAAGTAAGTGTTATAAAGGTCAGAGGATTAACGAATCAAAAAAATTGAGTATCACCGAAATTGTTATTTGGGATAAAATACGGTCCGAGTTATAATACCCGATATTTATGGACTAGTACCATACAAGGTACCCTATGAACGTGATAGTAAGATGTATAAAGTGAGTAGTATTTTAAGATAATCCTTAATTATGTGAATTAGTGGGTAATGGGAAAACTAAATAGTTAATTAATAATTAATGATTGAGTAATTAAAGTCTTTTGGATAAGGGTAATGAGCCAAAAGCGTGGCAGCAGAATGAATCTTCATCAACGCCAAAGTATGACTCATTATTTCATGGAATTAGGTGGCAAAATTTAAGGGATTTTTGTGGCATGATCAATTGAACTTTTAAAAAGAGAATCTTTATATGTCTTAAAGACATAAGAATCATATCCATTCATATAACGTGAGTTCTATCCGGAGATCTCTATATTTATAGTTCAATACAAATCATTAGACCAAAGTCTATCTCTCAACTCAAGATCATTCTTATGAATTATTACCTCTACTTTTTGTATGTTTTCAATTTACTATCATACATCTTTATTGGAATTGGATAGGCTGTTGCAAAAGTCTAGCTTGAGCCGCACATCATTTTAGTAAAAGAGAAGCATTATATGTCTAAAGAACATGAGAATCACATCTCTATTCTTAATTAACGTGAGATTTTGCAATATTAATGGAGTACGGTGTAATCTTTCTCAAGAATATCATTCAGATTTTCCCCTACTCTAGGTATGTGAAGCTATCCCCTTCATTCTTTTGCACGACTCCGATTATACATAATGTAATGAACGAGCTCCCAAAGATACTTTACTCTTAGAAGCTAGCAGTACTTACATTGCTGCCCTTCTTATGAAACGATTGATATTGATGTTACTTCTCTTATTCATATATTATCAATGTTGTTGGTAGTTCCTGATTCTTATAAGATTCTTGATGAAGATTTAATCCTAATAACGTGTACAAAGGATACCGACCTTACGTCACTCCGAAAGGTTCAAAATGTGATTCCAATGAGTCCAGCATGCATCATATATATATGTATCTATTTTACTCTACCGAACCGCGCTATAGTTGGCCGGGTACGGCACCTATTGTGCAACCACTGATCAGTTGGGTTTCACTGAGCTCCACGTGGCCGGGTACGATTCTATCGAGCCATATGATGGCCGGGTATGTTTTATCGAGCCTATTATGGCCGGGTACGATATGATGATGGTGATGCCCGTAAAGGCATATGTTTTAAAAGTTTATGTATATATATGTATGCATCATGTATTTCATGTCAGTAGCCCTCAGAGGTACCCAGATGTCACAGGTTGTATATTCTCTATCCCTGTTTACATTACTGTTTTTACTTATGCTTTCCTGCCTTACATACTTAGTACATTATTCGTACTGACGTCTGTTTTATTGGTGGATGCTGCATGTCGTGCTGTTGGTCCTGATAGACGGGTAGAATCAGTTTGACGAGTCCTCATAGTAGACGAAATTGGCATTCAGCGAAGGATCAGTAAGACTCCACCTCGGTCGGAGTGCAGCCGAGTCTATGAGTCATAGTGTCAGAGTTTTTCTATAGACTTATGGGTACGCCGGTACCCTATCCCATTTGATGTCAAATAATCTTAGAGGCTTTGTAGACAGAGGTTCATTTTGTACAGCATGTCAGAGGCCTTGACGGCCCATAAGTATTTATGTTTTAAGAAAAAAAATGTTTCTCTGATACAGTGTTTTTCCACTTACACTTTTAAATTATGAGTCGTGGCCATGTTGGCCCATGATAGATACAAAAGGAATGAGTTCAGCCAAATCGACCTATGTATGTTCTAGTTTTGGTCGAACGATCATGAGTTACAGAGTGGTTCACTCGGGCCAGCACGTCACCGGGTGCCAGCCACGCCTCCCCAAGTTTGGGGCGTGACAAAGTGGTATCAGAGCGGGTCATGTCCTAGGGAGTCTACAAAGCCGTGCCTAGTAGAGTCGCACTTATGGATGTGTTGCGCGCCACATTTATAATTGAGAGGCTATAGAGAATTTAGGAAATGTTACCCTTCTTTATTTTCGAGATCGTGCCATAGAGCTGAGTCGTAAGAAGTCAGTATGAAGCTTTCGCAAGATTTTGTATGCACTAGAGGTGCAAGTATTACAGTAGAGCTTTAATGCATAATGTGGTAGGAAGGTTATGAAAGAAACAACAAATACGATGCGAGATTGAAAAGTAAGTAAGGTAAAGTAGAGGTGAAGAAGGTTCGAGATACTCAACTACAAAAGGTTGTGAATAGTCGAGACTTCAGATATAGTTTGGGTTTTAGTTTAATTTACAGAGGAGATCCTAGTGAATATTTTGTAAATCTCTAAGAGTTAACATTCGAGGACGAATGTTTTAAAGGGGGGAAGGTTGTTACATCCCGTACTTTTCTACAGAGGATTTGTGACCATAAGACCCCGTAAGTTTACAACTTTGATACCGTTAGATATATATTGATATGGTATTTTGAGTGAAATATTTTTGTAAAACGGTTTAAGAAAAAAATAATATGAGATTATTTTCATACCATAAGCATTTATGCTATTTGTAACAAGTGATAAGTAAGTGTTATAAAGGTCAGAGGATTAACGAATCAAAAAAATTGAGTATCACCGAAATTGTTATTTGGGATAAAATACGGTCCGAGTTATAATACCCGATATTTATGGACTAGTACCATACAAGGTACCCTATGAACGTGATAGTAAGATGTATAAAGTGAGTAGTATTTTAAGATAATCCTTAATTATGTGAATTAGTGGGTAATGGGGAAACTAAATAGTTAATTAATAATTAATGATTGAGTAATTAAAGTCTTTTGGATAAGGGTAATGAGCCAAAAGCGTGGCAGCAGAATGAATCTTCATCAAAGCCAAAGTATGACTCATTATTTCATGGAATTAGGTGGCAAAATTTAAGGGATTTTTGTGGCATGATCAATTGAACTTTTAAAAAGAGAATCTTTATATGTCTTAAAGACATAAGAATCATATCCATTCATATAACGTGAGTTCTATCCGGAGATCTCTATATTTATAGTTCAATACAAATCATTAGACCAAAGTCTATCTCTCAACTCAAGATCATTCTTATGAATTATTACCTCTACTTTTTGTATGTTTTCGATTTACTATCATACATCTTTATTGGAATTGGATAGGCTGTTGCAAAAGTCTAGCTTGAGCCGCACATCATTTTAGTAAAAGAGAAGCATTATATGTCTAAAGAACATGAGAATCACATCTCTATTCTTAATTAACGTGAGATTTTGCAATATTAATGGAGTACGGTGTAATCTTTCTCAAGAATATCATTCAGATTTTTCAGTATATACAAGGTATGTGAGGCTATCCCCTTCATTCTTTTGCACGACTCCGATTGTACATAATGTAATGAACGAGCTCCCAAAGATACTCTACTCTTAGAAGCTAGCAGTACTTACATTGCTGCCCTTCTTATGAAACGATTGATATTGATGTTACTTCTCTTATTCTTATATTATCAATGTTGTTGGTAGTTCCTGATTCTTATAAGATTCTTGATGAAGATTTAATCCTAATAACGTGTACGAAGGATACCGACCTTACGTCACTCCGAAAGGTTCAAAATGTGATTCCAATGAGTCCAGCATGCATCATATATATGTATCTATTTTACTCTACCGAGCCGCGCTATAGTTGGCCGGGTACGGCACCTATTGTGCAACCACTGATCAGTTGGGTTTTACCGAGCTCCACGTGGCCGGGTACGATTCTACCGAACCATATGATGGTCGGGTATGTTTTACTGAGCCTATTACAGGCGGGTACGATATGATGATGGTGATGCCCGTAAAGGCGTATATTTTAAAAGTTTATGTATATAGATATATGTATCATGTATTTCATGTCAGTATCCCTCAGAGGTACCCAGATGTCACAGGTTGTATATTCTCTATCCCTGTTTACATTACTGTTTTTACTTATGCTTTCCTTTCTTACATACTTAGTACATTATTCGTACTGACATCCGTTTTATTGGTGGATGTTGCATGTCGTGCTGCAGGTCCTGATAGACGGGTAGAATCAGTTTGACGAGCCCTCATAGTAGACGAAATTGGCATTCAGCGAAGGATCAGTAAGACTCCACCTTAGTCGGAGTGCAGCCGAGTCTATGAGTCATCGTGTTAGAGTTTTTCTACAGACTTATCGGTACGCCGGTACCCTATCCCATTTGATGTCAAATAATCTTAGAGGCTTTGTAGACAGAGGTTCATTTTGTACAGTATGTCAGAGGCCTTGACGGCACATATGTATTTATGTTTTAAGAAAAAAAAATGTTTCTGTAATACAGTGTTTTCCCACTTACACTTTTACATTATGAGTCGTGGCCATGTTGGCCCATGATAGATACAAAAGGAATGAGTTCAGCCAACTCGACCTATGTATGTTCTAGTTTTAGTCGAACGATCATGAGTTACAGAGTGATTCGCTTGGGCCAGCACAGCACCGGGTGCCAGCCACGCCTCCCCAAGTTTGGGGCATAACAGAGGACCCTGCGCACATAGGCGATTCACCTTGTCCGAAGATGGAACCTTGTTCAGAAGTATGTTCGATGGCCCTCTCGCCATATGTCTGGTGTAACGACCCAACCGGTCGTTTTGAGCTCTAGCACGTCGTTCGGCGGTTGGAGTCCATGAGCAGCTTCACTTCAGGTATTATGACTTGTGCCTATGGTCGGAATTGAATTTTGGGAAGTACGGAGTTTGATCGGAAAGAAAATTCGAATTTCTAAAGCTTTAAGTTAGAAGAATTGACTAAGATTGGATTTTAGGGTAAACGGCCTCAAAATCGGGATTTGAAGGTTCCAGCAGGTTCGTATGATGATTTTGAACCCAGGCGTCTGTTCGGATTGGTTGTTAGATGTCCTGGGAGCGTTTCGGCACCTATTGTAGAAGTTAGCATTTTGGAAGAATTTCATTAATTTGAGTTGAAGTGCATTTCAAGGTTATCGATGCCCGTTTGGGATTCCGAGTCTGGGAATAGCTCCATATGGTGATTTTGGTATTGGGAGCGCGTCCGAAAGTGGATTTGGAGGTCCGTAGGTCATTTTGGGGTCATTTTGCGAAAGTTGGAAATTTGGATAATTTTGAGAAGTTTGATCGGAAGTGGAGTTTTTGATATTGGAGTCGGATTCCATTTTCGGAAGTTGGAGTAGGTCTGTAATGTCAATTATGACTTGTGTGCACAATTTGAGGTCAATCGGACGTAATTTGATAGGTTTCGGCATAGAATGTAGAAGTTGAAATTTTAAAGGTAATTAAGCTTGTAATGTGGTGCGATTCATGAATTCGACGTTGTTTGATGTGATTTGAAGGCTCGACTAAGTTCGTGATCGTATTCATTAATGACATTCTTGTGTATTCTTGTTCGGAGGCGTAACATGTGGGACACTTGCGATAGTATTACAGACCCTTCAGGATCGTAAGTTATATGTTAAGCTCTCCAAATGTGAATTCTCGCTAAACGCAGTAGCATTCCTTGTTCATGTGATATCTGACGAGGGCACTAGTGTTGACACTCAGAAGATCGATGAAGTGTAGAATTGGCTGAGACATATAATACCGTCAGAAATCCGCAGCTTCCTGGGGCTAGCAGGATATTATAGGCAGTTTGTAGAAGGTTTTCCTCTATATCAGCACCATTGACTAAGTTAACACAGAAAGCTACCAAGTTCCAGTGGTCTGACGCTTGTGAACATAGTTTTTAGGAGCTAAAGAATCGATTGACATCCGCGCTAGTGCTCACTCTCCAGAAGGAACAAAAGGTTATGTGGTATATTGTGATGCCTCAGGTATAGGTTTGGGGTGCGTATTGATGCAACGTGGGAAGGTGATTTCTTATGCATCAAGACAATTGAAGAAGCATGAAAAGAATTACCTGACTCATGATTTGGAATTTGTTGCAGTAATATATGCTTTGAAGATATGGCGGCACTACTTATACGGTGTCCATGTTGACATCTACACAGATCACAAGAGTTTACAATACATCTTCAAGCAGAAGGAGTTGAATTTGAGGCAACGTAGGTGGCTTGAATTATTGAAAGATTACGATGTCAAGATATTGTACAATCCCGGTAAACCCAATGTTGTGGCAGACGCTCTCAGCCGTAAGTCAATGGGAAGCTTAGTACATATTGAGGCAGGTAGACAGGGGTTGACTAAAGAGATTCATCAGCTAGCCAGTAGGAGAATCATATTGTTAGACTCTGATGACGGAGGTGTTACTGTACAGAATACGTCCGAATCATATTTGGTAGCTGAGGTAAAAGCACGGCAATATGAAGATCCTACCTTAGTACGATTGAGAGAGAGCATTCAGCAGTGTAAAATTTCTGCTTTCGAGATTGGAGGAGATGAGGCACTAAGATACCATGGCCCATTATATGTGCCTAATGTGGCAAGGTTGCGAGAGAAGATTATGATTGAGATTCATCAGTCCCAATATTTCGTCCATCCCGGCTCGACAACGATGTAACATGACATTAAGGAGCAATATTGGTGGGATAACATGAAGAAGTCTATTGCAGAATTTGTAGCTAGTGTCTTAATTGTCAACAAGTAAAGATCGAGCATCAGAAACCTGATAGATTAATTCAGAATATAGAGATTCCGACCTGGAAATGGGAGGTGATTGATATGGACTTCATTATTGGATTACCTCGCTATTATCATAAGTTTGATTCCATCTGGGTGATAGTTGATCGACTTACAAAATGTGCCCATTTTCTGCCAGTTAAGACAACTTACACGGCTAAAGATTGTGCGAAGTTTTATATCAACGAGATTGTTAGGCTTCAGGGTGTGCCGATATCTATTATATCAAACCGAGGAGCAAAATTTACGGCTAACTTTTGGAGGTCTTTTCAGAAGATTTTAGGCACACAAGTGAATCTCAATACTACATTCCATCTGCATACTGGCGGACAGGCTGAACGTACCATTCAGACACTTGAAGATATGTTACGAGCATGTGTTCTAGATTTCAAGGGGAATTAGGATGACCATCTGGCACTCATAGAATTCGCCTACAATAATAGCTACCATTCCAGTATTAAAATGGCCCTGTACGAGGCACTGTACGGGAGGAGATGTAGATCACTAGTTGGAGGGTTTGAAGTCGGGGAGACAGAATTATATGGGCGAGATTTGATTCACCAAGCCATTGAGAATGTGAAAGTGATACAAGAGCAATTGAGGACGGCACCAAGCAGGCAAAAGTCTTATTCCGACGTCCGACGTCGTAATCTGGAGTTTGAGGTTGGTGATTGGGTTTTCTTGAGGATCTCGCCGTTGAAGGGTGTTATGCATTTTGGGAAGAAGGGTAAGCTGAGTACGCGGTATATCGGGCCGTACAAAATTCTTCGACAAATTGGACAGGTTGCTTATGAGTTAGAATTGTCATCCGAATTGGAATTTGTTCACCCGGTATTCCGTGTATCTATGTTGATGAAATGTATTGGAGACCCTTCTCGGGTCATCCCTATCAAAGATGTACAAGTTACAGAGGATCTATCATATGAAGAAGTGTCAGTGGCTATATTAGATCGATAAGTCCGCAAGCCGAGAACAAAGGATGTAGCTTCCGTCAAAGAATTGTGGAGGAACAAGAATACGAAAGAAATGACATGGGAAGCAAAAGAGGAGATGAAGTCTAAAAAATCCTTACCTGTTCCAGATTTAAGATTACGAGGATGCCAGGGGAACGCAGGACACATTAGAAGGTGAAACAGCTCTATGAGGTAAGCAATAGCTTGAGAATACTCTTTATTAATATAAAATGGTGATATGCAGATAATGTACATATCCATAATGCTTTGTATAGCCATTTAAGGCCATAGGTTGGGTTTAACTGCTTGCAAGTTTGGCTAGTGTCCATTTTATAGGGGAAACGCATCCGTAAATTTCCGTCGGAATCCAGGATAAGTTCGACTCCCCATAAACCCTTACATTCGAGAATAAATGTTCCTAAGGGGGGAGGGTGTTACAACTCATATTCGCTTACGTTAGATCACGCCATAAGTTAGTCAACGTAAATCTGAGATGAAATTATCATTGAGATGATAAGAAGTTAATCCTATTGGTCTTAACGATACAAGGGTGTGTAAGAGTGGTTAACAAGCATTAGAAGTTAAACGAATCAAGGATGTTGTAACCCGTATTTTCGGGTGAAACTAGAGGTGATTAATATTTCCAAGAGGTCGTATTTTAAGGTATTTGAATCATATAACATCCATATCATAAGTCTTGAAGTCAAGCGAGTTATGAAACAAATGTCGACAAAAGTTGTCGCAACTTACGTTCATAATTTTACTTAAACTTTAGGCCAAATATTACTAAGCTTTTATCCCAATTCAATTGGAATTACGGGGTGATCTACCCACCACATTGTAGATCTTTAAATCTAGTTTCCAACTGTCATGACCCAAACCGATGGGCCGCGACGGGCAATTGGTACGTTACTCAACCGAGTACCAACATAACGTATCTTGTCATTTCATACTATCATAGATAACTGAGCCGGAAGGCTGCCATGAGATAAGTAGAATACAACATGTGATACCAACTTATACATAAGATATACGGGCCTATAAGACCAAAACAACCACTCGTATACAGAACATAGGCCGATAAGGCCATACAATCTTTTACGTACATGACATCAATCTACAAGCCTCTAAGAATACATAATTTTCATAAAGGTCGGGACAGACTCCCGCCATACCCAACAATACACGTCTAAATCATACTAACCAAACAAGCAACTCCGAAGCAAATGGAGCGCACCAACATCTTTCGCTGAGCTGATAGCCTACTTGAAGCGCTCTCGACCTGTCTATCGGGACTTGTGGGCATGAAACGCAACGTCCCCAGGCAAAAGGGATGTCAGTATGAGTAATGTATCGAGTATGTAAGGCACATAAATAAGTAAATAACAGACATGGAAGAAATATAGAGTAAATGACTCAACCTGTAAGTCTGGATAACTCTGTAAATCATGAAATAATTATAGTGTCGTGCATATGCGTATGAATGTCATGTTGTGCATAGGTACATGTTTCATAACATCATCAGGCCTCTCAGGGCATCCCATCATATCATCTCGGCCACTGTGGGTAAAATCATCAACTTATACCAGCTGATCAGGTGGTGGTGCGCATATAACGCCATAACCTTTCCCATATCACATATACATATATATATATATATATATATATATATATATATATATATATATATATATATATATATATATACACGTGTATATAATGACATATGGTCATGGTCAATGTGCATGTATAAATGCATATGAAATACATTAATAAAATCTCTCGGTACATCATAAGACCGTTATGCCTCTGATTAATATCATGAAATAAACTTTACCAACTTACGTATTTTTGAGACCCATGAACAGATGATAAAATAATATGACACATGGGGAAACAAGAACAGAAGCATCTCTAGTATTTCTATGAATAGAGTCATTTATGGAATTTGTGCATCTGCTCGTTTCGTTCGTGTCGTATAGATCATCCCAAAAAGAAAGAAGGGATATCCTTAACATACCTGAGCCGATTCTCTTGACAATGCCTCTAACACACGTCAATTGCGATACATGTAATCGGCGGATCGAAGTAGGGCAACTTCCAATCTCTCAATTGATAGGAATATCTAGGCAAACATATCTTCAGTAACATAGTTTTGCCAACCAAAAGTATGACACAAGATTCTGAAATGAAATTCTTCTTTAAAAGTAGGGAAACGATACTTTTGGAAATCCCTCTAATGTCTTTAACACTAAAGAATTAGCAGGTAGCTCTTTTGGATAATGAATAAAATAGTAGCAATTGGTTAGGAGAGCTTGTATAGTTATATAACAAAAAGAGACTTATCTTAGTAGGTGATGACTTAGACAAGAACCCCTCAAATATGTGCCACCTTTCTTCATATCGTATGAGTCACTTGGTGATTTTATTACTCATTTCATGGGCTGCCACGTGGGGGCCTTTGTCCCCACTTATTAATTATCCATAAATCCTTAATTACATGATTAATCTCCTATTAAATCAATAATTAATCAATTACCCACATAATTAAGAATTATCACAAATTACTTAGAATATTACTCCCTTTTAACACACCTTATACACCTTACTATCATGGTCATGGGGTACCTTGTATGGTACTAATCCATAAATACCAGGTATTTTAGCTCGGGCCATATTTTATTCCAAATTGTCAAACTTCGACGAAATTCATTTTCTTCGATTTGATTACCTTCTCACCTTCACGAATTTACTCATCACTCGTTTGAAATAGCATAATAATCTCAAAATAATCTCATTCTTAAACTTACGTCGATTAACTTACGATGAAACTTTAACATACGAAAATGCAGGATGTAACATCTCATTTCCGAGCTTCCATCAATTTATTTATGGCGTACTTTCATGTATGAAAATATGGGGTGTAACATCATTCTCCCCTTTGGAACATTCGTCCTCGAATGTTGACTGATGCACTTATCATTTTCATGACATATGCCTTCCGAATACTTAAGTACTCTCTTTGACATCTAGGCAACTGTTCTGTGAATAATTCCAAAGGCCAGGGCATTCCCCCCTTTATGACTTTTTCTCTCACCATGACTTGTGGTGGGAATCTTTCCAATCTCATAACTTTTGCTACCTTCTATCATGCATCCTGCATGACTTCTTCCTATTATGTGAGCCTATGCGACTCTTCCCTCCTCTTTCCTCTAGCTTTTAGCCAATCTCCAGGCCTCACTTTGTGAACATATACTAAATTATGTCAAGCTATCCCTCTGAGCGTCATTAGCTTTACTATATCTAAATAGGCCATACTATACCATAACTCTTACTTCGATTTATCGTTATTTAGATCTGCTACCAACTCCAGGTTACTCTCGTTGCTTATCCTTAAGACTGGTGGCCTAATCCCATCTCATACTTTGTAACTTTTATCCATCCCTTGTTGATTCACCTCAATATTGATCTACAATCTACCACTGAAAACTTGAGCTCTTATGTAACACGGCCGCTAGGGCTCACGTCTTATCGGGGAATATCTGAAATGATTAGACGGATCCACCTAGGGGCGATATCATGCTTCCATAACCATATTTCATAGTATCCCAATGTGATTCACCTTACGTGGTATTTTAATCCCATACAATTTGTGAAATCCTCTTCAAGTCATTACTCAATCGAAGGCCCAAACGTCATTCTTTACCCATCACAATTACACCCTCATTCTATTACCAGGGCAGCATTCTATCTCGTCTAAATGCTATTAGTCTTAGACTCCTTTGAGTTCATTCGGGCTATACTGAGCTTTCTATAATTTATAGAAATCATCAGCTTCCTTATTTTCATGAGCTTAATCCCGAGGACTTATCCATTCTTATCACCTTCTCACTCGCCCTTTCTTATCCTTACTCTTATCTTCCTAAAGCCTTGTCGCTTTACCATACTTTAGCTTGTGACCTACACATATCTATTTATACTACTCGCAACCTTCCTTCAACTTGCTTGCACCATAGATTTTCTTGTGTCATTCTGAAACATCAAGCGAGACACCGTATCGTTTCTAACTCTTCTTTACTCTTTTTACTAGACTTCTCGATACCTGGAAACTATAGGTTGGAAGATATGCCATTGACGATGTCGCCATGCTCCCTGGATACTGAATTCTAATGCTTCTAGCCCTCAATCTGAAGTATGGATTATTCACAATCTTATGCACCTGAGTATCTAGTATGTTGTTCACCTTTACCTTACTTTCCTTAAAATCTTGCATCGTATTTTCTATCTTTTTCATGACCTTCCTTCCACATAGGTATAATTCACGTCCATAACTTGAAGCTTTATTATAATACTTGCATCTCTGGTGCATATAAAATTCGGTGGGAGCTTCATACTGAGGTTGGTACTCTTCTAACTGGCCTTATCGTAGAGCCATTATAGAACATGGCTAATATACTATCTTTCTTGTACCTCTGATATTAAGAGTGATCCTGCAATGTTCTCAACCACGATTTCTATAATTTTCTGGGTCCAATAATAAGACTCTTGATTTCCTTGGTTGATGTAACTCTTTTAGTTTCCACTTCCTTCTGATCAGCCTTTATGTAGGCTTAAGCTATCTTCCGATCTACGGCTTCTGGTATTAGTTATTACTTTAGCCTTTCATGGGCATTATGGAATATCCATGATACAATCTCCTAACAATTCAATCCTTTGTCTATGCCCTGGACTCAATTCTTTCTTTTAACTTATACCGAATTCTTCTATGTCTGTATGAATGACAACATATATGGTGCATGGATATCACTCTGAAGTCTTAAGTGCATAATCCCTTTTGTTCCCTCTGAGCATCCTTTAAATGTAAGCTATTACTTTTCCTGGTCTTTATGCCCCTCTGTTGCGTGTATACTTAGCTTACCTTAGTTCCCACACATGCCGGAATTTTTATGCAACTCACATGGTCTCGAATATTACTTTTGATTTTTTTTCTTCCCGTTCCTTAGCCATGGTAGGTGCCACTTTCTCATAGAGTACATACAACGTTGTTGTGAGACTGTTGTTATAAGATCACTTCCTCTTTAGGTCACTGAGCTTAGGTCGAAGCCTTCTTTCTTACTTCCTCATCTAGTTTTTTATTGTAGTACTTAGGGATGACCCTCTAATTCTTGCAAAGATGTGAGCTTATTATAGACCTTTTGATGACATTCCTTGCTTATAATTATTCGTAGTTACTTACCTCCATGCCCTTGTGCTTGTAGGGCTGCTTCTGCACTGATATTTTGACTGTCTTCCCAGTGGCACTCTCTTTTATTCTGGTAACATTCATACGATACCTTTAACTATCCCGACTCCTATCTGAATATATTTTGAGTAGTACAATGACATTACTGCGAGGCTGAATTTACTATATTGGGTTTTACTATGTTTATCTTTCACGATCTGCTCATTCGTCTGTAACCTCCTGTCTAGCCATAACTAGGCTCTTCCTGAATCAATTGCTAACTACTCGTTGGCCAATTCTCATATCAATATTCCGCATAATCT
Organism: Nicotiana tomentosiformis; assembly: GCF_000390325.3. Lineage (NCBI taxonomy): Eukaryota > Viridiplantae > Streptophyta > Magnoliopsida > Solanales > Solanaceae > Nicotiana > Nicotiana tomentosiformis. The sequence continues at coordinate 134,119,440 of NC_090812.1, read as the reverse complement.
CTCTTGGGTTATTTCCTTTGTATAACTTACCTCTTGCACTGGCTCCTTATTTATCAATAACATTCCGGGCATGAACCCTTACTTCCTTTTCTTGACGTCGTGCTTGCATAATATTCCGGAATTGTAGCATATCTGTAGGATTTGGATAAGTGCAATCTCACTCCTTTTCTCATTTTTTTATCGCATTCTTTTACCATTTCATAGTTACTAGAATCGCTTAATTCTGATTTAATGCCACCTCACTCCATATTCCCCTCTTTAGGGAAGTACTAAGATTTAGCGCTATGATCATCTACGTATAGATATTTTACCTCTTTGGCATCTTTTCACATCATCGATGACTCTTACCCGCCGTCCGGTAATCCTTCTGCACTAAGGATAACAAAATTCCTTACTCACGAGGGTAACACTTAGTGTAACTGGCACACTTAGTACTTTAAGCTTAACTTTTCTCACATTGCTTGCTTTAGGAAAGCGTCTTCCTGAATGACCTTTAAGGGTTATTCTTCTGTCATCCATTATATTATTGCTGAAATGCAATCTCTGAATTTCTCATGATGCCGACAATTATCAAACCACTTAGTCCCTAATCCATATTTAGTTTATCTTGTTCACCAGCCCATACTAATTTCTATTACTCTGTGGTCTAACTCTCCCTTCTGGTAGTCGCGTTGGAGTCACGAACTTATTTCTCGAAATAAGGATATGACTTTATGGCCTATATTCTTTTGTTGTCTCAAGGCCTGTCACCTCTCGTATTTTCCTTCACTTGACTATAGACTCTGTAATATTGTCATCGTTTTGATCCACCGTTGTAATCCATGTCTCATATCTTACTCATATTGCTTCATTATCTCTCTTCTTATTTCCCTGCTAATATTTTTGTCTATCACTTTTTTTCTGAAAACATCGACAAAATATGCTTTCGGCTTTAGCTCCCCCTTCTTCATTCATTTGCTCTTTGGGTTGCCCAGCATTCTCGCTCTACTAGGGATGAGAGCCATACTAAGATAATATTTATTCCTTCCAGGATTCCAGTGCCTGTCCTTGGACATTCTAGTATTTATATCTAGCTATACTATCCTAGAGTGCACCATCTGGGTGTCTCACAAGGAGATATATTAGCATATTTGCAATATCCTTCGGAAATGTCAACTAACGCAAATAATCCATCTGTCATTTTGGGTCACTCTAACCCCAGCAGGATCCTAATATCCGTCCTTCTCTTATACTACTTCTGTTAGCCCCCATAGGGCACAACTGATATTGGTGTGGCCAATTGTACATACCTCTGTTACCGTTGAACGTAACTCAAAATGCTTACATTGATATACCTCAGTGTGAAATACTGATAATATTCATTAACTGGGTGCCTCGTACCCTTATTCACCTTGCTTCTTTTACTTGTTGAAACTTGTATCAAGCTTCTGAATCACTTATTCCTTTTTTTACCATAAGAGTGGATAGATATTCTTGCCTTAGGGATCCATATTAATAAGCTTGCACGTCTTAGTGTCCTCATGTTCTGCTGGAGACCTTACATTCATCATAAGCATGATGCAAAATCGAGTTCCTCTGACTCAATTCTTCCACAGCCATATTCAATCCCTTATCAAACATCTTTCTAGATGTAGGCATCGTCGTATTATGAATAAGATAGAATTTAGAAAATTGAGTTCTTACAACCGAGATCTACCACACGATCTAGAGTAAGAAGAAAGAGTGACAGTCCTAAATGCCCTGTAGCCTCCTTCTTATAAGTGTGGTGCATGACACACCCATAAACAAGACTCTACTAGACATGGCTTGTAGACTCCCTAGGACAGAACTACTATGATATCACTTTTGTCACGACCCAAACCGATAGGCCGCGATGGGCACCCGATACCTTACTCAACTGAGTACCAACATAACGTATCTTATCATGTCATACTATCATAGATAACTTAGCCGGAAGGCTGCCGTGAGATAAGTAGAATACAACATGTGATACCAACTTATACATAAGACATACGGGCCTATAAGACCAAAATAACCACTCGTATACTGAACATAGGCTGACAAGGCCATGCAATCTTTTACGTACATGACATCTATTTACAAGTCTCTAAGAATACATAATTTTCATAAAGGTCGGGACAGAAACCTGCCATACCCAACAATACACGTCTAAATCATACTAACCAAACAAGCAACTTCGAAGCAAATGGAGTGCACCAACATCTTCTACTGACCTGATAGCCTACTTGGAGGGCTCTCGACTTGTCTATCGGGACCTGCGGGCATGAAATGCAGTGTCCCCAGGCAAAAGGAACGTCAGTACGAGTAATGTACCGAGTATGTAAGGCACATAAATAAGTACATAACAAACATGGAAGAAATATAGAGTAAATGACTCAACCTATAAGTCTGGATAACTCTGTAAATCATGAAATAATTATAGTGTCGTGCATATGCGTATGAATTTCATGTCGTGCATAGGTACATGTTTCATAACATCATCAGGCCTCTGAGGGCATCCCAACATATCATCTCAGCCACTGTGGGCAAAATCATCAACTTATACCAGCTGATCAGGTGGTGGTGCGTATATAATGCCATAACCTTTCCCATATCCCATATACATATATATACATATATATATGCGTATATAACACCATCTGGTCATGGGTCAATGTGCATGTATAAATGCATGAAATGTATATGAAATACGTTAATAAAATCTCTCGGTACATCATAAGATCATTATGCCTCTGATTAATATCATGAAATAAACTTTACCAACTTACGTATTTTTGAGACCCATGAACAGATGATAAAATAATATGACACATGGGGAAACAAGAACATAAGCATCTCTAGTATTTCTATGAATAGAGTCATTTATGAAATTTGTGCATCTGCCTGTTTCGTTCGTGTCGTATAGATCATGCCAAAAAGAAAGAAGGGATAGCCTTAACATACCTGAGCCGATTCTCTTGACAATCCCTCTAACACACATCAATTGCGATAACACGTAATCGGCGGATCGAAGTAGGGAAAAATTTGTATCCTCCAATCTCTCAATTGATAGGAATATCTAGGCAAGAATATCTTCAATAACATAGTATTGCCAAACCAAATGTATGACACAAGATTCTGAAATGAAATTCTTCTTTAAAAGTAGGGAAACGATACTTTTTGAAATCCCTCTAATGTCTTTAACACTAAAGTATTAGCAGCTAGCTCTTTTGGATAATAAATGAAACAGTAGCAATTGATTAGGAGAGCTTGTATAGTTATATAACAAAAAGACACTTATCTTAGTGGGTGATGACTTAGCCAAGAACCCCTCAAATATGTGCCACCTTTCTTCATATCATATGAGTCACTTGATGACTTTATTAATCATTTCATGGGCTGCCACGTGGGGGCGTTTGTCCTCGCTTATTAATTATCCACAAATCCTTAATTACATGGTTAATCTCTCATTAAACCAATAATTAACCAATTACCCATATAACTAAGAATTATGTCAAATTACTTAGAATACTACTCCCTTTTAACACACCTTATACACCTTACTATCATGGTCATGGGGTACCTTGTATGGTACTAGTCCATAAATACCGGATATTTTAGCTCGGGCCATATTTTATCCCAAAATGTCAAACTTTGACGAAATTTATTTTCTTCGATTTTCTTACCCTCTCACCCTCACGAATTTTCTCATCACTCGTTTGAAATAGTATAATGCTTATAATCTCAAAATAATACGATTCCTGAACTTACGTCGATTAACTTACGACGAAATGTTAACATACGAAAATGCGGGATGTAACATATCATTTCTGAGCTTCCATCAATTTATGTATGGCATACTTTCACGTACGAAAATATGGGGTGTAACACCAACGCATTAAATTGTTCGTCAATACGATCTCGAAGTAGAGAGATATTTTCATTTTCGTGTGTGGGAGGTCGAGACATATGGATATATATAACATGCCTCAACCCTATTTTAAGTCATTCCTTTTCAGTATATTCAGACCATAGAACCCTAAAAACACTCTCTCAATGTTCTCTCATGATCCAAGACCAAAACAAAGTGCAAACAACACAAATCAAGTGTCAGAAATCCCGTGGCGCAAGTAAGTTTCTTGTTCTTCTTATTGTTGCTGGTTTTTGTGTTGTTCCAGCGCGTGTGGGAAGTTGTTTTAAGTGGTTTATGTTCTGTAAAATACTCTCTCGAGTCTTTAATATCAACCATAGGTTATTTCAAGTCTTCTAAAGTGATTCTAGTGCCAAAAACCATAATTGATTGCTAGTTTCACTTCCTTGTTCTTCTGACAGCATTGGAGAGATATTTCGTGGTCAATTAAGGTAAAACTGGAGTTTTTATTTCTTCTTAAAGATAAGTAACCTCTTAGCCTACATGTATTTAAGATTGTTCAAGTTACGGCTAAGTTGTTGAAGCTAGAACTTGTGAGATATATATCAAAAGGCTTGTTAGTAATGTTGTTGGTTGGTGGACTATTTTGTGAGGCTCAATATGATTATTATTGATGTTGTTGGTCTGTTTGGTGGTTGTTTTAACTTGTGGGAAGCCATATAAATAGGGGAGGTTCTGTCCGTTTCATCGTAAAATAGGTTGCGGTCGATACATACTAGTTACGACGCTTAAACTATAACGATAGTGTCATTTCTCTTATTGTAGACTAAGGAGTCGTAATATTTGCATAGCTTGAGGTTGGGAAGTATATACAAGGTATGTGAGGCAATCCCTTTTCTTCTTTTGCACGACTCTGATTGTTCATAATCTAATGAACGGGCTTCCAAAGATACTCCACTCTTAGAAGCTAGCAATACTTACATTGTTTACCTTCTTATGGAACGATTGATGTTGATGTTACTTTTCTTATTCTTATGTTATCAATGTTTTTGGTACTTCCTGATTATTATAATATTCTTGATGAAGAGTTAATCCTAATAACATGTACGGAGGATACCGACCTTACGTCACTCCGAAATGTTCAAAATGTGATTCCAATGAGTCCAGCAAACATCATATATATGTATCTATTTTACTCTACCGAGCCGCGCTATAGTCGGAGAGGTATGACACCTATTGTGCAACCACTGATCAGTTGGGTTTTACCAAGCTTCACGTGGCCGGGTACGATTCTACCGAGCCTTATGGGGGGCGGGTACATGTTTACCGAGCCTATTACGGCCGGGTACGATATGATGATGATGATGCCCACAGAGGTGTATGTTTTAAAAGTTTATGCTTGTATATATATATATATATATATATGTATGTATCATGCATTACAAGTCAGTAGCCCTCAGAGGTACTCAGATGTTACAGGTTGTATATTATCTATCCATGTTTACATTACTATTCTTACTTACGCTTTCCTGCCTTACATACTCAGTACTTTATTCGTACTAACTTCCTTTTTATTTGTGGATGTTGCATGTCGTGCTGTAGGTCCTAATAGATGGGTAGGTGAAGCTCCCCCACCAGAATATGCTGCTCAGTTCAACGGTTATTGGCGAGATCCCTTCTCTAGACTTGCCGTGGTCTTGGTATGCATTTTTTATAGACATTATGGGTATGTCGGGGCCCTATTCCGGAAATGTTGTAGCACTTATGTTCCTTTAGAGGCTCATAGACAGGTGTCGACTCATGTATAGTTTGGATTGCCTTGTCTACTGATTTTTGTTGTATAGTCTCTCATGGCAGCTTGTCAGCTCGTACCTTATACATAGCTTCATGACAGCCTTGTCGACCAATGTTATATATGTTCATACCCTTATCTGTCATTGTTGGTTTTTTAGGATTCATGTCTACCATTATAGATAACAAGAAAGGTTAGATATAATTTGCGTTGGTGCTCGGCAGGTATTTGCCATGCCACACACATGGTGGTAATTGTGCTGGAAATTATAAACTGAAAAAGGTAATGTCTCGGGTTAGACGGCCTAGCCGATCGGGCCGTGATCGGAAGCCATGTCGCACACATGGTGGTAACTGTGCTGGAAATTATAATGAAATTATGGTTATGGTTGATGTCTCAAATGAGACGACCTAGCCGATCGGGTTGAGATCGAAATCCGTGTAAGAATACGAAGGTATTGTGAATTATGGTACATTGGCTTTAAAGATCACCCAACCTAAGAACATGGGAATTGGCTTGAGGACTTATGTGATCCTTACTTGATGTTTTAGTATTGTTTGAAGCTCTTATTGAACTCATGATTGTTTCCCCTTGTATTATTATTCATTCGATTGAGATGGTGTTTAGTTTTACATACTAGTACTATTCGACAGTACTATTGTCCCTTTTTCCCGGGGGTGCTGCATCTTTAAATGGATGCATGTGGTTCTCTAGCAGGCAGTGTTGATCAGTGATAGTAGTACACCTTTCTCCAAGCAGACTTGGTGAGCCCCACCTCATTCCGCGGTCATGTATCTTTTGTACATTTTGTTATCACGTATTGATGTATAGCCGAGGCCTTATTGCCGACACTATCATAACACTCTTTTGTATATTTTAGAGGCCCCGTAGACACTATGTGGGTTGTGCATGGGTGCTAGAAAAGTCAAGCAGATTATGTTGTGTTTTGGTCTCTTGTTCCATTCGGATCATAAAAATGTGTGTATCTTGAAACTTAAAAGTGAAGTAACCAATGAGACGATTTAGTATTATCTATATATGATCTTCCTAATGTCTAATTAATTGAATTATGTCCTTTTCTTTATCGTGGGTGAGTTGGGTAGAAAGTATCTAACATGCTTGCTCGACCGGGTTCACTCGGTTGAGCGTCGGTCGCGCTTCCCGCGATTGGGGCGTGACAACCACATGACTTCGGGCAGGATTTCCTTCCATTTTCCTTTGGCGTCGGTTAACCTCTTTTTGAGGTTTTGGAGTATGTATTTGTTGGTCGCTTCTGCTTGTCCGTTCCCACTAGGGTGATAGGGTGTTGATAGGATCCTTTTGATCTTATGGTGTTCGATAAACATGGTCACTTTGTTGCCGATGAATTGTTTCCCATTGTTGCACGCTATCTCAGTCGTCATTCCGAACCGGCATACGAAGTGGTCCCACCCTGACCTTCTCGTATGCCTAGGCTTCCACCCTTTTAGTAAAATAGTCAGTCATAAACAATATAAATTGAGCCTTATTGAGTGCCAAAGGAAGGGGCCAACGATGTCCATTCCCCAATTCACTAATGGCCATGGTGACAAAACTGAATACCGTAGCTCCCCGGGTTGATGTATCATCGGAGCATGGCTTTGACATTCATTACATTTTTGTACGAACTCCTTCGCGTCCTTTTCCATATCGATCCAGTAGTAGCCGGCTCCGATTATTTTTTGAACCAATGATTCGGTGACTGAATGATTTTCGCAGGTTCCCTCGTGAACTTCCCTCATAACGTATTTGGTATCTACTGGTCCTAGACATATTGCTAGTGGAACATCAAATATTCTTCTAAATAGGGTTCCATCTTCGGAAAAACTAAATCAGGCTGCCTTCGTATGCAGGGCCCTCAATTCTTTTAGATCCGAGGGCTGTTTTTCGGTAGTCATATATTCTATATATTTGTTTCTCCAGTCCCAAGTCAGGCTTGTGGAGTTTATCTCATCGTGGTCCTCTTCCACTACCGATCTAATCAGTTGTACCACTGCCCCCGAGTTAAGCTTGTCGTCCTCGACTGATGACCCTAAGTTAGCAAGGGCATCAGCATCACTGTTTTGATCCCGAGGTACGTGTTGCAAAGTCCACTCCTTGAACCGATGTAATGTTACCTGCAACTTATCCAGGTACCTTTGCATCCGTTCTTCTTTGACATAGAATGTCCCATTAACTTGGTTCACCACGAAGAGGGAATCGCACTTAGCTTTGATCCCCTCCACCCCCAAGCTTTTGGCTAGTTCATGACCTGCAATCATGGCCTCATATTCGGCCTCGTTGTTAGTCAATTTCACAGTCCTAATAGATTGTCTAACTACATTGCATGTTGGTGGCTTCAGTACGATGCCAAGTCCAGACCCTTTTGCGTTCGAGGCAACGTCCTTAAAAAGGATCGAGATCCCCGAAGACATCCGGGAGTTTACTAGCAACTCTCTTTCGACCTCGGGAATTAGGGGTGGCATAAAGTCGGCAACAAATTCGAAAAAATTTGAGACTTAATGTCAGTCCGGGGTCGATATTTAATATCGTACCCGCTAATCTTCACATCCCATTTGGCCAACCATCCAGAGAGCTCGAGTTTATATATTATATTTCACAATGGGTAAGTAGTCCTAAAACATATAGGATGACGCTGAAAATATGGTTTCAGCTTCCTGGAGGCGCTTACCAAACCAAGCGCCAATTTTTCTAGGTGAGGGTATCTTGTTTCGGCCTCACCTAGAGTCCGACTAACAAAGTAAATTGTAAATTGCACACCTTGTTCTTCCCAGACCAGGACCCCACTAACTGCCATCTCTGATACTGCCAAGTACAGGTATAGTTGTTCGTCTTCCTTCGGCGTGTGAAGTAGCGGTGGGCTCGATAGATACTGCTGAGTTCCTCCAAGGCCCGTTAGCACTACGGGGTCCATGAAAAGTTATTCTTTTTCTTCATTAATGTGAAGAATCGGTGGCTCTTATCGGAGGACCTCGAGATGAATCGCCCCAGGGCGGCTATGCGTCCGGTTAACCTTTTCACGGCCTATACATTGTCCACAACCATGAAATCTTCGATAGTGTTGATTTTGTCAAGGTTGATCTCAATTCTCCGGTCGGATACCATGAAACCGAGAAATTTTCCTGATCCGACTCCAAACGCATATTTCTCTGGCTTCAGCTTCATATTGTATTTCTTAAATATGGTGAAAGTTTCCTGCAAATGTTTTAAATGGCCCTCTGCTTGTAGGGACTTTACCAACATATCGTCAATGTAAACCTCCATTGATTTTCCTATTTGTTCCTCGAACATCCGTTTTACTAGGCGTTGATAAGTGGCACCGACATTTTTTAGTTCGAATGGCATCACGTTATAATACTATATGCCGTATTTAGTGATGAAAGAGGTTTTTTATGATCATCCTGGTTCATCCGTATTTGGTTTTACCCGAAGTAGGCATCGAGAAAACTGAGGATCTCATGGCCGACTGTGGCATCGATCATGCGATCGATATTGGACAAAGGGAAAGTTTCCTTGGGACATGCCTTATTCAAATCCTTATAGTCTACACACATTCTTAATTTATTCCCCTTTTTAGGGACTACCACTGCGTTTTCTAACCAAACCGAGTATTTAACCTCCCGAATGGACCCTATTTTAAGGATTTTAGATACATTGTCCTTGATGAAAGCATGTTTTACCTTGGACTGGGATCTCCTCTTCTTCTTGACCGGGTGGAATTTCGGGTCCAAGCTCAGCTTGTGAGTGGTTATCTCCCGTGGGATACTTGTCATATCAAGGGGGACCAAGCGAAACAATCTATGTTAGCTATAAGGAATTGAATGAGTTTTTTTCCTAAACTCGCGACTTTACCCCGGGCCCAGGTATACCTTTCGATCGGGTAGATGCTCGATCAATATGACCTGTTCCATCTCCTTGACTGTCGATTTAGTGGCATCGGAATCATGGAGGGCAATAAAAGACCTGGTAACCCCGTAGTCATCGTCTTCATCCGTTCCCTATTTCTCTGATTGGATTGGGGCTGGTGTCGGTAATTGCTATTTAGCTTCTTTCTTTATGGCCAAACTTGGCCCCTTTTTCATTGCAAGTGTGGATATCAGAATTGCCTCTTTGACCGCAAACATTTCTTTTGTTGTTGGTTGTTCTCCGTAGATTATTTTATCCCCTCCTGATGTTGGAAATTTTAACACTTGGTGAAAAGTCTCGGACACTGCCCTCATGTTGTGGATACATGCCCCTGGATGGTCCCGGCGGCATTCACTGGTAATGTTTTCTCCCCCTTAGTGGTTTCACATGCCATGTTGAATCCGTTTAAAACTCGGACTGCGGGTACAATTTCATCTTATATGCTAAGCTGTTCTACGACCCTCGATCGGATGATGTTGGCGGAGCTACTTGGATCAATTAATATACGCTTAACTCGAGATTTATTTAAGAGTACAGATATTACCAGGGCATCGTTGTGGGGATGCACAATCCATTCTGCGTCCTCATCATTGAAAGACAAGGTTCCTTCCGGTATGTAATCTCGAGTTCATTTTTCTCTTGTGATGGATACTCTGGTGCGCTTCAACATCGACCCTTGAGGGACATCGAACCCACCGATGATCATGTTAATGATGTGTTGAGGTTCTTCTTATTCACTCTGTTTATTGGAATCCCTATTCCTGAAATGGTTCTTGGCTTGGTCGCTCCGGAATTCTCGAAGGTGCACGTTGTTGAATAACCGGGCTACTTCCTCTCTCAAGTGTCTACAATCCTCTCCTATGTGGCCGTGAGTGCCATGATATTTGTACATCATGTTAGGATCTCTTTGGTTTGGATCAGATTGTAGAGATCGAGGCCATTTGGTGTCCTTGATGCGTCCGATAGCTGATACAATGGCGGCAACATCAACGTTAATGTTATATTCCGATAACCTCAATGCTTTCTTAGGCCCGATAGGCCTGTCAAAATCGTTCTTGATCATGAGTCCGCGGTTGCCTTGACCTCGATCACTTCTCCTTTCACTTCGCATAGAATTGCACCCGGACCCGCTACTTCTTCGTTCTCCATTGTAAGGCTGATACCGATCCCTGTTTGATATTGGTTCACGGTTGATATCTCTCCTGACTACGACGATGGCTATGATAGGATAAACGGACCCTGAAGGGGCCCCAAGTTGATCATCTTAGACTTTGATTTTTGATTAATACTGGTTATGCATGTCGACCTAGATAACAGCCGGATATTCTATCAGATTTTGTTTCAACTGCTGTGAAGCCACCGAGCTTCGATCCTTGAGACCCTCGATGAAAGCTTGAACGGCCCAATCATCAGCGACCGGTGGCAGATCCATCCTTTCCATTTGAAACCGGGACACAAACTCCCTGAGCATCTCATTATCCTTCTATCTTACTTTGAAAAGGTCCGCCTTCCTGGTTTCGACCTTGATAGCCCCGGCGTGTGCTTTCACAAAAGAGTCTACAAGCATAGCAAATGAGTCAAAAGAATTAGGAGGCAAGTTGTGATACGTCTCTTTGACAGGGTCTCTCCGAATTTCTTCAACAAGACAACCGCGATCTCATCATCCTCCAAGTTGTTCCCTTTGATGGAGCATGTGTAGGAATTAACATGCTTGTTTGGGTCGGTCATTCAACTGTACTTAGGAATCTCGGGCATGCGGAATGTTTTAGGGATCGGTTTTGGAGCCGCACTCGGAGGGAAAGGTTTTTTCACAAACATCTTGGAATCCAGGCCTTTCAATATCGACGACGCTCCCGGTATTAGATCGACCCTGGAATTATTGGTTTCTACCATTTTGTCATTTTCTTTGATTTTCGTCTCTCCTGATTCTATCCGTTTTGTTAGCTTCTCGAGCATTTTTATGATCTCGGGGTTAGTCCCCGATTCATTTTCATTTGACCTCTCTGCGACTGGTTCTTCCCTGCGGGTGACTTCCCGGGACGGATCTGGTTCAATTATGCTTGGTGCGCGACTTTGGTTCTGTAACTAATCTATCTCCGCCTGTTGAGCCTGTAACATTTTGAAGATCATCCGTATATTGATTGCGTCTCCTCCATTGTTTTGAGTATTTTGCGCTGCCGATCGGACTCCACCACAGATGCTATTCTCGGGGTCGGTAGACAGGTTTGTGTCAATAGCTACATGCGAGTTAGCGTCCAACGGGTTCCGCATCTGGAATTTATATGGGATCAACGGGCGGTACCTCGTTACCAGGGGCTATGTTGTTATGTTCACCGTGATGACCGGACTCATCGTCAACAGGTAGGGGTGCTAATTGTGAGTTTGACATTTTGAGATTTAACCTGAAATTAGAGGCACTTCAAAGAACAAGTGTACAGTAGTGTGTGTTATGGAATTTTGTATCAAATAACCACTGTTATCCTTAGCCCCACGGTGGGCGCCAAACCTTTTACCCTCAAAATCGGATAACAATTGAATTCGTAAGTGATTTTAAGGATACGTGGATTAAATTGACAAAAAGCGATAAATTCAGTTTCAATTGAAATAAACAATGATAAAGTAAACTCAAACCACACAAATTGAACAGTTACAATTTTGGGAAATGAGATGCATTTCAATCGATACCAGAACACAGTTGAATAAGACCTTAAGAGAAAAATAACAATATATTGCTTCTGAGTGCGTGTTACAATATATTGTACCTAATATATAGGGTAGGGGCGCCCTATATTAGGTACAATTTGATAAAAGGTAAAAATCCCCTAATTAATTGATTGTTGATCTCACGTCGATATATGCCGAGATCTCCGCCGTGATATTCGGTCGATCACGGATATCACGGCCTTTTGTCGGCCGATCTTCGCTACCTGACAATGTTCTTCGAAATTGAACAAGGCCAGGACCGATTCCTAATCCCAACCCCGATATCCGCGAGGGCGGGTGTTATGGTCCGGACTTAGAATTGATAAGATCCCTACCTCGGTCTAGGCCCCCTGTTACCATCTCTCGAGCTTGGCTTGTACTTCGACACCGGTTTTACCCGTATACAATGTTGTAAGTTTTGTAAAAGGATTTTGATAGTGTTATTTTCGTACAAAGGGAATAATGTTGTCACGACACAAACTGGAGGGCCATGAGAGAAAGTGTCTAGTCGAGTCTTGCGGATCGGTATGATGACGTCCATACTTATATTTGAGAGGCTACAAGGCATTTAGGATAATTTCCCATCTTTCTTTCTTTATCGTGCAGAATTGATTCAGCTTAAAATATAACTCTTTGAATTTCTTCCACGCATTCGTAAGCGCACATGAGCGCTCGGTATCAGCTGTGCATCGCCGGCTTGTGATTCCATGGATGAGGTTAGAGGTGAGTATTTTTTGTTTTAGTGATGGGCCAGTTTGGAGGACTTGAGGCCATGGTTAGACCGCAGCTTAAGCTTGGTAGCTTCAGTTGTAACTTGTACATTTTGACTCATATGTCCGGTAATGTCCCTACGAGTGGAATTACGATCACGGCCCGATCGGCTAGGCCGTCTCACCTGAGACATTACCTTTTCAATCAATCATCTCACTTCATACTTCTTTCACATCTTTTCAATTCATTGGCACGAGTGGCCTCAATTAGAAAGTCATTCTTGGCACTTGGCCGTATATCATAATTCCAGTTTCGCCTTTTACACATTCAAACATCATTATCATTATCAACAACAATAAGGTTTCCCATTCAAGACATTAAATTCACATATGAGCAATTTGGGAATCTTAGGAACATAGAGGCTTTTCATACAATTTGGCATAACAACCTTTATTCAATCTTGACATGAAGTTTTAACATTTCTAACATATATTCCACATTTTGAACACATCCTCAAATGGAAATATGACATGATGAAGCATTTAGAATAAATACGGAACATACATCCTTCAACACAAATACATTAGGAATAGCCAATTCAATAATTGTCAAGGACTCACACCAATTACATGAACACCGTGAGATTCGATTCTAAGAAGAAGGGTGTTTAGCCAACATACCTCAATTGATCTTCCTTAAACTTTTAAAATGTTCCGTAATTCCTAGCAACTTCAATCTATTTTAGAAATATAACAAGTTGAACCAAAATTAGGAAGATAGTCATGATTCTAGCTCTTTTGAGCATATTATCAAACACTAGGTGTGCATCAATGTTTTAAGGCCCTTTTGTGGAAGATTCCATCATTCCCCAACCCATTCTCTACCATTGTTAGCTCACAACCTTCCCACATTCTTTGATAACACATGCATGCAAGGTAACAACCCCCACACCCAAGAATTGTCTTTCTAATTATCCCATTCTTAGACAAAATTCGAAATTGAGGGTTAGGGTGTAGAATCTTACCTCTAGGATGAAGACCTAGTGAGTTTTCCTTGTTAATCTTCAAAGATTAAAGCAAGAATTGAAGGACAATTTGTTGAGGATCACTCTCTCACTTCATGGCACTCTCTCCCTCTCAAAATGTCAGATTTTAGCTCAAAAATGACACAAAACATCTAATTAACGAAGTAGGGTTGGGTTATAAAAACCCAAAAATGAAGCTCCGAAATAGGGTATGCGGTCGCATATGCGACCGGATGATGGATATGCGGTACGCATAATCGGCCGCATAATTTGGGGCCAAAAACTGGGAAAAATCTGCTTGGGTCTGCTCTCACTATGCGGCCTGCAGACCTGTTCTGTGGTCGCATAATGCACCATAGAACCTCCCTCCGCAAAAGTCCAAGGATGATTACGCGATCAAAGTGCGCCCCGCGAAACGGTTGTGCGGTTTTTAGGAAATATTTTAGGGTGCCTTACAATGGGCATACCGCAGACCTCAAAGTCCAGTACCGGGGCCACCCCGTTCTCACTGGTTTATGGCACCGAGGCTCTAATATCGGTTGAAGTCAGAGAACCAAGTCTCAGGTTCCGATATGCAACCTAAGAATCGAATGGCGAGTCCATGAGTAAGAGCCTGGAACTATTAGATGAAAGGCGTGAAGCCGCCCTTGTCCGGTTGGCCGCCCAAAAACAGCAGATCGAATGATATTACAATTGAAGGACCAACTTTCGACACTTTAATGTCGGAGACGTGGTGTTAAGAAGGGTCACACTAAGAACCCAGAATCCGAATGAGGGGAAGCCGGGGCTAAACTGGGAAGGACCGTATAAAAATATCGAGATCACCGGAAAAGAATCGTACAAACTCGGAATAGTGAACGGAGAGCAACTACCGAACAACTAGAACATAACTCACTTAAAGCAATACTACTGCTAAGGTACGGCCCCATTCATTCCTTTTACTTATTTTTGAACTAACACTTGCAGGTAACCAACAAGGATTGGTACAATTTTTAGGCTTGAAAGCACGCGTTGCACTCTTCTTCTCTTGAACCGGTTTTGTCCCAAATGGGTCTTTTGGCAAGGTTTCTAACGAGGCAATAGCGGATTGTGCTAAGTTAGAATCAAAGGCCGATCATGAATTGGTGTCAAAAATCACTTCAACAGTATTCGAGGCTTCTCTGTGATCAACCTCGGACACCGAGGGGCATTACTCTCTGATAACGACTTTAGCAAGGACAGAGACTTTGTGATTGAACGGTCTTCACTCGATCGATAGGATTTACTGTAAGGGCCAAACAGTCAAATGAATCGTGTCTGCATAGATTGCTCGAGCCCTGGCATAAAGGTCGTACACATGTGTAACTATTACGCACAAGAATAAAAAGAAGTCTCTACCTTGCGGATGAATATCTTATCCGTTAAAATTTTTCTTTCTTCATTTCTTAAGGAATTTCATACATCCGATCTTCTAAAGGTATCGAGCCCATGTGCCATCTTAATCCGAGTTCAAATGATCACTCCCACCCGGGGACTGCCATTCAAAGACAAACTCGGACTACCCGCGCTATCAAAGCCCGGGGGAACAAAACCTATTAGGCAACGCCCGAACTTTAAAGGATATGGCCATCCCCACTAGGGGACTGTTATCTTGGGCAAGCCCGGATAACTCGGGATAACAAGCCCACTAGGAAACACCCGAACTAAAATGGCTACGGCCATTTTAAATTGGCTTGGAGATGTCTGAGGCCCGTAACAACTAGGAACCCCGGTTTTTAGGAAAACTTTTATGGGGCCTTACATCCTCCCCCACTTAAGATCATTCGTCCTCGAATGAGGGTCAAGGTTCACTATTAATATTTTATGCAACTCAGTTTTCATACCATACACTAGCAGCTCCAAATTTGAGTAACTCCCTAAATTTCCAAATATTTTGCCAGAGTTTACCTTGTAACTGGGCCTATCCACCTGTCATAGAGCCCCAGAAACACATCCTCAATATATATATATATATAATCCAATGAAACAATATAACACAATAACAACACCTACTGTGGCCTCATGAGCAATATATTACCAGAAACAGAACACTCTTAACATCAACTGTACAAAAGATACATAATTCGTAGAAGGTAACCCTTAGAATTTTCATAAATTACAACTTTATAAATACATGGCTATTCAAACAAATAAGGATACTTTTTCTTCATTTCTTCCTCAGCTTCCTAAGTAGCCTCTTCAACCTGTTGGTTTCGCCATCGCACTTTCATGGATGCAATTTCTTTATTTCTCAACTTTCGGACTTGCCGATGAATAATAGAAACTTGAATTTCTTCATATCACAGTTCTTCATTAACCTCAATGGCTTCAACCGGCACAATAATTGACAGATCTCCAACTACCTTCTTCAACATAGACACATGGAACACCGGGTGCACTAATGACATCTCGGGTGGTAGCTCAAGCTTGTACGCTACCTCACCAATCCTCTGAATGATTTTGTACGACCTGACATACCTCGGACTCAATTTCCTTTCCTTCCAAACAGCATTATACCCTTCATGGGGGAAACTGTCAAGAATACCCAATCATCTTCTTTGAACTCTATGTCTCTGCGACGAACATCCGAATAGGATTTTTGACGACCTTGAGCAGTTTTCAACCGCTCCTTAATGACCTTAACATTCTCCATAGCCTGATATACGAGGTCTAGCCCTAGCAACTCAGCTTCCCCAATTTCGAACCACCCAATGGGAGATCTATATCTCCTACCATACAATGCCTCAAATGGTGCCATTTGGATACTAGCATGAAAGCTATAGTTATATGAAAACTCTACGAGTGGCAAATGATCATCCCAGCTACCATTGCACTCAAGAACACAAGCACGCAACATGTCCTCAAGTGTCTGAATAGTCCGCTCTGCTTGCCCGTCGGTCTGTGGATGGAAGGATGTACTGAGATTCACCTGAATACCCAAACCTTGCTGAAATCTCTTTCAAAAATTTGCCGTTAACCGAGCCCCTCGATCGGAAATGATAGAAACTGGAGTGCCATGCAGCCTGACTATTTTCTTGATATACAAATGAGCATATTGTTCCTCTGTGTCGGTAGATTTAACAGGCAAGAAGTGTGCTGATTTCGTGAGTCGATCCATAATCACCCAAATTGAGTCAAACTAGCATGGAGTGCATGGTAATCCTACCATAAAGTCCATATTAATTATTTCCCACTTTCACATTGGAATTTCTATGTTCTGTGCTAACCCATCGGACCGTTGGTATTCGGCCTTCACTTGCTGACAATTCAGACATCTTGCCAAAAAGTCCGCCACATTTCTCTTCATATCATTCCACCAATAGACTTCCTTAAGATCATGATACATTTTTGAAGAGCCTGGGTGCACAGAATACCTGGAAGTGTGAGCCTCAGTCATGATTTTTTCCCGGAGACCATCTACATTTGGAACACAGCCGCCCTTGGTACCTTAGTGTACCATCATCCATCCTAAGAGTAAAAGCCATAGTTTTATGTTTATGAATCCCTCATTCAGATGTACCAAAAATGGATCGTTGTATTACTTCTCATTGACTTCCACAACGATCAATGATTCAGCCCTATTTTGCACAATTACCCATCCTTCACTAGAGTCCGCAAGACGAACTCCCAAACTAGCTAACTGGTGAACCCCCCTGGCGAACAACCTCTGACATACCTCTAAGTGAGCCAAACTACCCATAGATTGCTGGCTAAGAGCATCCGTCACCACATTGGCTTTCCTCAGGTGATATAGGATATCGATGTCGTAATCCTTGAGTAACTCAAGCCATCTTCTCTGCCTCAGATTTAGCTCCTTTTGTTTGAAAATATATTGAAGGCTCTTGTGGTCCATGAATACATCAACATGGACCCCATACAAATAATGATGCCAAATTTTCAATGCAAAAACCACCGCCGTAATTTCTAAGTCATGTGTTGGGTAGTTCTTTTCATGATTCTTGAATTGCCTAGAAGCATAAGTTATTACCTTGACATGTTGCATTAATACACACCCAAGTCCGATTCTCGAAGCGTCACAATATACTACGAACCAATTTGTATCGTCTGGTAGTGCCAACACTGGTGTCGTAGTCAATCTCAATTTCATTTCCTGGAAGCTCCTTTCACAAGCATCTGACCATTAGAACTTAATTGCCTTCTATGTCAATTTAATCAACGGGGAGGCAAGAGTAGAAAACCCCTCCACAAACTTTCTGTAATACCCTGCTAAGCCTAAGAAACTGTGAATCTCGGTTGGTGTTATAGGTCTAGGCCAATTCTTCACCGCTGCAAACTTTTGAGGATAGACCTTAATTCCTTCTCTAGAGACAACATGACCCAAGAATGTGACAGCTTCGAGCCAAAATTCACATTTTGAAAATTTCGCGTACAATTCGTGCTGATAAAGAGTCTGCAAAACTGCCCTGAGATAATCGACATGGTCTTCTCGACCTCGTGAATACACAAGAATATCGTCAATGAATACTATGACAAAGGAATCGAGAAAAGGTTTGAAAACCTAATTCATAAGATCCATTAAAAGCCTCCGGGGCATTTGTTAGCCCAAAAGACATTACCATAAATTCAAAGTGCTCATATCGGGTCTTGAAAGCTATTTTCTGAATATCCTGCTCCCTGATCTTCAATTAGTGGTACCCAGACTGTAAAACAATTTTAGAGAAGTACCTAGCACCCTGTAAGTGATCAAACAAATCATCTATTCTTGGTAATGGGTATTTGTTTTTGATTATGACTTTGCTGAGCTGCCGGTAGTCAATACACATCCTCAGTGACCCATCTTTCTTCCTCACACAGAAAATCGGTGCGCCCCATAGTGACACACTCAGTCGGATGTAACCCTTCTCTAACAAATCCTTCAATTGTTCCTTTAGCTCCTTCAATTCTGCTGGTGCCATCCTGTAGGGCGGAATAGATATAGGTTGCGTTCCTGGCATCACATCAATCTCCCTCTCTAGCGGAATCCCATGGAGCTCATCAGGAAAGACCTCCAGAAATTCATTCACCACTGGCACAGTCTCTAGTGTAGGTGCCTCAGCATCGGTGTCCGTAACCCGAACCAAATGATAGATACACCCCTTGTTAATCATCTTCGTGGCCTTAAGGTATGAAATAAACCTACCTTTTGGCATCACATTATCCTCCTTCCACTCAACAGCTGGCTCATTTGGAAATTCAAACCTCACAGTCCTAGTTCGGCAATCGAGCTTGGCAAAACATGAATAAAGCCAATCCATTCCCATAATTACGTCAAAATCGACCATCACCAATTCAATGATATCGGCCATGGTGTCCTGACTATGCACAGTGAGTTCACAACCCCTATAAACCCGTGCGGCCACAATAGACTCGCCTACCGGAGTAGATACAGAGAACGGCTCAAGAAGCTGTTCCGGTTCTATCCCAAATTCCATAGCAACATAAGGAGTAACATAGGACAAAGTGGAACCGAGATCAATAAGAGTATATACATCATGAGATTAGACAGTCAATATACCTGTGACAACATCTGGAGAAGCCTCTACACTCTGGTGACCACTCATAGCATAGAAACGGCTGGGTCCTCCCGAACTTTGCGCACCACCCCTAGCTGTACCACGCCCTGCTGATGTTGGAGTACCTCGAGCTGGAGGGGGTGCTGAAGATGTAGCAGCTGCAGAACTAGATGGCTGTGTTGTGCCCCTGCCCGCACCCTGGCGGGATGAACAACACTCTCTCTGAATATGACCCCTCAATCCGCACCCGTAACATATGGGAGGTCCATGTAGCAGATCCCCGAGTGCACCATCCCACACTTGGGGCATGGAGGCCTCCGCTGCTGCTGGAATCTCCCTCCTGAAACAACTCCCCTACTGGTGGTGCACTGGCTGAAGATTAAGCAAAAGGCTGGGATGGCCCTATTGACCCTCCCCTAAAAGTTGATCTTCCCCCACCAAATGGCTCCCCAAAGTTGCCCACGGGCCGGGCCTTGCAGGTACCCTCTCGCTCCATTATGTTCTTTAACTTGCGATTCTCTGTACCTTGAGAAAATGCTACCATCTTCCCATAGTTCATATCCGAATTCAAGGAAGCTATAGTAGCCTCATTGATAACCAAGGGGCTAAGGCCATGCACAAACTGGCGCACTCTAGCATCTATAGTAGGCACCATGAGAATTGCATATTTAGACAGACGCGCGAACTCCATGTGATACTCCCACACACTCTTACTACCTTGTTTAATGTTCTCAAACTCTGTGGCACGGGCTGCCCTAGTCACGGATGGCAAGAAATGATCCATGAAAGTGTCAGCAAACTCACACCACCTCGCTGGAGGGCTCCCCTCCTCCCGAGAGTCCTCCCAGAGCTCAAACCAAGAATAGGCCACCCCTTTCAGGCGGTAGGCGGCCATGTCCACTCCCTCTGTCTCAGTAGCGCGCATAACCCAGAGAGTCTTATGCATATAATCAATGAGGTCCTCTGGGTCCTCCTCGAGATTAGCACCCGTGAACACCAGAGTATCCAACTGAAGAAACCTCTTCACCCTAGAACCAATAGAATCCCCTTGTTGGCTAGAAGAATAGGGTGCAATATTTGATCTCTAGGCTTGAGAAGCCACTATCTGTGTCAGCATCTGGATTGCTCCCCTAAGATCCCCGTCAGAAATACCAGAACCGGAAGCTAGGGCTAGAGATGGAAACAGAATATCAGTTGGAGGAATCGCTACACCCTCAGTAGGTGCAGGAACTGGTGTGGCCTGGTCCGGTGTAGTGGAATCAGGCACCGTAGCAATCGGGGAATTATCCTCCCCCCTCGGGTATTCACCCGCATCACCAAATAAAGGGTCAACTGCCACTCTTGAGGCGGCATTGGCTCCTTGTCCAGTTCTTGCTCTCTTCTTAGGTGCCATGTACTGAAAGTTAAGGAATGCACGAATTAGTGGAGGAACAGTTTCACAATCAGTTTCATCGCACGATCAAGAATATGAAAGAAGGGTATTATTCCTAAATGTCCAAGTAGCCTCCAACTTATAGATGTGGTCGACAACACACTGATAAGGAGGACTATACTAGACATGGCTCCGGGACATCCTAGGAAACTTTAAAACCTTAGGCTATGATACCAAGTTTGTCATGCCTCAACCTCGGGAAGCGCGACCGGTGCTCAACCGAGTGAACCCGGTCGAGCAAACCTGTTAGATACTTTTTACCCAACTCACCCATGATTAAAAAAAGGACATGATTCCATTAATTAAATAGTAGGAAGATCATATATATACAATACTAAATCGTCTCATTGGTTACTTCACTTTTAAGTTTCAACATACACACATTATTATGATTCGAATGGAACAAGAGACCAAAACACAACATAATCTGTTTAACTTTTCTAGCACTCATTCACAACACATATAGTATCTACGAAGCATCTAAAAGATACAAAAGAGTGTTATGATAGTGCCGGCAATAAGGCCCCGGCTATACCTCAATAAGTGATAACAAAATGTACAAAAGATACATGACCCTAGAATGAGGTGGGGCTCACCAAGTCTGCTAGGAGGAAGGTGTATTGCTATCGCTGATCAACAATGCCTGCAATGGAACCACCTGCATCCATTTAAAGATGCAGCACCCGCGAAAAAAGGGACGTTAGTACTATCGAATAGTACTAGTATTTAAACTAAACACCATCTCAATAGAATGAATAATAATACAAGGGAAAAACAGTCATGAGTTCAATAAGAGCTTCAAACAATACTAAAACATCAAGTAAGGATCACATAAGTTCTCAAGTCAATTCCCATGTTATTACGTTGGGTGATCTTTGAAGCCAATGTACCACAATTCACAATACCTCTGTATTTTTACATGGAGTCTGATCTCGACCCGATCGGATAGGTCGTCTCATTTGAGACATCAACCATAACCACAATTTCATTATAATTTCCAGCATAGTTACCACCATGTGTGCGGCATGGCGTCCGATCACTATCAAATAGCTAGGACATCTCACCCGAGACATTACCTTTTTCAGTTTATAATTTCCAGCACAATTACCACCATGTGTGCGTCATGGCGCCTGATCACGGCCCGATCGGCTAGGCCGTCTCACCCGAGACATTACGTTTTCAATCAATCAACTCACTTCATACTTCTTTAACATCTTTTCAATTCATTGGCACGAGTGGCCTCAATTAGAAAGTCATTCTTGGCACTTGGCCGTATATCATAATTCTAGTTACCCATTTTCCACATTCAAACATCATTTTCATTATCAACAACAATAAGGTTTCCCATTCAACACATTAAATTCACATATGAGCAATTTGGAAATCTTAGGCACATAGAGGCTTTTCATACAATTTGGAATAACAACCTTTATTTGATCTTGACATGAAGTCTTAACATTTCTAACACATATTCCACATTTTGAACACATCCTCAAATGGCAACATGACATGATGAAGCATTTAGAATAAATATTAAACGTACATCCTTCAACACAAATACATTAGGAATAGCCAATTCTATAATGATCAATTTGGGACTTACACCAATTACATGAACACAGTGGGATTCGATTCTAAGAAGAAGGGTGTTTAGCCAACATACCTCAATGGAGCTTCCTTAAACTTTTAAAACGTTCCGGAATTCTTAGCAAATTCAATCTATTTTAGAAATATAACAAGTTGAACCAAAATTAGGAAGGTGGACATGATTCTAGCTCATTTGAGAATATTATCAAACACTAGGGGTGCATCAATATTATAAAGCCCTTTTGTGGAAGATTCTATCATTCCCCAACCCATTCTCTACCATTTTTAGCTCACAACCTTCCCACATTCTTTGATAACACGTGCATGAGAGGTAACAACCCCCATACCCAAGAATTGTCTTTCTAATTATCCCATTCTTAGACAAAATTCAAAATTGAGGGTTAGGGTGTAGAATCTTACCTCTAAGATGAAGACCTAGTGAGTTTTCCTTGTTAATCTTCAAAGATTCGAGCAAGAATTGAAGGATAATTTGTTGAGGATCACTCTCTCACTTTAGGGCACTCTCTCCCTCTCAAAATGTCAGATTTTACCTCAAAAATGACACAAAACATCTAATTAACGAAGTAGGGTTGGGTTATAAAAACCCAAAAATGAAGCTCCGAAACAGGGCATGCAGTCGCATATGCGACCGCATAATGGATATGTGGTTCGCATAATCGGCCGCACAATTTGGGGCCAAAAACATGGAAAAATCGGCCTGGGTCTACAGTCAATATGTGGCCCGCATATTGCGCCGCAGAGCCTCTCTCCGCAAAAGTCGAAGGCTGATTATGCGATCAATGTGCGGTAGCATAACTGGCCGCGAAATTGACATAAAAAATGGCCCAAATAACTGCTTCACTCTGTGGCCATTCTGCGGCCCTTAGAGTGATTATGCGGCCACATAATGGGCCGCAGAAATGCCTATTTCTGCAAAATATTTTCCTTCAACTCCCCCAGCACACTATTCAATCCAAAAAGTCCGAACCCCCGCATCACGAAACCCCGATTTTTAGGAAAAATTTTGCGGGGCCTTACAATGGGTGTACCGCACGGCCTCAAAGTCCAGTACCGGGGCCACCACGTTCTCGCTGGTTTAGGGCACCGAGGTTCTAATACCGTTTGAAATTAGAGACCTAAGTCTCAGGTTCTGATATGCAGCCAAAGAATCAAATGGCGAGGCCATGAGGAAGAGCCTGGAATTATTAGATTAAAGGCGTGAAGCCACCCTTGTCCGGTTGGCCGCCTAAAAATAGCGGATCGAGTGATATTACAATCGAAGGACCATTTTTTGACACTTCAATGTCGGGGACATGGTGTTAAGAAGGGTCACACTAAGAACCCAGAATCAGAACGAGGGGAAGCTGGGGCCGAACTGGGAAGGACCGTATAAAATGATCGAGATCACCGGAAAAAGGATCGTACAAACTCGGAATAATGAACGGAAAGCAACTACCGAACAACTGGAACATAACTCAGTTGAAGTGATACTACTGCTAAGGTATGACCCCATTCATTCCTTTTACTTATTTTTGAACAAACATTTGCAGGTAACCAACAAGGAGCGGTACAATTTTTAGGCCTGAAAGCATGCGTTGTACTCTTTTTCCCTTGAATCGGTTTTGTCTCAAATGGGTCTTCTGGCAAGGTTTTTAACGAGGCGACAGCGGATTGTGCTAAGTTAGAATCGAAGGCTGATCATGAATCGGTGACAAAAATCTCATCAACAGTATCCGAGGCTTCTCTATGATCAACCTCGGACACCGGGGGGCATTACCATCGGATAACGACTTTAGTAAGGACAGGGGCTTTGTGATTGAACAGTCTTCGCTCGATCGATAGGATTTACTGTAAGGGCAAAACGGTCAAATGAATCGTGCCCGCATAGACTACTCGAGCCCTGGCAGAAAGCATGTACACATGTGTAACTATTACGCACAAGAATAAAAAGAAGTCTCTATCTTGCGGATGAATATCTTGTCCGTTAAAATTTTTCTTTCTTCATTTCTTATGGAATTTCATACATCTGATCCCCTAAAGGTATCGAGCCCATGGGCTACCTTAATCCGAGTTCAAATGATTACTCACACCTGGGGACTGCCGTCCAAAGAGAAACTCGGACTGCCCAGGCTATCAAATCCCGGGGGCAGAAGATCTATTAGGAAATGCTCGAACTTTAAAGGCTACGTCCATCCCCACTCGGGTACTGTTATCTCAGACAAGACCGGATAACTCGGGGTAACAAGCCCACTAGGCAACACCCGAACAAAAAATGCTAAGGTTATATTAAAACGGATCAGAGATGTCTAAGGCCCGTAAAGAAAACAACAAGGCCTTAAAATTGTTTAACCAGTTCTAAAGGCTACCCTCGGCAAACTATAATCTAAAAAAGTATAAGTAATTTGGGAAAACTTTTCGGTCACACCGAAGCCCATGATGCCTTAATACAAAATAATTTTGAAGGCAAGGCTTGTTCGAACCTCCAAACCTAACCTAACTATTTCATGCTAAGGCATTTCAATCTTTGCAAATATAAATAATAAAGCAAAGGAAAAATTCAGAACTTGATGAAGAGAAAAAGCCTTATATACATATCAAAAGATTTATTACAAGGTCCAAACAACCTCGATGAAAATTTTTACAAATGCTAAACGACCTCAACAAAAAGGTAATAAAAAAGGCAGAAAAATAAAAACATCTATGAAGTGCCTAAGTGGCCTAGTCTTCCCCGGGGGCCGCCTCATCACCAGGGCCTTCGGGGTCACCTCCACCCTTGGATTTGCTCAAATCCTTGGAGTCTTCATCATCCTTGATATAAGCCAACTTCTTGGCCTTGGATTTGAACCCCTTGGCACTCTTAATTTTGGCCGACAAGTCAAAATCCCGAGCATGAATTTCCTCGAGGGCCTCCCTTTATGATTGCCGCTTCGCGTGCTCGACAATATCCTTTACTTGATCTTGGGCGGCCTCTGCATCGGCCCTATATTTGGCCACCATCTCGTCGGCATCGGTTTTTACCACCTCGGCCACCGACTTGGCCGTTTCAAGCACCTTGGCCATATTTTCTCAATCGAAGAAGGCCAAACTTAGCTCAGACTGGAGCTCCTCAATCATTTTGGCCTGCACCACGGCCTTTTCCTTTTCCGCCCAAAGCTAGACCTCAGCCGAAGCCAATTGAGCCCAGGCAGTTTCCTTTTCCGAGGCCTAGCGGTCCATTTTGCTTTTCCATTCTTCGGCCTCAGCCTTTATCACGTCTATCTCTGCCCGAAGCTGGTCGATCCGATCAAGATTCTATTTGACCTGCGGGTTCAGAGAGTTAGTCACCGAGTTTAGCTCATCGTCACTAACCTCAAAGACTTTTACCTTTTCCACCAGGTCGGCATGCTCTTTCCGAACTGCCTCTAGCTCAGCTCGGAGGCTCTTAGCCTCCCATTCACGTTGCTCGCTATGATGTTTGTAAGCATCTCTCTTCTTAGTGAGCCCTCGAATCTCAGCCTCATACTAGTTTAGCTCTTCCCGATATCGGAGAAAAGTCTCATGATGAAGCACCGAGGCCTACAAACACAAAGAAAAAAAGTTATGATCATTTATAGGAATCTAAAGTTACCCGATTTAACAGCTGCTGGGCATTGTTGAACAGGCAGGGTGGTAACTGGCCACCCCTACGGGGGCAGAGAGGACTCGGGCATCCTCCGGAATGGAGATGATGATCGATCACTTTCGGTCAAGATCCACGCTCGGAGCTGGGAACCGCTTGATCGATTTCGGACTTGAGGAAGGCCCGCTTGTTCCCGAACATGGTCTCTTGCTTGACACCTTTAAGTCACCTAATCCGGTGATGTCCTCCGTGGTGGAAAAATCCACACCATCAAAAATGCCAAGGGGGGAGGGGGGGTCTTCCGCTCCTTGGAACCCCTCGTTGGGACGTTCTTTCACCATCTGAGCATCGTTGTACATGGACTTAGTCAACGAAGGTGACTCGGAGATATCTATCAAACCGAGTGCATCCTTCGGGGCATTTCCCACTACCCGGGAAGCCCGGTCCCCATCTTCCTCGGAAGCCTCAGCCATGGCCTCTCTCCATCGAACTGTGACCACACGCGGGCCACCAGTTCAGAGGCTTCTTCTTCTTCTTCAGATTCGTCCCTCAGCCTATGAAGAGAGTCCGAAGATGGTGCTCGGACGCTGGTGCGTTCTTTGGATTGGCGCACCAACCACTTCCTTGGTTTCTTCTTTTTTGAGTTTGGAGAACTTAGAGCCCCTTTCCTTTTCTTTTCATTACCCTATCTCAGAGTAGGGGACTCGGCGGGGCAGTCCTCGTCACCGGATAAAGGCCTCAGTATGATGTCCTTGGATAAACCTGCAAAGGAAACAAAATAAGTAAGAAACACAAAAGAAACCCAAGTATTACTCACTCGGGAAAGGAATGTCACCATGAGAACGGTCCTCCCACTGACCATTCGAAAGTTCGCTCCATGCGCGCTCAGAATACGACCTTTGTAACATGATGCCCTCAACCCACTCCTTGAGTCGAGGGACTGCATTCGGGACCCGAGTGAAAACTGCACCACCGCCAAGAACCGATAAAAAGGAAGGAAAAAAGAGTAAAATAAAATTTTGAAAACGAAATTTTACTTATGTTTTATATTCCACTTCTCAGGAAACGACATGCACTCAGCTGGGATCAGGTCTGAGGTCCTCCCTCAGACAAAACGGCCTAGCCAGCCTCGATCCCGCTCTTCATCGATACTCGAGAATGGGTCTTTACTAAGAGGAAGTTGAAGGAGTACACTTTATGGTTCTCACAAATATCTCAAAAACCAGGATACATGTGCCAAAAAATATAGACATTTCAAAGGAATGAGGGTAGAAGGTTTGGATGCAAAGTTTGAATGAATGAAGAAGGGGGTAATTATAGTTTTCAAATGACGGTTCACATCCAAGAGTGCCCGACTGGCAACTGACAAGCATTTAATGCCATTAAGATGTGACTAACGAGACGTTTCGTTCATTTTTTCATTTCTAATGTGGGGAATTGAAGTGAGAATCGGAAGTTCATATCGTTTCACGTTGTCTACTCTCCGAAAAACAAGGGAACTATCTGTATACGGGTAAAACCGGTCTCGAAGTACATCCCGGTCTCCGACATGATAAGCCAAGCTCGAGAGATGGTAAGAGGGGGCCTAGACAGAGGTTGGGATCTTATTAATTTTGAGTCCGGACCATAACGCCCGCCCTCGAGGATATCGGGGTCGGGATTAGGGATCGGTCCTAGCCTTGTTCAAATTCGAAGAACATTGTCAGGTAGCCATGATCGGCCGAGAGAAGGCCGTGATATCCATGACCGATCGAATATCACGGCGGAGATCTCGGCATATATCGACTTGAGATAAACAATCAGTTAATTAGTGGATTTTTTTACCTTTTATAGAATTGTACCTAATATAGGACTCCCCTACTATATAAATGGGGTCTAATTACTTGTAAATCACATTGTAACACGCACTCAGAAGCAATATATTGTTATTTTCTCTTTAAGCTCTTATTCAACTATGTTCTGGTACCGATTGAAGTGGATGTAATTGAAGGGTGACTAATTTCCCAAGACTGTAACTGTTCAATTTGTGTGGTTTGAGTTTACTTTATCATTGTTTATTTCAATTACAACTTAATTTATCTCTTTGTGTCAATTTAATCCACGTATCCTTAAAACTACTTACAAATTCAATTTTTATCCGATTTTGAGGGTAAACAAACATAAAGAACTAAATGTATTGACATGCTAAGCATTTTCTATAACAAAAATTCTTTAGTGAAAAAAGATACTTACCACAATTTCTTTTTTAAGAATTCATGAAAAAACCTTTCTTTTTTTGTCAAAAACTGTTGCTCTTTCATGAAGTACCTTAAAACTTTTTAATTTTTCTACTATGCTCACGTCTTCGTTTTGGAACTGAAATCAAACTTTCCTTGTAAACTATAGCTCTCAAGTTTTCAGGATAACCATGTAAATCGAATTCCTTAACTTCATTGGAACTAAGATTGTAGGAAATAAAATGTCCACTTTTGCTTTGAAGAAGCAATAAATGGTCCCTCCAAATTGTTAATGGGGATTCAATAGGAAGAGGTCTAATTATGTACTTATTAGTCCAACACTCGTTTACTCCCTACTACATCATTATCCAGATGTCCATTCTATTTTGAGTCGAATCAATCTCAGTATCTGGAGTGGGATAACAAATTAATGTTAGAGACTCATTCAAGACTGCAAGCCTGTAACGCTTCCCATCATTGGCAATATGAGTATCAGGCATCTTCATGTTTTGAAAAATCTCAGTGCTAATGTTGTATACGGTCAAAACTGGGCTCGGCCCTTGCGTGACTGTTCGAGACTGGAATGTGATAGATTAAGGTTTAACGTCAAATCATATCAAACTGAGGTTAAAATTTAGATCGTCCAGCTCGAGACCCCGGGACCGAACAAGATCCAGATCAGGCGAGATCAAGGGAAATTTGCTAAGCTGGATAACAGAAGGACGAAATATCCGCGATCGGGCTTGGATCACAGCGGAGATCTCGGTACGTATCAAGGATAGGCCGATTAATTAGCCAATCATGATATTTCTTACTTCATTTCGAACTGTATCAAGAGTAGGACTTCTCTACTATATAAAAGGGGTATGATCATTTGTAAAAGACATCATATTTACGCAACATAAAGCAATATACTATCTTTTTCTAGCTTTCATTATCTTGTGACTCTGTTCTTATATCAGTTGAAACTTCTGTTGGTTCAAGGGTGATCGAACTCGAGGGCCAAGGCTATTCGATTTGTTTGGTTTGCATCTATTTCTTTTATCGTCCATTTCAATATTAATACATTCTCTTAATTAGTGCCAAGTTATATCATGTATCCTAAAACCGCGTATAAATTCAATTGTTATCCATTTTCTGGGTAAATTCAATTACCTGGTACTGACTTTTGTAACACATACTATTTTAAACTTGTTCTTGTGAGTATCTTTGATCCCAGGATTAAAATGTCTAACTCTCAGATAGCACCCATACACGTGGATAATGACTTCGGTCACCATTACAAAAATGACAACATAGTAGTAGGGAACGACGTACCTCTAGTTGGCCTCGATGGAGTTCTGGCTGGAGATCCAATTGACGTCAGCTCGCATGTAGCCATCAACGCAAATTTGGCCGTCGATCTCGGGAGTAGCATCCGTAGGGATGTTTGATCAGTCGCTCGAAGCACACATGGTGGCGAAGAGGGCGAGATCAGCCTTCAGGTGATCTTCGAGATGTTGCAGGCTCAACAAGCCGCGATAGCCCAGCTCGAAAACCAGAATCATGCACCAAGAAGGATCCAGCCCGAGCAGTCCCAGGAAGTTGTTCACATGGTCGAATCAGTGTCAAGGAAATCGAACGGGAATGAATCAAGGGCCGATTCCACAATCATGAAGATACTTGAGGAACTAACAAAGCGAGTTGAGTCAGGGGAAAAGAAGATCGATGCAAATGACAAGAAGGTGGAAACTTATAACTCTAGGGTCGATCAAATCCCGGGGGCACCACCAATATTGAAGGGTTTGGATTCCAAAATGTTCGTACAAAAGCCCCCCCTCCCCTGAGCGCGGCTCCCAAACCGATCCCCAAGAAGTTCTGCATGCCCGAGATTCCTAAGTACAATGGAACGACCGACCCAAATGAGGATGCCACCTCTGACATATATGTAATTAAAGAGAATGATCTAGTGGACGACGAGATCGAATCCGTGTTACTTAAGATATTTGGGGAGACTGTCAAAGGGAGCTATGATATGGTACCACAATTTACCACCTAACTCTATTGATTCTTTTGCTATGCTTACACATTCCTTTGTAAAGGCACACGCCGGAGCCATCAAGGTCGAGACTAGGAAGTCCGACCTTTTCAAGATAAGGTAGAAGGACAACGAGATGCTCAGAGAGTTTGTGTCTCGATTCCAATTGGAACGAATGGATCTACCACCGGTCGCCGATGATTAGGCCATTCAGGCTTTCACCCAAGGACTCAATGTATGAAGCTTAGTGGCTTCGCAGCAGTTGAAGCAGAATTTGATAGAATACTCGGTTGTTACCTGGGCCGATGTACATAATTGGTATTAATCGAAGATTTGAATCGGCTCCTTCCGAGTCCGTTTATCCTGCCAGGTCCGTTGACAGAATCAAAAGGGACATTGATCGAGAACCAAGGTTGAACAGAGAGCGATACCAGCCGTATAATGGAGATTGTATGAGCAGTGGATCTGGGCAAAACCCTATATGAAGTGAAAGGAGAAATGACCGAGGCCAGAGCTCTCGAGTACTCATGAGCAAGAATGGCTTCGACAGGCATATCAGACCTAAAGAAGCACCACGGTTGTCAGAATATAACTTCAATGTTGACGCAGCGGCCATTGTATCGGCTATCCGACGCATCAAAGACACTAAATGGCCTCGACTTCTATAGACCGATCCAGCCCAAAGAAATCCCAACCATATGTGCAAATATTATGGAACCCATTTCCAAACAACGGAAGATTGTCGGCAGTTGAGAGAAGAAGTAGCCCGTTTATTCAACGACGGGCACCTTCGGGAGTTTCTGAGTGATTGAGCCAAGAATCATTTTCAAGAACAGAGATTCCAACAAACAAAATGAGTAGGAAGAACCTCAACACGTCATCCATATGATTGTTAGAGGGGTCGATGTTCCCCAATGGCAAGTGTTAAAACGCACCAAGGTCCGATAACGAGGGAGAAACGAACTCGGGATTACATACCAAAAGGAACCTTGTCCTTCAACGATGAGGACGTAGAAGGAATCATGCAGCCCCATAACGATGCACTTGTAATATCTGTACTCATGAATAAGATTCAAGTTAAATGTGTGTTAATTAATCCAGGTAGCTCGGCCAACATCATTCGATCAAGGGTCGTAGAACAGCTCGGCCTATAGGACCAAGTTGTGCCCGCGGCCCGAGTGCTAAACAGATTCAACATGGCTAATGAAATTACTAAGGGTGAAATAACTTTGCCAGTGAATGTAGCCGGGACCATCCAGGAGACCAAGTTCCATGTGATCAAAGGGGATATGACCAAGTTCCATGGTTAACTCCCGAGTTCAGGAAAAAACTTATTCAATTTCTTATAGCTAACATGGATTATTTTTCTTGGTCCCATCTCTACCTGACAGGGATCCCACCGGATATCACCACCCATAATCTAAGCTTAGACCGGAAGTTCCATCCGGTGAAGCAGAAAAGAAGACCCCAGTCCGAGATCAAGCATGCCTTCATCAAAGATGAGGAAATTAAGCTTCTTAAAATAGGGTCCATTCGGGAAGTAAATTACCCTGAATGGCTAGCAAACATAGTAGTAGTCCCTAAGAAAGGGAACAAACTGATAATGTGTGTAGACTACAAAGATTTATATAAAGCATGCCCCAAGCATTATTTTTCTTTGCCTAACATCGATCGCATGATCGATACCACGTCCGGCCATGAGATCCTCAGTTTTCTCGATGCCTATTCCGGGTACAACCAAATAGGAATGAACCCGGATGATCAGGAAAAGAGTTTGTTCATCACTAAATATGATACCTACTAGTATAACGTAATGCCATTTGGAATAAAAAATGTTGGTGCCACTTACCAACGCCTAGTAAACCAGATGTTCGAAGAACAAATAGGGAAATCTATGAATGTTTACATTGATGACTTGTTAGATAAATCCCTACGAGCAGAGGACTATTTGAAGCATTTGCAGGGAACCTTCAGGATATTGAGGAAATACAACATGAAGCTAAATCCGGAAAAATGCACGTTCGGGGTCCGGTCAGGCAAATTTCTCGGATTCATGGTATCCAATCGACGAATCGAGATCAACCCCGACAAGATCAAAGCTATCAAGGACATCACGGTAGCAGACAACGTAAAGGTCGTGCAAAGGTTAACCGGGTGCATAGTCGCCCTGGGGCAATTCATCTCGAGGTCCTCCAATAAGAGTCATCGATTTTTCTCGTTGCTGAAGAGGACAAATAACTTCACATGGACTCCGGAATGCCAACGGGACTTGAAAGAGCTTAAATGATACTTATCGAGCCCGCTTCTGCTTCACACGCCGAGGGCAGATGAACAACTGTAATTATATTTGGCAGTGTTGGAGTTAGCGTTAAGTGGATTCATAGTCCGGGAAGAAAAACGTATGCAATTTCCGATTTATTATGTTAGCCGGACCTTAGGTGAGGCCGAAACTAAATATCCCCACCTAGAAAAACTGGCGCTCGCTTTGATAAGTGCCTCTAGTAAACTAAAATCGTACTTTCAATGTCACCCCATATATGTTGTAATAACTTATCCATTGCGAAATATAATGCATAAACCCGAGCTTTTGGGACGGTTGGCCAAATGGGCTGTAAAAATCAGCGGGTATGATATTGAGTATCGACCCCGAATAACCATTAAGTCTCAAACTTTAGCAGACTTCATGGCTAACTTCAAACTGGCCCTAATACCCGATGTCGAAAGATAGTTGTTGGTAAACTCGGGTACGTCCTTGGGAATCTGGACCTTCTTTACAGACAGAGCATCGAACGCAAAGGGGTCCGGACTCGACATTGTACTTAAACCGCCCACAGGCAATGTGGTTAGAAAATCTATTAGAATTGTGAAATTGATTAACAACGAGACCGAATATGAGGCCATGATTGCAGGTCTCGAACTAGCCAAAGGGTTGGGGGCGGAGGTGATCGAAGCCAAGTGCGACTCCCTCTTTGTGGTGAATCAGGTTAACAGAATGTTTGAAGTTAGAGAAAAATGAATGCAAAGGTACCTAGATAAGTCACGGGTAACTTTACATCGATTTAAGGAATGGACGTTGCAGCACGTTCCTCGGGATCAAAATAGTGAGGCCGATGCCCTCGCAAACTTAGGGTCATCGGTCGAGGACGACGAGCTCAACTCAGGGGCTGTTATGCAACTCATGAGGTCGGTAGTCGAAGAAGGCCATGCTGAGATAAACTCCATAAGCTTAACCTGGGATTGGAGAAATAAATACATAGAGCATCTGAAGACCGGGGAACATCCCTCAGATCCAAAGGAATCGAGGGCCCTGCGCACAAAGGCATCCCAATTCACCTTGTCCGAAGATGGAACCTTGTTCAGAAGAATGTTCGATGGCCCTCACGCGATATGTATGGTGTAACGACTCGATCGGTTATTTTGAGCTCTAGTGCGTCGTTCGGCGGTTGGAGGCCATGAGCAGTTTCACTTTAGGTATTGTGACTTGTGCGTATGGTCGGAATTTAATTTTAGGAAGTTCAGAGTTAGAGTAAACGGCCTCGGAATCAGGATTTGAAGGTTCCAGTGTGTTCTTATAATGATTTTGGACCCGGGCGTATGTTCGGATTAGGTATTGGATGCCCCGCGAGCATTTCGGCACCTATTGCGGATGTTAGCATTTTGGAAGAATTTCATTAATTTGAGTTGAAGTGCATTTCAATGTTATCGATGCCTGTATGGGATTCTGAGTCTGTGAATAGCTCCGTATGGTGATTTCGGTATTGGGAGCGCGTTCGAAAGTGGATTTGGAGGTCCGTATGTCATTTTGGGTTTGGCGAAAGTTAGAAATTTGGATAATTTTGAGAAGTTTGAACGGAAGTGGCCTTTTTGATATTGGGGTCGGATTCCAATTTCGGAAGTTGGAGTAGGTCCGTAATGTCAATTGTGACTTTTGTGCAAAATTTGAGGTCAATCGGACGTGATTTGATAGGTTTCCGCATCGAATGTAGAAGTTGAAATTTTAAAGTTCATTAAGCTTGGAATGGGGTGTGATTCATGAATTTGACGTTGTTTGATGTGATTTGAAGGCTCTACTAAGTTTATAACGTGTTTTGGGACGTGTTGGTATATTTGGTTGAGGTCCCGAGGGCCTCGGGTGGATTCCGGAAGGTTAACGGATCGATTTTTGGGCTTAAGAATTTCTGAAGCTTAATCCTTCTGGTGTAATCGCACCTGCGTGACTTTGGCCACAGGTGCGAGATAGCGAGTGCGGTGAATTGCTCACAGAAGCGAGAAGGGACGGGAACTGGGGGAGCCGTATAAGCAGACTGGAGAAACGCTTCTGCATGTGCGCATGCGCGAGGCAGCTACAGCTGGTGCGTAAAATTTGCGCAGATGTGCATAGCAGGTCGCACCTGTGAAGTTCGCAGAAGCGAAGAATCTTTCACAGGTACGAGGTCTTGGCTGGGCAGTAAGGACCGCGGGAGCGGAATTTGGACCGCACTTGCGGAGCCGCAGGTGCGAATGTCGGGGCTGGGCAGTGTGTTCTTTAAAAATGAGGGCTTGGCTCATTTTCACCTCATTTTCTCCATGAGAGCCGGTCTTGGAGCGAGTTTGGAGCTCATTCTTTGTCATCAATATCAAGGTAAGTGACTCCCACTTATTATAAGTTAAATACATGGTTTGTATAAGGATTTAAACATGGAAATTCGTATAAATTGTGGGGTTTTTGGTAGAAAACCTAGAGTTTGGTATTTTGGATTTTGACCACGCATTTGGTCATGGAATTGGGAATAAATCATATATTTGACTTCATAAGATTATGGGTAATGATTATCTTCAAAACATTTCGGAATCAGGGCACGTTGTGCATCGATTCGAGTTGTTTGAAGGGCTCGAAAACCGGTTATGAAACTTCAGAGCGAGGTAAGTCTCCTTTCTAACCTTGTAAGAGGGAACCCCCATAGGTGAATTAAATAAATGTTTGTACCTAATTGTGGGGGGCTATGTACGTACGAGGTGACGAGAGTCCATACGTAGCTACTATTATGCTATTGTCTAGGTAGTTTAGGACTCGTATCATGCTATACTTGGAATGCTTGTGCCCTTACTTGCTAATATAAACACTTGGTCATGATAGAAATTGATAAAAGAATTGTATAAGGTTAAATTCACTTACTTGAAGGTTTGTATGAGAAATTTATGTTTTCGTGAAAATAATTGTTATTTGTGGATTGGGCCGAACACCTCGGTAGTAAATTTATGCATCTATGGTTCGCACCATTCGACCCTCTGGCAGTGCACGGTTTAAATATTTATTGGATCGTGCCGTACGACCTCGGCATGTTTAGCGCATGATTTAATTGATTGATCTGGAAATTTTAATAATTGATATTGCCATCTCGGCCTAAGATAAATTGTTAAATAATTTGAAATCAATTGGGAGAGTTCTTAATTATAAAAGAACTGCTTATTTACTTCAGAATAATGGGCTCGCAACCGTATTAATTAATCCATGTCAAAATTAATGATATTATTCTATTTACTTATAGTCCATAGTAAGTGTCGAAATTGACCCCTCGCCACTACTTCTTCGAGGTTAGGCGGGATACTTACTGGGTACGCGTTGATTTACGTACTCATACTATACTTGCTGCACGTTTTGTGCAGGTGCATATATGACTAGTGGACTTGAGGGCGCAGAGGCACGGTTATTACGGGGACTTAGGTGAGTTGCTTCTTATATACGATCCGCAGCCAGCAGAGTATCCTTCAGAGTATTGTATTTTCTTTCCTGTCCAAATTTGTATTTGGACAGTTATTGTATTTTATTTTAAATTCCTAGAAAATGCTCATGCACTTGTGACACCGGGTTCTGGGATGATTATGGGATGTTCAGTATTGAAATTGGAAAACATTGTATCTATTCTATAAATTCATCCTTTACTAGTTGAATTGAATTAAATTTACGATTTCAAAAATATTAAAATGTGAATTTAATTAACTATTTAGTGTTGGCTTGCCTGACAGTGGTGTCTGGCGCCATCACGACCTTTAACGGATTTTGGGTCGTGACAACATAGTATCAGAGCACTAGGTTCACTTAGGTCTCACGAGTCATGAGCGAGTCTAGTATAATATTGCGGATCAGTATGGAGACGTCTGTACTTATCTTCGAGAGGCTACAGGACTGTTAGGAGCACTTCCCTTCTTGATATCTCATCGTGCGATTTGATTACTTTGAGGCTTATGCCTTCATTTATTTCCCATTCAATCTTATGTGACGTGAAGTGCTGGTTATAAATCGGGAATTGAGGAATTGTAATGGTACTATAGATGTGGTGCGGGTTGTTTCTCCCTGCGTAGTTGTTTGGGCTATTGTCGTCGCCTTGTGGAAGGATATTCTGTCATTTCAGCTCAGTAGTTTTACTTCTGAGAGATTTGAGGCTATGCACATGTGATGGTAGGATGCTTGCCTATGTGTCGGGGTAGTGAATGACTTGAAAGGAGGCTTACTCAGTGCGTGATTCAGAGATTCAGTATTTTACTTCCGACGGAGGAAACGCAATCGAACTAAGAATGTTCAAACATGGGTTGATGGAGTAGCGGGACTTAGTATTTTCGAGCATGGTGGAATCTTCACCTGTGATGTGGTGTCAGCGTCCTTGATTGGTTATAAAGGGTTAAGTTTGCCGGTGCTATTGTTTCCTTCAATTCGCCTTGGGGCAGAGTATATTAAATGGTGCCGAGAAAGCGGCTGCTAGAGGTCGCACTATTCAGAATCGAATCGGTAATCGTAATATTGATAGCTCAAGGAAGATGATCTTCAGGGAGGTTTAGAGTTGGCGGTGATCTAATGGTTCGGGTGCTACAGAAATGAATTTTGAGTTAAGGCAACAACTGGGTAGCGAAGGATGAGGAAGGACATATGGGAGGTGTCATGCAGCGGTTAAACTTCTAAAAGGCCAAGTGTAAGGAAACATAAGTCGAGTAGTTCCTTAAAGAAGTGAGTTTGACCAAAGTGGGAGAGTGGCGGAGTAGCATGTAGGTTCTTTGATACGATAGCGTGCCTTGAGGAAAGTTTAGAGTGATTCGGGATTTCATGGTGGACAGTGACTAGGTCTACGTACTTAATTTGAAGTATTGGCTACTATATGGTGGGAGAATGGATACAACAGAAAGGGGTTGCTTGAGATGAAGAAGGATACAATATGACTTTGGATTGGAATGTATTGTCGCACCTTTAGTTGACGTCCATGAGAAGTGAATGGACTGGTGCAGCTGGTTAATGAGCTTGGACTCAGGATGATCTACTGATTTCATAATCGGGATTTGAAGGTTCCAGCAGGTCCGTATGATGATTTCGGACCTGGGCGTATGTTCGGATCGGGAGTTGGATGCCCCGGGAGCATTTCAACACCTATTGCGGAAGTTAGCATTTTGGAAGAATTTCATTAATTTGAGTTGAAGTGCATTTCAATGTTATCAATGCCGTTTGGGATTTCGAGTATGGGAATAGCTCCGTATGGTGATTCTGGTATTGGGAGCGCGTCCAAAAGTGAATTTGGAGGTCCGTAGGTCATTTTGGGGTGATTTGGCGAAAGTTGAAAATTTGGATAATTTTGAGAAGTTTGACCGGAAGTGGACTTTTTGATATCTCGGTCGGATTCCGATTCTGGAAGATGGAGTAGGTCTGTAATGTCAATTATGAATTGTGTGCAAAATTTGAGGTCAATAGGACGTGATTTGATAGGTTTCGGCATCAAATGAAGAAGTTGAAATTTTAAACTTCATTAAGCTTGAAATGGGATGCAATTCATGAATTCGACGTTGTTTGATGTGATTTGAAGCTCGACTAAGTTCGTAACGTGTTTTGGGACGTGTTGGTATATTTGGTTGAGGTCCCGAGGGCCTCGGGTGAATTCCGGAAGGTTAACAGATCAATTTTTGGACTTAAGAATTTATGAAGCTTAATGCTTCTGGTGTAATCGCACCTGCGTGACTTTGGCCGTAGGTGCGAGATCGCGGGTGCGGCGAATTTCTTGCAGAAAAGAGAAGGGACTAGAGCTGGGGGAGCCGCAGAAGTGGACTGGAGAAGTGCACCTGTGTGTGCGCAGGAGCGAGGTAGCTACCGCTGGTGCATAAACTTTGCGCAGATGCGCAAGATCGCAGAAGCGAAAAAAACTTTCGCAGGTGTGAGGTCTTGGTTGGGTAGTGAGGACCGCATGAGCGGAATTTGGACCGCACCTGCAGATCCGCAAGAGTGGCTATTGGACCGCATGTGCAAATGTCGGGGCTGGGCAGTGTGTTCTTTAAAAACGAGAGCTTGGCTCATTTTTACTTCATTTTCTTCATGAGAGCCGGTCTTGGAGCGAGTTTGGAGCTCATTCTTCATCATCAATGTCAAGGTAAGTGATTCCCACTTATTATAAGTTAAATACATGGTTTGTATAAGGATTTAAACATGGAAATTAGTATAAATTGTGTGGTTTTTGGTAGAAAACCTAGAATTTGGTATTTTAGATTTTGACCACGAATTTGGGCATGGAATTGGGAATAAATCATATATTTGAGTTCATAAGCTTATGGGCAATGATTATCTTCAAAAAATTTCAGAATCCGGGA
Source organism: Nicotiana tomentosiformis (assembly GCF_000390325.3). Lineage (NCBI taxonomy): Eukaryota > Viridiplantae > Streptophyta > Magnoliopsida > Solanales > Solanaceae > Nicotiana > Nicotiana tomentosiformis. The sequence continues at coordinate 134,080,433 of NC_090812.1, read as the reverse complement.
ACGTGGGCCCCAGGGAGATTTTTATCGACTTTTCAATCGAGGTTAGAAATTGCTATAAATTGGATTATAATGAGTATTCGAGTGTATATTAATGGGTTTGCATAATTATTGGTTAGTTTTGGAGCGTTGTGCATCGATTCGAGTTGTTTGAAGGGCTCAGAAGCCGGTTATGAAACTTCGGAGTGAGGTAAGTCTCCTTTCTAACCTTGTAAGAGGGAATTAATCCCATAGGTGAATTAAATAAATGTTTGTACTTAATTGTGGGGGGCTACGTGCGTACGAGGTGATGAGAGTCCATGCATAGCTACTATTATGCTATTGTCCGGGTAGTTTAGGACCCGTATCATGCTATACTTGGAATGTCTGTGCCCTTACTTGCTAATATAATCACTTATTCATGATAGAAATTGATAAAAGCATTGTATAAGGTTAAATTCACTTACTTGAAGGTTTGTATGAGAAATTTATGTTTTCTTGAAAATAATTGTTATTTGTGGATCGGGCCGAGCACCTCGGTAGTAAATAGATGCATCTATGGTTCACGTCATTCGATCCTCTGGCAGTGCACAGTTTAAATATTTATTCGATCGGGCCGTAAGACCTCGGCATGATTTGCGCATGATTTAATTGATTGATCTGGAAATTTTAATAATTGATATTGCCTTCTCGGCCTGAGTTAAATTATTAAATAATGGGAAATCAATTTGGAGAGTTCTTAATTATAAAAGAACTGCTTATTTACTTCAGAATAATGGACTTGCAACTGTATTAATTAATCCTTGTCTAAATTAATGATATTATTCTATTTACTTATAGCCCATAGTAAGTGTCGAAGTCGACCCCTTGCCACTACATCTTCGAGGTTAGCCGGGATACTTACTGGGTACGCATTGATTTACGTACTCATAGTACACTTGCTGCACGTTTTGTGCAGGTACATATATGACTAGTGGCATTGTGGGTGCAGAGGCACGGTTATTGTGGGAACTTAGGTGAGCTGCATCTTATATAGGATCCGCAACCAACAAAGTCTTCTTCAGAGTATTGTATTTTCTTTCCTGTCCAAATTTTATTCCGGAAAGTTATTGTATTTTATTTTAAATTCCTAGAAAATGCTCATGCACTTGTGACACCGGGTTCTGGGATGATTATGGGATGTTCAGTATTGAAATTGGAAAACATTGTATCTATTCTGTAAATTCATCCTTTACTAGTTGAATTGAATTAAATTTAAGATTTTTAAAAATATTAAAATAAGAATTTAATTAACTATTTAGTGTTGGCTTGCCTGACAGTGGTGTCCGGCGCCATCATGACCTTTAATGGATTTTAGGTCGTGACATCTGGGATAGGGAGATACCGAGTAGGTTCTGAGGGAAATTCACGAAGGTATTTGCAGAAATCATTCGGGCTCCGAATCATTGGTTCAGAAGGTAATCAGAGCCGGCTATTACTGGATCGATATGGAAAAATATGCGATAGAGTTTGTTCGAAAATGTGACAAAAGTCGAAGACATGCACCGATGATTCACCAACCGGGGAACTACTCCATTCGGTCTTATCGCCATGGCCATTCATGAAGAGGGGAATGGACATCGTTGGCCCTCTTCCATGGGCACCAGGTAACACTCAATTTATCTTATTTATGACTGACTATTTTTCTATGTGGGTTGAAGCACAAGCCTACGAGAAGGTTAGGGATAAGGAAGTCATCGACTTCATTTGGGACCACATCGTATGTCGGTTCGGGATGCCATCCGGAATTGTGTGTGACAACGGGAAACAGTTCATCGGCAGCAAAGTAACCAAATTTCTCAAAGATCATAAGATCAAAAGAATCCTATCAACATCTTATCATCCTAGCGGGAACGGGAAAGCCGAATCAACCAACAAAACCATCATCCAAAATCATAAGAAGAGGCTAACCGACGCTAAAGTAAAATGGAAGGAGATACTACACAAAGTCCTTTAGGCATATCGCACGACTGGGACGACTAGTACCGGGGCTACTCCGTTCTCATTGGTTTATGGCGCTGAAGCCCTAATTTCAGTCGAGGAGCCAAGTATCAAATATAGATATGCAACAAAGGTGTCAAATGACGAGGCGATGATTACAAGCTTGGAGCTATTGGACGAAAGGCGCGAAGCCACCCTTATTCGATTGGCTGCGCAAAAATAACGGATCGAGAGATACTACAATCGAAGATCCAATCTTCGATATTTTAATGTCGGGGACTTTGTGCTGAGGAAAGTCACCATAAATAGCCAGAACTCGAACGAAGGAAAATTGGGTCTAAATTGGGAAGGACCGTACCGGATTCTCGAGGTCACCGGGAAAGAGTCCTACAAGCTCGGAACGTTGAATGGAGAACAACTACCAAGCAATGGGAATATATCTCACCTAAAAGGGTATTACTGTTAAGGTGTGGCCCCATTTCATTTCTTTTTTTATTTCAGACTAACACTTGCAGGTGATCAACGAGAAGCGGCACAAAGTCTTTAGGTCTGAAAGCACGTGTTGCACTCTTTTTTCCTTAGACCGGTTTTGTCCCTAATGGGTTTTTTAGCAAGGTTTTTAACGAGGAAACAATGGATCATGTTAACTTAGAATCAAGCCCGATTACGAATCGGCACCTAAGAACAATTCAAAAATATCCGAGGTTCCTTTGCAATCAACCTTGAATACTGGGGGGCTACCCTCTGATATGCATTACCTTCGGATATCAACTCTAGCGAGGAAACTACTTCATAAAGGAAGGGTCTCGATAGATAGGATTTATTGTAAGGGCCAAACGGTCAAAACGGACCGTGCCCACATATATTGCTCGAGCCCAGGCATAAAACATGTACGCATGTATGACTGTTTTGCTCCAGAATAAAGAGAAGTACTTTCCTTACAATCATCTTATGTTTTAAATTTTTTCCTTTTTACATCCCTTAAAGAGTTTCGTACTTCCGAAAATAACGAGCTCAAGGGTAATACATAACCGGAATACTAACAACCACTCCCCCACTCGGTGACTGTTATCTTGGGAAAGCCCGAATAACTCAGGAAAACAAGCCCAATGGGCAGCTCCCGAACTAAAAGGCTACGGCCTAATTAACATAGCTCGGAGACGTCCGAAACCCGTAACAAAAACTAGGCCTTCGAAAAACAAAAAACTTTCACAATCGGTTCTAAAGGCTGCCCTCGGCAAAGTTATAAACTTAAGATATTTTCGGGGAAAGGTTTTCGATAACATCAAACCCCTACAATGCCTTAACCCAGATAGGCAATAGAGATAAGGCTTGTTCTAACCTTCGAACATAACCTTATGCTAAGGCATCTCGACCTTTGCGAATAAAAAATAAAGCAAAGAAGAAAATTTGAAAATCATGAAAGGGAAAAGCCTTATATATATATATATATATATATCAAAATGTTTACAAAGGCTGAATAGCCCCATCATATGTTATATACAAAGGCCAGAATGACCCGATAAAGGAATGTAGAATGGCCAAAATGGCCTCAAAAATATACAAAAAAGTAAAAACGTCTAAAAACCTAAGTGGCCTAATCCTCATCGGAAGCAGCGTCTTCATGCTCGGGGTCTTCCCCGCCTTCGAAGCCTTCCTCGAGGAAATCCATCTTCCGGGCCCTAGCTTCTTCAGCCTTGGCATTCTCGATTTCTTTCGATATATCGAAGCCCTATGCTCGGACTCCCTTGAGGGCTTCCCTCCGAGATTCACACTTCGCATGATCCACCATGCTCTTGGCCTGTGCCAGAATGGCCTCGACCTCAACCTTAAATTGCGCCACCCTGGCATCGGCCTTGGTATTGGCCACGACCGCCTCCGATTTGGCCGCCTCGAGCTCTTTAGCTAGTCTCTCTTGGCCGAAAATAGCAGAGTTAAACTCAGACTGGAGCTGCCCGATCCTCTTAGCCTGCACCGAGTTTTTCCCCTTCGCAGCTCGAAGGTAAACCTTGGCAGAAGCCAAATGTGCGCGAGCAGTTTCTTTTTATGAGGCCAGACGGTCCATAGTTTTCTTCTATTCTTCGGCCTCGACCTTCACCGCGTCCACTTCTACCTGAAGCTGCCCGATCTGGTCAAGTCTCTTTTGAATCATCATCATTAAGATCGAATATTCGTATTACGTGTTCGACCAAACCATCATGTTCCTCCCGAGTCTCTTCTAGCTCGACCTGAAGCTTCTCACTCAGAAGCTTGTAACTATCTCTCTTCTCGATGACGTTTCGATCATCAACTTCGTGCTGAGTTAACTCCTCTCGGATTTGGAGGAAAGCTTCATGGTGCAATACCAAGGCCTGTAAATATGAAGAAAGATGTTAGGATTATTTATAACTTCAAATTTAAAACAAGTAAAAGAAGTAATCCTCAAAATTATCCGATTCAAAGCATGTTGGGCCTCATTGAATAGGCACGGTCCTTTCACCGCGTCCTTCATGGCATGGTCTTCTTTTGGTCTCCAAACAGCTGAGGTAGCTAGAAACCCCATGGGGGCAAAGAAAACCCAAGCATCCTCTGGGACTGACAAATTTATCGACTGCCTGCAGTCAAGATTAACACTTGGGCCAGGAATCGGTCCAGGAGTTTTGGGCTCGAAGAAGACCCAGTGGCACCCGATGACGGCACCTTCCTTGGAACCGAAAAATCACCAAACCTGATGACATCTTCTGAAGCAGTGGACTTTTTAATCTGTCCAGGAAGTGATGGATATCGATCGCCCAGTGAGGCCCCTCGTAAGAATGACTCTCTAACAAACCGGCCTCGCAGATCATGGCATCTAAAATCTTGGGGGACCCAGTAATGTCGATCACTCCAAGCTCGTCCCTCGGGATATCTCCCTCTGGTCGAGAAGCTTCGCCTCCGGTCTCTCTCTCGACCACCCTAGCTTGGAGCAGGGTGGCCTCAACCCCTTCTGGCTCAGGAGCTTCGGCTAAAAATCCTTCACCGACCTCCTCCAGTTTGGAAGGCCCTTGTATCACGACACATGCCCGCACGCGGGCCACCAGATTGAATTTTTCTTCTTCTTCTTCTTCAGACTCGTCCCTTAGCAGATGAATTGAGTCCAAGGATAGAGCACCGGCATTTCTCTTGGGCTTGCGCGACCTCTTCTTTGATTTTTTCTTTTCCAAGTTCGGGGAACTCGGAGCCTTTCTTTTCTTCTTATCACCCTGCCTCGGGGCAGGGGAATCGAGAGGCACGTACTCATCACCGGCTGGAGGCCTCATAAGAATGTCCTTGGGCAGACCTACAATAGAAAATGGATAAGAATTAGGCATCGAAAGGAAGAAATCAAACATTATTGCATCAGGAAAGGAATCTTACCATGATTGCGGGCCTCCCATCGACCTTTCGATAGTTCCATTCAAGCACGCTCAGAATATGGCCTTTGAGACACAAGGCCCTCGACCCATTCCTTAAGTTCAGGAACTACGTCCGGCATATGGGCCACAACTGCAATACCAAAGGCATCAATAAGAAAAGAGATAAGAGGAAAAACAACAAGATTGAATCTTCAAGGCAAAGTAGACTTATGTTTTGTCACGACGCAAAATCCAACTAGACGTGATGTCACCTAACCCAACCCGCTAGTTAAGCCAATTAACAACTATCCAATTCCAATGATATTTAATAAGACGGTTAAGTAAAGAAATTATCTTAATCTTTTACATTTACCAAGGACTGGTAGTACAAATCATGATCTTCTAAGAATAGAGTTTACAAAGCTGAAATAAAGTAAATACATCATATGTTTGAAAAGTACATAAACAGAGTTTCAAAGTTCTAAGGCTACCATGAACAAGAGGCAGCTACAACCGGAACGTAGGTACATCTTCAATTCCTGCTCCCGTCGATCACATCAACATCAACAGTCAATATCTGCACACAAGGTGCAGAAGTGTAGTATGAGTACAAACGGCCCCATGTACTCAGTAAGTAATAAACCTAACCTTAGGTTGAAAGTAGTGACGAGCTAACACGAAGATCGGGTCCAACACCAATATTCCACAATAGTTCATTACAACATTGTGGTATATCTGAAATAAAATGCTAAGTTCGTTCATAGTTCTAGAAAAATAGGCATTTCTTTTCAAGTATCTCAATGAAAACCCAAATCTTTTACCGAAAATGCCAAAATACGAGTAAGTTTGAAAACTGTGATGTTTCCTAAAACTCCTTTCAATAAAAAGTAAGATGTTTCATTTTCAGATAGCGTGAGGAAAGTACGTCTCTATGCCTACATGTCAAGATACAAGTAAAATCATAAATGTCACCAAAACCGGGTAGCAAAAGGAAATGAATCTCTATGCATGTATCTCAAGTACGCATGTCAAATGCAATGCATCTCAATGATGATCTCATGTACTCACACTCTCAGAGTACTCAATCTCACTGACTCGGATTCCCTTTCACTATGTTCAATGCTCAGCACAATCAATCACTCAGCACTGAACAATACCTGTTGCGGCGTGCAGCCCGATCCACATATGACCATAAGGCTCGTTGCGGCATGCAACTCGATCCATATAAATATAGTCGACTGCGCTCACTGGGGGTGTGAAGACTCCGGAGGGGCTCCTACAGCCCAAGCGCTATAATCTGCACGGACAACTCACGTGCTGCACGGATAACTCACGTGCCATAATATCAATATCTGGATCCGCACGGACAACTCACGTGCTATAGTATCAATATCTGGATCCATACGGACAACTCACGTACTATAGTATCAATATTCTTACAAACAGGCCCCCGGCCTCACTCAGTCATCAATCTCTCCAGTCTTACTCATGGGCTCACAACGTCATGAAACTAGCCCGACAACAATCATATGATGTATCAATAAATAACAACTGAGACTCAGATATGATATGAATGCATGAATATGACTGAGTACGAAATATCAATGAAATCAGTGAAATGACAGCAAGAAACGACCACTATGGGTCATAGCAGTGTCGTCATAAAGCCTAAACATGATATCTATCATGATTGACAACTCAATTACTTTATCACACGGTTAAAACACGGACATCAACAAAGTAGGACCACTATACAGTGCCATAGAAGCAACAGAGTCCCAATTCACATGGTGCACGCCCACACGCCCGTCACCTAGCATGTGCGTCACCTCAATAAAGATCACATAACACGTATTACGGGGTTTCATGCCCTCAGCACTAAGTTTAGAAGAGTTACTTACCTCGAACGAGCCAATACCAATGCCGAGCAAGCCAAGCGATGCTCCAAAGATGCCATCACGCACGTTCCGACCTCCGAACGGCTCAAAACTTACAAAAAATGATTAAAGTACATCAAACAATGCTAGAGGAACCAATCCCGATAAAAAAAGGTCAAATCTTGAACCAAAATCCCAAATTCGGCCAAAGCCCAACTCGGGCCCGCACCTCGGAACCCGACAAAATTTACAAAATCCAACAACCCATTCAATTATGAGTCCAATCATACTTGTTTCACTCAAATTGGACTCCAATTAGATGTTCAAAACTTAAAAATTCACATTATGAAACTTTAGGCCAAAACCCCCAATTTTCTGTTTAAAATACAGAAGACAATTACCAAAAAGAAAGATAGATTAATGAAATATAACCCAAACCGAGTAGATCACACTTACCCCAATTCATATGGTAAAAATTGCTTCAAGAATCGCCTCAATCCGAGATCCATAGCTCCGAAAATGAAGAAAGAACCAAAACCCTCTATAATATAGCTTCTGCCCAGCTATTCCGCATTTGCGGAAAATTTGTCGCATCTGCGACCACCGCTTTTGCGGTAAAATTTCGCTTCTGTGAAAACAGCCTGACCCAGCAATTCCTCGTACATGCGGTCTTTAAGCCGCTTCTGCGATCGCGCTTCTGTGAATTTGAACCGCATATGCGGTTTCGCAGGTGCGTCCAAGAACCCGTACATGCGCTCCTCATGCCCAGCTCCCTTCACGCTTCTGCGACTTCTCTGTCTCTTCTGTAACCATCGCACCTGCGCAAACCAGCCGCAGGTGCGATCACACCAGAACCAGCAGCTTAGCAAAAATCCATAAAATGCAATGAAATGATCTGAACCTCATCCAAAACTCACCCGAGCCCCTCGGGACCCCGTCCGAACATGCCAGCAAGTTCCATAACACAATACGGACCTACTCGAGGCCTCAAAACACACATAACAACGTCAAAATGACGAATCACACCTAAACTCTAAATTAATAAACTTTGAAACTTCAAACTTCCACAACCGATGCCGAAACCTATAAAATCACATCCGATTGACCTCAAATTTTGCACACAAGTCACATTCGACATTACGGACCTGTTCCAACTTCTGGAATCAGAATTCGACCACGATATCAAAAGTCCACTCCCGGTCAAACTTTCTAAAATTTCAACTTTCGCCATTTCAAGCCAAATTCAACCACGGACCTCCAAATCATAATCCGGGCGCGCTCCTAATTCCAAAATCACCCAACGGAGCTAACGGAACCATCAAAATTCCAATTCGAGTTTAAATGCTAAAAAGTCAAACTTGGTCAACTCTTTCAAATTTAAAGCTCTCTAGTTGAGAATCATTCTCCCAAATCAGTCCCAAATAACCAGAAAACAAAAAATGACGATTCACCCAAATCAAAATACATCGTACGGAGCTACTCACGCCCGTAAACTATCGAGCAAAGTGCAAATGCTCAAAACGACTGGTCGGATCATTACATTCTCCCCCATTTAAACATACGTTCGTCCTTGAACGTGTCCAGAGTTGTTCTCAAAGCCATCAAACTGGCGTATAAACTTACCAAGAACATACCCGGGGGTGATCCCACGTCACCATATCCCATATAGGTCCGATAACACAACATAACAAAAATTTCACAATTCCACCTAGCCCACAAGCCTTAGAATCCAATTTCTAACATCCGGAATTTCTTATAAGATTTGAATCTCACAACCTACACACCATATAAGTCTGAAAAAGTTGCACCAAACCGCAACCATAACCCAAGTTACAATCATAGGATAAATCACATAACTCAAATACCCATAGCAAAATTTCCGATCATAGTAGCTGCTTAAAACAACCCAATTCCGGTAATAAGCCTCATATCTAACAAAACCTCACTCTAAAACCTTCGTACACTGCTGATAATGAAAGAACACGCAGAGACTCATAACCATTCATCAAATCAAAAAGCCATGAAGCTCCCTCACCTTCAACAAGAACTGTAGCCAATTCCTAAGCCGACTTCCGATATTATCCTTCCAAATATACCGCAGTCAAATCCGATAGCACCCATCCTAGATCTAACGACTTCATCTTATCGAATACCAATTACTCTACTGACATGCAAAACCATTACTACCAAGAGCCACAAACCGTGCAATCCATGCACTAATAAGCAACAATCCAAATGTACTCAATCACGAAAATGACTCAATTAAGAGAACCGTCCTGCAAGCTCAACGGGTACCACCCCAACACAATACTAAGAATCTAACACACATCGTAGAACTATTACACAAGAATCTAACACAAAGGATGATATCTCAACATAACTCTATCGCAATGTACGACCCCATCCAAACAATGGCCCATATGAGACACCTCGAGCTACTATGCTCAAAATCAATAACCACGCACAATTCGACTTCAAGTACCCAAAGTGTATTACCATAACCATGGAGAAGTAGATGTCACAATTCCACAAAAAACCCGAAAAGAACATAACCCATATGCCATCAACCATGCAATACCCAATTACTCATCTCGCTCAAATTCCGCAATAAAGCCCAAATAGAACCGCACCAGGTGTGCTTATAGCCAACGAATAACAACTCCTCATAGCATAGAAGAGCAACTCACAGATCCTTTCAGAACACGAATAAGTTCAACAACAACAGAATGGCACATCCCTCAACAATAGCAGTATGGAACCAACCAATCTGGCTCGGTGTAGAATACATATCCTAATTGGGCCTACCAATGGACCCCCAAATCAATTGTGGTCACCCACAAATAGATAAATAACCCTCCGAAAATCCACAACGACTGAATCATAATACATACTATCATCTAGCTAGCTTCGGCCACGAATTCACAGTCCACAACCATGAAACAATCTGCTCTTGAGAACTCCTAGTCTCCAAATCCATAGAACACATGAATCACCATATCTAATCCCAACTCCACTGCCAGAATGTCTAATACATCTCTCATACACAATCATCCCACGAGGAATACTTCTATAATTCATTAATACCACATAGCAAAATTTGAACATCAACAGTCGATCAACCAGGAGAGTGCCACAATACTAATGAAGTATCCATAATTCAAATCATAGTGCCCCTTCTGAAATGTACACTCTCATCAAGCAATACCAAATAGTAATATCATATACCTCGTCATCTGAAACCGTCTATGTTGCCTATGAATTTAGGATCTTCCTTTCAAAACCGAATCGCGACCTTGCACATGCAATATCAATCCTACACAACACAACATACCTGATATGCCATCATATGAAAAGTACAAAAATCTCAAATTCAACCTTGAGTCCCAAGAAAAATACACTCCCGATCAGTCGGAAACCTTCCATTGGATCTCATCTAGGAGAAAAAAATCACAATACACCACATGCTCCACACACCGGTAGGAAATTATACTCCTCGAACCGTGGTAGAGACCATTGAGAACTCTCCGAAGTCCATTTGCACATAACCAAGCTATCAGAACCGAATATCTCTAACTCAACCCAGCCACGCAGGTCGCCATCCTCAAGAGCATTGCCACGAAACACCTATAGAGACTAGCCACATCATAAGTACCCAAAGATCTGATTATATCAATCACTATGCTGATCCAACCTACTACCATGTTATCCTAACTCTCCGAGTTCTTTCCGAATTACCTTCAAATTTATAGTTCTCCTCGCCATAATACCACAATACTCAACCAAAACTCTCCACACAAGAGACTGTAGTATAACACCACAATGACCTAAGGCCCATAAGCTGCTGACTTCCCTCTTAAGCACCCCAAAGCACCACAACCGAGACACCCACTCTACAGAGACCTTATGTGAACCTAAAATTGTTTCCTTCAGCTTCTTGATACTGAAATGCATAATCCACAATGATAAAAAAAGAAACTACATAGTTCTCGACACCATCCAATGCAAATATCGGATCCTAGCCATATACCAATCCGAAATTCTCAATTGCTACATATAATTCTTGAATCCATTAGAACCATTCTCGAGAGTCATCTACTCTACTCAAATCTCAATTAAACCGACCAAACGCATCGAACGATATGTTCCCCATTAGCACACCAACACCCAAGGGAGTAACCCACACTCCTAAGCAACCGTGCAATTTCCTACTTCATGTACAATACATCCTTACCGAATAACCACTCAATTATTTTATGATTCCCATATACCCATAGTGTAATACAACCTGTATCCAGAAATTCCCTTATTCGAGTCATCCTCAATCTCAAACCCTGCAGCTATAACTGATTCACCAGTATACCTCAAAACCGAACCCAATACAACGCATAATCGTGCAATCAACTCGTAAATAGCAGACTCCCCCACTTGGTTCAAAGCCATAGATCAAAATACACAATAACTCACAATGCCCATACTCTATTACTTCCATAATACCGCGGTGAGATTCAACTAAATCCTTCATCAGCTCATGCAACACAAACCATCTAGTACCTCAAATCATCTACAATCTAGCATTCATCCTCGTGATGGTTAAGCCAACTCCCTCAAACGATCCAAACTCAAATTGCAACATATCTAATTCACTAGTAAAGGAGAACTCTCTACAAATCATCATAGGGATCACACAACCTCAAGACACCTCGTAGGAGACAACCCACCTGCTTTGCCTCAAACTGACATCTCCCAATACCATTCCCTAGTCATCACTACTACACAATCACTTTTTCTTCTCGATTGTAAACTCATCAACAAGACATGAGAATCTACTTTACTCCACAACTAAATAACATGAGAGATCACTCAACACATCCATAACTAGAGACCATACACCAAATCAAGATAGAAATCAAACACCCAATAGTCCTTGCTACATCCCAAGTAAACTCTTCTCGTCACATTCGAACAATCAGAACACATCTTGCAGTCTCATCATACTCACCACATAGTCATCCAATCACAAATTCCACTAATAGGGGCACCAACAGTCCTATAAGTCCCGAAAGCACGTGCTCACACAATCGAAATCTCTATGCTCAAGCTACCGTCAATACTCGGCCTCAAGTCCTCCAGACTGGCCCATCATCAGCATGCCAAAATCACATCTCGCACCTCAACCATAGAATCACAAGCTGTCGGCGCACAGCTGATACCGAGCGCTCATGTGCACATGCGAATGCGTGGAAGGAATTCAAAGAGTTACGCTTCAAGCTGAATTAATGTCGCACGATAAGGAAAGAAAGATGGGAAGTATATCCTAAATGTCCTGTAGCCTCTCGAAGATAGGTATGGACGTCATCATACCGATCCGCAAGACTCTACTAGAAATGATAGCATCAAGGACAAGGATAGAGTTTTGGAAGCTCCAAGGCCATTTACAAGATCTCAAGCTAAAGAGTTACACTCTAAGATTGCTAGACTTCAGTGGCAAATAAAGAAGCTTTTAATTGTAGAGGAAGAGCTCAAGCCCAAAGTAGATGAATTATCCAAGTTTTAAAATTATTTGGTGATCCAAATTGAAGTCCAAGAGGAGGAAGATTGGGCCACCAAATCAGCCCTTGAAGTCCACCAAAGGGGCTCAAAATGAGCTTAAAAGAGGTCCAAAAGAGGGTATTTCAAAGGGAGCCCAATTGGAGTCCAAATCAATGGCCCAAACTAGTAGTTTTAAGATCCAAATCTGCCCCAAAGGGATTTGGCCGCCCCCACCTAATTGTAATGACTTTTCTTACTCCTTAGCAATCACCCTACCTAATTGTAATGACTTTTTATGCCTTAGCAACCACCCTACCTAATTTTAAAGACTTTTTGTGCCTTAGTACTCCTATAAATAAGGAGTTCTTCTCATTCATTGAGACACTTCATTATTGATTAAGTATATCACACTTTGAGAGTTCTTTTGAACCTTTGTTACTTGTGCTTTGAGATTTATCTTTCAACCTTTACTAGTTCATAGTTCAAGGTAGTAAGATTACTTCTCTATTGTAATATCTTTGATTCCTTTGTGGTATTCTTAGAAGGCGATTAATACTAGTTGTTAATTGTTGTCTCAAGTTACTCGTAAAGCGGTCAAGATCCGAATCTATTATTTTGATTTGCTTTTAAGTAAAGGCGTTTGATTTTTTCAATAAATCAAGACGTTGTTGCTTTGATCTTATCAAGGCTATAGAACCTGCGTTCTTGGAAGTTCTGGGAATTCATTCCTCGAATTTTCCCATATCCTTTATTTTCTGCCCTTTAGTGCTAGTTGTTCAATTCCTTATTGTTATTGCTTCCGCATTTACTTTTCAAATTCTTACTCTAGTTTGGATTCCCGACCTTGTCGTTATCAAGTGGTATCAGAATGGTTCTATCAAGGTTTCGTTCTTGAAAATTTTGGGGATTTCTTGAATACTAAGAGCTAAAAAAAAAAGTTAAAAAAAACAAAAAAAAAAACAAAAAAAAACAAAAATCAATTTAAAAAAAAAATTGCTTGCTCTCTAGGAACTTTCTTTTGTATCTAATTTGTTTCCAAAAACTATTAAAGGAAACAAGGAGAGGGGATCCCAGATTTCAAAGATAAGATAAAAATTCAATTTTTCTTACTCTTTCTAATCTAAATATATAATCATTTCCTTTTTGTTCGTGTCTTGTTTCAACCGAGCCTAATAGTTCTAGGATTTGGTTCTTCTTTTATTTGTTCCCCAAAAATCTATATTTTACTACTAAGAACTTTATACGAGTTGGGTTTAACTATAAATCTACAAAGTATTTCGTTCAAAGGTTATTTCGAAAGAGAGAAAAAAAAGGGCAAAGTGTGTGTGAGAACAATTGAGGAAAAATTCAATTTTCTGATACAGTTTAATTATTTAAGATATCACATACAGGTAGTGATGATGAACGAAGGGTTCTTCAAGAAGCCGAAATCAAAGCAAGAAATGATTTTACCTTGCAAGCTATGCATCAACAATTCGAAAGGTGGAATTTGCAACTCCAAGAGATGAGGGACACCATTGCTGAGCAAAATGATACAATAGCTGAACTTAGAAGGGAAAATAATGTTAGGCCCCAAGCTAGGAGAAATGTACCCCTTGCCCCCATTGTAAATCAAGAAAACCCAATAGATGATTTTAATGATATCGATTTTGATAGGGTGGGAAGAGATAGGAGGGGACAAAGAGGTAGAGTAGAAGATGATAATATAAGCAGTATAAAGATGAAGATGCCATCTTTCAAGGGAACAAGGGATCCAGACTTGTACCTTGATTGGGAGAGAAAGGTTGAAGCCATATTTGACTGTCACAACTACTCTGAGGGTAAGAAGGTTAAACTTGCTATTGTTGAGTTTTCTGACTATGCTGCTATTTGGTGGAAAAAGCTTACTAGGGACAGATTGCAAGAAGGACAAGCACCAATTGCTACTTGGGCTGAGATAAAGAGGGTGATGAGAAAGAGATTCATACCATCACACTTTCAAAGGGAGCTACAACAACGCCTTCAAACATTGAAGCAAGGGTCCATGTCTGTGGATGAGTACTTTAAGGCTATGGATATGGCTATGATCCAAGCTAATTGTATGGAGGAAGAAGAGGCTACAATGGCTAGGTTTTTAAATGGTTTAAATAAGGAAATAGCTGATGTAGTAGAATTACAACAATATGTAACAATAGATGAGTTAGTTGATTTGTCTGTAAAGGTAGAAAATCAAAATAAAAGAAAGCAAGCTAGCTCATGGAAAGGTCGGTCAAACACCATCTCCAAGAAGCCATGGTCGAATCAAGAGATGAAGAGTTCTTCTAGACCTCAAGAAGACAAGGATAAAGGTAAATTTGAGAACAAAGAGGGAGGTAAAATCTTTAACCCTAAACCTTTTACACCTTCTAGTTCTATTCAGTGTCATAAATGTAAAGGAAGGGGACATATGATGCATGAATGTCCAAGTAGAAGAAACATCATTCTTAGTGAAGATGGAGGATATGAGAGTGAAAAAAGTGAGGGAGAAGAAGAGGGAGATGTGAGTAATAATGATGATATAGAACTACCTAATGATGGCATGATTGGGGTAGTTAGAAGGATTATGACTATCAATTTGGGAAGCAATAGTGAAGAACAAAGGGAGAATATATTCAATACTAGGTGTGGGATAAAGGGGAAAACTTGTTCTATGATCATTGATAGTGGTAGTTGTGCTAATGTGGTGAGTTCATACTTTGTGGAAAAATTGGGACTTGCATGCATGAAATACCCTACTCCCTATAGACTCCAATGGTTAAATGATAGTGGTGAACTAAAGGTAAACAAACACTGCATGATTTCATTCAATGTTGGTAGATATGAGGATGATATTCTTTGTGACATAGTCCCTATGCAAGCTTGTCATATCTTACTGGGTCGTCCTTGGCAGTATGATAGGAATGTTTTTCATGATGGAAGGAAGAATAGATATTCTCTTGAGCTAAATGGCAGGAAATTTACTCTTGCACCTTTATCTCCTTCTCAAGTGTTTGAAGATCAAAAGAGATTAAGGGAAACAATGGGAAAACCAAGGGGAGGGATAAAAAGTGAGCTTGAGGAAAAAGAAAAGAAAGGAGGCCAAGAGTTGGAAAAAAAGAGAGATGGCCGAGAGAAAGAGAGAGAGGGAAACAATTTGAGAGAAGAGATAAAAAGGGGCTTGAATGAAAAAATAGAAAGTCTTGGTGAGAGGAAAGAGGCTAAGGAAATAAAAAAAGAGAGTTTTTATATAAAAGCCAAAGAGTGTCTAAATGCAAGAAAAGAGGGGTTGCCCATAATATTACTTACTTACAAAGAAGTTTTGATTAATTCTGAGTTACTAACTTCTTCGTTGCCAAGTAGTATTTCTTCACTTTTGCAGGATTTTGAAGATGTCTTTCCTCAAGATATTCCTAATGGATTGCCACCTTTACGTGGCATTGAGCATCAAATTGATTTCGTGCCTGGATCACAAATCCCAAATAGGCCTGCTTATAGGAGTAATCCAGAAGAGACAAAAGAGCTTCAAAGGCAAGTTGAGGAGCTGCTTGAGAAAGGCTTTGTGAGAGAGAGCATGAGCCCTTGCTCTGTTCCCGTCCTATTGGACCCAAAAAGGATGGAACTTGGAGGATGTGCGTGGATTGTAGAGCAATCAACAAGATAACGGTAAAGTATCGCCATCCTATTCCTCGTCTTGATGACATGTTGGATCAATTACATGGATCCAAAATCTTTTCTAAAATTGATCTAAAAAGTGGTTACCATCAGATTCGAATGAATCCTGGAGATGAATGGAAAACTGCTTTTAAGACCAAATATGGGCTTTATGAGTGGTTAGTTATGCCTTTTGGCTTGACTAATGCACCTAGCACTTTCATGAGATTAATGAATCATATCTTTAAGGATTTTCATGGAAAATTTGTTGTGGTATACTTCGATGATATCTTGATCTTTTCTAACACTTTAGAAGAGCATGTAGAACACCTAAAACAAGTTTTTGAAGTTCTTAGAAAGCAACTCTTATTTGCTAATCTTAAAAAGTGTACTTTTTGTGTGGATCGTGTGATTTTCTTGGGTTTTGTGGTTAGTTCTAAAGGAGTTGAGGTTGATGAAGAGAAAATCAAAGCAATAAAAGAATGGCCAAAACCTAAGAGTGTAACTGAAATTAGGAGTTTTCATGGACTTGCTAGTTTTTATAGGAGGTTTGTGAGAGACTTTAGCACCATTGCTTCTCCTTTAACTGAAGTTATTAAAAAGGATAAGATTTTTACATGGGGGAAATAACAAGATGATGCTTTTAACTTGTTAAAAGAAAAGTTATGTTCTGCTCCATTGTTACAATTGCCCGATTTTTCTAAATCTTTTAAAATTGAATGTGATGCTTCTGGCAAAAGAATAGGTGCTGTTTTGATGCAAGATTCTAAACCTATTGCCTACTTTAGTGAGAAGTTGAGTGGAGCCACATTGAACTATTCCACTTATGACAAAGAGCTATATGCTTTGGTAAGGGCTTTAGCCACATGGCAACATTACTTGTGGCCAAGAGAGTTTGTCATTAAAACTGACCATGAATCCTTGAAATACTTGAAGAGTCAAGGTAAGCTTAGTAGAAGGCATGCTAAGTGGGTTGAATTCATTGAAACTTTTCCTTATGTAATTTCTTACAAACAAGGGAAAGAGAATGTTGTTGCGGATGCACTTTCAAGAAGGTATGTCTTAGTTTCTACCCTGACTTCTAAATTGATGGGTTTTGATCAAATCAAGGGACTTTATGCTAATGATGTTGATTTTGGCAAGATTTTTGCAGATTGTAATTTGGGTCCTTTTGAGAGGTTTAACCTCCAAGATGGGTTTCTCTTTAAGGAAAATAAGTTGTGTATCCCTAATTGCTCTTTACGTGAAGTATTTGTAAGGGAAGCACATTGTGGAGGGCTTATGGGTCACTTTGGAGTCCCAAAGACGCTAGACATACTTGCTGAAAAATTCTTTTGGCCTGGAATGAGAAAAGATGTTGAAAGAATATGTGCACAGTGTTTGGAATGTAAACAAGCTAAATCTAAAG
The DNA here is from genome assembly GCF_000390325.3 of Nicotiana tomentosiformis. Classification (NCBI taxonomy): domain Eukaryota; kingdom Viridiplantae; phylum Streptophyta; class Magnoliopsida; order Solanales; family Solanaceae; genus Nicotiana; species Nicotiana tomentosiformis. The sequence goes on along the minus strand of NC_090812.1, from coordinate 134,062,662 downwards.
TGTTACCACATGGTCTTTACACGCCACTACCTGTTCCTACTTCACCTTGGATTGATATTTCTATGGATTTTGTGTTAGGTTTGCCTAGAACAAGGTATGGTAAGGATAGTATATATGTTGTGGTAGATAGGTTCTCCAAAATGGCTCGTTTTATTCCTTGTTTAAAGACTAATGATGCTTCACATGTTGCTGATCTTTTTGTAAAAGAAGTTGTCAAATTGCATGGTATACCTAGAACTATTGTTAGTGATAGGGATGCTAAGTTTTTGAGCCACTTTTGGCGTGTATTTTGGGGGAAGTTAGGCACTAAATTGTTGTTTTCTACTTCTTGTCACCCACAAACTGATGGAACAAACTGAAGTAGTTAATAGAACCTTAGGAAACATGTTGAGGGCTGTTTTGAAAGGTAAATTAACTTCTTGGGAGGCTCACTTACCTATGATTGAATTTGCTTACAATAGAACAATCCATTCTTCTACAGGTATGTCTCCTTTTGAGGTTGTTTATGGTTTTAATCCCTTCACTCCCCTTGATTTATTACCATTACCTACTAATGATATTGTTAATCTTGATGGTAGGACAAAGGCTGAGATGATGAAAAAAATTCATGAACAAACAAGGCTTGCAATTGAGAAGAAAAATGAGCAAACTGCCTTGAGAAAGAATAAGGGTCGAAAACAAGTAATTTTTAAACCTGGAGATTTAGTTTGGGTTCACTTTAGAAAGGAGAGATTTCCCTCCAAAAGGAAGTCAAAGTTGCACCCTAGAGGAGATGGCCCATTTCAAGTCCTTGAAAGGATTGGAGACAATGCTTACAAGCTGGACCTACCTGGTGAGTTCCAAGTAAGTGCTACATTCAATGTTGCTGACTTGTCTTTGTTTGATGTAGGATCGAATTCGGGGACGAATTCTTTTCAAGAAGAGGGGAATGATAGCATCAAGGATAAGGATAGAGTTTTGGAAGCTCCAAGGCCATTTACAAGATCTCAAGCTAAAGAGTTGCACTCTAAGATTGCTGGACTTCAATGGCAAATAAAGAAGCTTTTAATTGTAGAGGAAGAGCTCAAGCCCAAAGTAGATGAATTATCCAAGTTTTACAATTATTTGGTGATCCAAATTGAAGTCCAAGAGGAGGAAGATTGGGCCACCAAATCAGCCCTTGAAGTCCACCAAAGGGGCTCAAAATGAGCTTAAAAGAGGTCCAAAAGGGGGTATTTCAAAGGGAGCCCAATTGGAGTCCAAATCAATGGCCCAAACTAGTAGTTTTAAGGTCCAAATCTGCCCCAAAGGGATTTGGCCGCCCCCCCTCCCCCCACCTAATTGTAATGAATTTTTTTACTCCTTAGCAATCACCCTACCTAATTGTAATGACTTTTTATGCCTTAGCAACTACCCTACCTAATTTTAAAGACTTTTTGTGCCTTAGTACTCCTATAAATAAGGAGTTCTTCTCATTCATTGAGACACTTCATTATTGATTAAGTATATCATACTTTGAGAGTTCTTTTGAACCTTTGTTACTTGTGCTTTGAGATTTATCTTTCAACCTTTACTAGTTCATAGTTCAAGGTAGTAAGATTACTTCTCTATTGTGATATCTTTGATTCCTTTGTGGTATTCTTAGAAGGCGATTAATACTAGTTATTAATTGTTGTCTCAAGTTACTCGTAAAGCGGTCAAGATCCGAATCTATAGTTTTGATTTGCTTTTAAGTAAAGGCGTTTGATTTCTTCAATAAATCAAGACGTTGTTGCTTTGATCTTGTCAAGGCTATAGAACTTGCGTTCTTGGAATTCTTTCCTCGAATTTTCCCATATCCTTTATTTTCTGCCCTTAAGTGCTAGTTGTTCAATTCCTTTTTGTTATTGCTTCCGCATTTACTTTTCAAATTCTTACTCTAGTTTGGATTCTCGACCTTGTCGTTATCAAGAAACTTTCTCATGACTCGTAGAACCTATGAACCTAGAGCTCTGATACCAACTTGTCCTAGTTGTGATGGCACCTAACCCAACCCGCTAGGTAAGCCAATTAACAACTATCCAATTCCAATGTTATTTAATAAGATAATTAAGTAAAGAAATTATCTGAATCTTATACATTTCCCAAGGACTAATAGTACAAATCATGAACTTCTAAGAATAGAGTTAACAAAGCTGAAATGAAGTAAATACATCATCTATTTGAAAAGTACATAAACAAAGTTTCATAGATCTAAGGCTACCATGAACAAGAGGCAGCTACAATCGGAACGCAGGTACATCTTCAATTCCGGCTCTCATCAATCACAGCAACATCAACAGTTAATATCTGCACGCAAGGTGCAGAAGTGTAGTATGAGTACAACCTGCCCCATGTACTCAATAAGTAACAAACTTAACCTTAGGTTGAAAGTAGTGACGAGCTAACACGAAGGTCGAGTCCAACACCAATATTCCACAACAGTTCATAACAGCATAGTACAAGTAATAAAAGAGATATCTCAGAAATAAAATTCTTAGTTCGTTCACAGTTCGAGAAAAATAGGCATTTCTTTTCAAGTATCTCAGTGAAAACCCAAATCTTTTACCGAAAATGCCAAAATACGTGTAAGTTTGAAAACTGTGATTTTTCCCAAAACTCCTTTCAATAATAAGTAAGATGTTACATTTTCAGATAGCATGAGGAAAGTACGTCCCTATGCCTACATGTCAAGATACAAGTAAAATCATAAATGTAACCAAAACCAGGTAGCCGAAGGAAATGCATATTTATGCATGTATCTCAAGTACGCATGTCAAATGCAATGCATCTCAATGATGAGCTCATGTACTCACACTCTCAGAGTACTCAATCTCACTGTTTCAGATTCACTCTCACTATGCTCAATGCTCAGCACACTCAATCACTCAGCGCATATGACCATAAGGCTCGTTGCGGCGTGCAACCCGATACATATATAATAGTCGACTGCGTTCACTCGGGTGTGCAAACTCTGGAGGGGCTCCTACAGCTCAAGCGCTTTAATCCTCACGGACAACTCACGTGCTATAGTATCAATATCCTCACAAACAGGCAACCGGCCTCACGCAGTCATCAATCTCTCCATCCTCACTCACGGGCTCACAATGTCATGAAACTAGCCCGACAACAATGATATGATGTATCAATAAATAACAACTGAGACTAAAATATGAGTTGAATGCATGAATATGACTGAGTACGAAATATCAATGAAGTCAGTGAAATGACAGCAAGAAACGACCAATATGGGTCCTAGCAGTATCGTCATAAAGCCTAAACATGATATCTAGCATGATTGAAAACTCAATTACTTTATCACACGGTGAAAACACGGACATTAACAAAGTAGGACCACTATACAATTCCATAGAAGTAACAGAGTCCCAATTCACATGGTGCACGCCCACACGCCCGTCACCTAGCATGTGCGTCACCTCAATACCGATCACATAACACGTATTACGGGGTTTCACACCCTCAGCACTAAGTTTAGAAGAGTTACTTACCTCGAACAAGCCAATACCAATGCCGAGCAAGCCAAGCAATGCTCCAAAGATGCCATCACGTGCGTTTCGACCTCCGAACGGCTCGAAACTAACCGAAAAAGATCAAATCTTGAATCAAAGGCCCAAAATTGGCCAAACACCTAAACCGGGCCCGCACCTCAGAACCCGACAAAATTTACAAAATCCAACAACCTATTCAATTATGAGTCCAACCATACTAGTTTTACTCAAATCCGACTCCAATTCGATGTTCAAAAACTCAAAAATTCACATTATGGAACTTTAGGCCAAAACCCCCAATTTCGACTTTAAAATTCACAATCCAATTATCAAAAACGAAGATAGATTAATGAAATATAATCAAAACAGAGTAGAGCACACTTATCCAAATTCATATGGTGAAAATTGCTTCAAGAATCACCTCAATCCGAGCTCCAAAGCTCCCAAAAAGAAGAACGAACCAAAACCCTCGATAATATAGCTTCTCCCCAGCGATTCCGCATTTGCGGACAATTCGTCGCATCTGCGACCACCGCTTTTGCGGTAAAACTTCGCTTCTACGAAAACAGCCTGACCCAGCAATCCCTCGCACCTACGGTCTTTAAGCCGCTTCTGCGATCGCGCTTCTGCGCACTTGAACCACATCTGCGGTTGCACAGGTGCGTCCAAGCACCAGCACCTACGATCCTCACGCCCAGCTCCCTTCACGCTTCTGCGACTATCGCACATGCGCAAACCAGCCGCATGTGCGATCACACCAGAACCAGCTTCTTAGCAAAAATCCAAAAAATACAATGAAATGATCCGAACCTCGCTCGAAACTCACCCGAGCCCCTCGGGACCCCGTATGAATATGCCAATAAATTCCATAACACAATACAGACCTAATCGAGGCCTCAAAACACACATAACAACATCAAAACGACGAATCAAACCTCAACTCGAAATCAATGAACTTTGAAACTTCAAACTTTCAAAACTGATACCGTCCGATTGACCTTAAATTTTGCACACAAGTCTTATTCGACATTACGGACCTGCTCCAACTTTCGGAATCGGAATCCGACCCCCATATCAAAAGTCCACTACCGGTCAAACTTTCCAAAATTTTAACTTTCGTCATTTCGAGCCAAATTTAACCACGGACCTCCAAATCACAATCCGGACGGGCTCCTAAGTCCAAAATTATCTAACAGAGCTAACGAAAACATCAAAATTCCAATCCGAGGTCAAATGCTAAAAAGTCAAACTTGGTCAACTGTTTCAAATTTAAAGCTCCCTAGTTGAGAATCATTCTTTCAAATCAGTCCCGAATAACTTGAAAATCAAAACCGACGATTCACATAAGTCAAAATATATCATACAGAGCTACTCATGCCCGTAAACTACCGAGAGAAGTTCAAATGCTCAAAACGACCAGTTGAGTCGTTACATATTTCACTTCTCGGGAAATGGCATGTCCTCGGCCGAGATCAGATCTGAGGTCCTTATTCGGACAAAACGGCCCATCCAGCCGTAGTCCTAAGCCTCATCTATACTCGAGAACGGGGCCTTACTGGCACGGCAAAGGTACCACCTAATATTTATTGGTCCAGTTGCAGTCCTCTTTAACCTTGGTGAGGAGATCTTCGGTTATTGTGCATATGTATCTCGAGACCGGATCGCATCGACCCGATACCGAGAAAGTCATTTCAACCTTGAAATAGGCAACGGTAGGCCATCATGTTGGAACAAACTCCTCAAGGTGAAGTTCCGTCGCAGCCCCATCGCCGGTGGGTCGTGATGAAGAAGCGACCTCCTTTTGCGGTACTGTTTTAGAAGTTTTTGCCATTGTAAAACAGAAGAAAAGGGAATTAGGAAGGTATGCGGTTTGCTGAAGGTTAAAGAAATTTGGTTACAAGAATTGCAGTAAAGGGATTTTTGAGAAAACAAGAATGAGAGGAGCTTTGAACGTAAAGTTTGAATGAACAAAAATTAGGGTACTTATAGCTTGCTGGTGACGGTTCAGAACCCGTAGTGGCTGACCAGCAACTGATAGGCATTTAATGCCTTGGTAACTTGACCGACGGATGTTTCGGGATCTGTTTGTCGCTTACATCATAACCGGGTGTCTCAATGACCGATCATCGCTTACGTCATGGCCTATCGAGACGGGATTCGGAAATTCATATTGTTTCTTATCATCTTCTCTTCGAGAAATGAGGGACTATCTGTATACGTTCAAAACAGGGCTCGCCCCTTGCATGACTGATCGAGACTGGAATGTGATAGATTAAGGTTCGACCTCGAATGATATCGAACCCAGGTGCGAAGTTATATCATCAAGCTCGAGACCCCGGGACCGAACAAGATCGAGATAAGGTGAGATCGAGGGAAATTTGCTAAGCCGGATAATAGAAGGATGAACTATCCGCGATCGGACGTGGATCACGGTGGAGATCTCGGCACGTATCAAGAATAGGCTGATTAATTAGCCAATAATGAGATTTCATACTTCATTTAGAACTGTATCAAGAGTAGAACTCCCCTACTATATAAAGGGGCTGATAATTTGTAAAAGACATCACATTTATGCAACATAAAGCAATATATTGTCTTTTTCTAGTTTTCATTATCTTGCGACTCTGTTCTTAAATCAGTTGAAACTTCTCTTGGTTCAAGGGTGATCGAACTCGAGGGCCAAGGCTATTCAATTCATTTGGTTTGGATTTATTTTTTTATCGTCAATTTTAATATTATTATATTCTCTTAATTAGTGTCAAGTTATATCACGTATCCTTAAAACCACGTATAAATTCAATTATTATCCGTTTTCAGGATAAACAAATGTCAAAGCAAAGGATTTCATAAGTTAAGTCTCCAACTGCATACCAATGAAAGGCTCCATGATGAAGCATCTCGAAACATGGATTCCAAAAGATAGTAGGCAATTGGTGATCCACATGATCCAAATCTCTCCAAGAACCAATGCGCAAATCATAAACCTCTACTTTCTGCTCTTTCTCCTCGGAACCCCAGTCAGTATCGAGAAAAACTTCTGAAATCCTGACAAACTTGTAGTGATCATTCCCAATCGAATCAAAACCAAACCCAATGCCACCTATAAAGTAGAGATGATAACCCTTTGAACAAACAAAAGGGCTAGGTGGGACTAGCATGTAATTTTTGGTAGCTGCATTAAATGAAACGATAACCTCATTATCAGTCAAAACAATCAAACCATCACAAGGGCCGACAAGTTCATTATAACGATAGTAAGGAGTGAAGGTAAGACATGGCAGATCCAGATCTTGTGAACCGGGAATAAGATCATCGTAATCGTCACTAGAAAGAATAGACAGCACATTTTTAAATCCTTCGGTTTCTACTCTGAAGGAGCGGCTGAAAAGAATGAATTCATTTTTGGTGGTTGTGCGGTTGAGATGACTATTGATAAATGTTGAGGATTGTATGAGAGTGTACCAACTTTTGGAGATGAATTTAAATCGTACAAGAGATTTCACTGAAAACCTCAAGAGTATATAAATTGCCACATCTTTAGGTAATTTTTTCATAATTCCATCCAAAATCATTCGTTCTCTACAAAGCAATGGTGAATGACGTTTGCTTGTGTTCTAAAAGCCTAACACCAACAAATTATCTCCTTTGAATTGGACGCAAAAGCTTATTCCTCGCATATTCGCCTCCCCAACAAATTATCCGCCTAACTTGCATCGTGATTTTGAGTTTTTCCGAAATGCAAAATTCTTCATTTCGCATGGAGTTCTCCTAAAAGGTAGCAAGGGAGTATTGATTCATTGTAGAGCCACTCCACAGTAGAAATATGGGTACATTTGTACATAGTGGTGGAGGCAGGATTTTCGCTAAGAAGGTCCAAAAAAAAAAGGTTAAAAAATTAGAAGAGATTATGGCCAGTGGAAACTAAACTAAAGGTTTTGAATCCCCTTGACCACTGAGCTATGCTTTTGGTCTATGTCAAGGAGATTCAAAATATAATATATTGAGTTAAAAAAATCGATTTTGCCGTATACGGTGTAATTTTTCGGTGAAGCGGGTTCGAGTGAACCCCCTACTGCCCCCTAAATCCGTCTCAGTTTGTACATACGATATTTCTTTTTATTTTTTTAGTGTTATGAAATGTAGCTCAAAGTAACAATATAAAACGAGAAGATAAGTAATAAAATAAAAGAAGAAGAAATAACTTTCTTATTCCATTAAGTATTCAAGTGTGTCCCATATCACATTTCATTCCTCTATTTATACTATTACATAGAAGGTTACAAAAGGAGTGTCTTAAACATGACATTAATAATTGAGATCATGGGGGAAGATCATGGAGAGGAGTTGTGGAGTTGTGGGAATTACAATCATAATAGTGATGAGGAGTGGGAGGTTATTTATATCATGTGTGAAAGTAGTGGGAGTAGTGGACATCCACACTTACTATAGGTTTTACAACACTCCCCCTTGTATGTTCAAAAATAGACAATATGCCTCGTTAAAACCTTACTAAGAAAAAATCCTGTGAAAAAAATTGTAGTGAAGGAAGAAGAGTACACATATCTGTAATACGCTTTATTTGTTGCCTCGTTAAAAACCTTACTAGAAAAATCCAGTGCGATAAAACCTAGGCTAAGGGAAAAAGAGTACAACGCGTATCTTACTCCCCCTCATGAAAACATCACTTTATTTCTCGAAGACGGCGCATTCCAATGCGTATCTCGAGTATTGTTGGCAAGATACATCAGTGCCCCAATTACACTAAGATATGGAGTTTCATCACCAACAAGTTCTTCATCATTTTCTCAAGGCCGAAATGGATCTTTATTTATGTCAAGCGATCTAACAACCATTGGGGTACTCAATGGATGTACATTATCTATGTAAAATCGCTTTAAAACCATTTCAGTGTATGTTGATTGATGGACAAAATTTCATTTGTTACATGCTCAATTTGTAGGCCAAGATAAAATTTGTCTTACCAAGTTCTTTCATTTTAAATTCTTTTTTCAAACAATCTACAGCCTTTGGAAGCTCTTTAGAAGTGCCAATTACATTAAAGTCATCAACATACACAACTATGATTTCAAATTCAGATCCAGACCTCTTAATAAAGACACAAGGGCATATATGGTTATTTCTATACCCTTCCTTTTGCAAATACTCGCTAAGTCGATTGTACCACATCCTCCCCGATTGCTTCAGTTTGTATAAGGATTTCTGAAGCTTTATTAAATAAGTTTCCCTTAAACTTTTATGTGCTTCAAGAACTTTAAATCCATCAGGAATTTTCATAAAAATTTCATTGTCCAATGAGCCATATAAGTAGGCTGTGACAACATCCATTAACCGTATATCAAATTTTTCATGGTCTGCCAGATTTATTAGATAACTTAAGGTAATTGCATCTACCATAAGAGAATATGTCTCCATATAATCAATACCAGGCCTTTGTGAAAACCCTTCTGCCACAAGTCGTGCTTTATATCTTACGACTTCACCTTTCTCATTTCGTTTTCGCACGAAAACCCATTTGTACCCCACTGATTTGACACCTTCAGGCGTTCGAACTATTGGTCCGAAAACTTTATGTTTTTTGAGTGAAGCCAATTCCCCTTGAATTTTATTTTTTTATTTTGGCCAATCATTTCTCAGTTTACATTCATCGACAGATTTTGGCTCAAGATCCTCATCTTGTAGCATTACTTCAACTACAACATTATATGCAAAATTATTGTCAACAATAATATTATTTTGGTTCTACCTTTTTTCCGTAGAGATATAACTTATTGAGATCTCTTCATTTTCATCATTTCTAGGTGCTTGAACCTCCCGTCAAATCTTACCAATTGTTATGTCTCTATGCTCTTCTCGAGCAATTGCCTCCACGTTATGATCAACTTGATCATTTGCTCTTTTTCTTTTTCGAGGATTCTTATCCTTGGAAATGATTGGTCTACCACGTTTAAGGCATGGCCTAGACTCATTTGCATTATCATATTCTCCAACTGGAACATCAACTCGAATTTGAGCATTTACAGTTGGAATATGCGACTTAGTAACCCGTGGAAGGTTAGTAAATGCATCTGGTAGTTGATTTGTAACATTTTACATATAAATGATATTTTGAGCTTCATGTCCACATTGATTTGTACGAGGATCCAAATGAGATATATATAATACATTCCAATCTATCTCTTTTTTCAGCTGTTTATTTTCTCCCCCTAATATTGGAAAAACTTATTCATCACAATGACAATCAACAAATCTGGTTATAAATAAATCTCCTGTCATAGGCTCAAGATATTTAATAATAGAAGGAGATTCATAACCAATATATACTCCCAACCTTCTTTGGGGACCTATCTTTGTGCGTTGTGGTTGAGCAATTGGGACATATACCGTACATTCAAAAATTCTTAGATGAGAAATATTTGGCTCCTCACCAAAAGCCAACTGTAATAGGGAGGCTTCATGATAACTGGTTGGCCTTATGCGCACAAGTGTTGTTGCATGCAAAATAGCATACCCCCACACTGAAAGGAGAAGTTTTGTTCTCATTAGCAATGGTCTAGATATTAATTGGAGGCATTTAATCAATGATTCTACTAGACCATTTTGAGTATGAACATGAGCAACCAGATGCTCAACTTTTATTCCAGTGGCCATACAATAATAAGTAAAGGCCTGAGATATAAATTCACCAGCATTATCAAGACGACTTGTCTTAATTGCATAATCTTGTAATTATGCTCTTAACCTTATTATTTGGGCCAATAATCTCACAAATGCCATATTGCGAGTTGACAATAAGCACACATATGACCATCTTGTAGATACGTCTATCAAGACCATAGAATACTTGAATGGTCCACATGGAGGGTGTATAGGCTCGCATATATCACCCTGTATACTTTCCAGAAATGCAGGGGTTTCAACCCAACTTAAGCTGCTGATGGTTTAATAACTAATTCTCCTTGAGACCAAGCAGCATAAGAGAATTCCTTAAAATTTGAAGAATCTTCTTGTTTTTCAATGTGTGCCCATTTGAATTCTCTATTATTTTGTGCATCATGTTAGAACCGGGATGGCCCAACCGGGCATGCCAAATGATAAGATAATTAAAAGTAGTAAAACTTTTGTTTACTATGGCATATGATTCAACCACACCACTATTTGTATGGTACAACCCAGAAGAAAATGCGGGTGATGTTTTATGCACATATTTTTTCCCCGCTTTTATTGTAGTAATATAAAGGTATTCGATCTTTCTTTCACTGGAGGTCTCAATATTGTAGCCAATTTGGCGAATAGCTTTGAAACTCAATAAATTTCTTTGAGACTTATTACAATACAATGCATTATTAATTGTCAATCGTTCCTCCAGGTAGTAATAAGGCTGCTCTTCCAGATCCCTCAATTAATTTTGTAGTACAAGATATTGTATTAACATAGGCCTCTTTCATAACCAAATAAGAAAAAAATAATTCTCTTAATATCGTGTGAGTTGTAGCACTATCCAAAAGGCAAAAATTTTCATTACTCATCTTGGATCCAATTGAAGACTGGGGGATTTTATTTTCTTCATAAAAAATAAAAGTACACCATGAGAAATACGGAAAAACTAACAACACCAACTACAACGTATGACAAATTAAGTACTACTTGAAAATAAAAATAACTTTAGAACGTGACAAAACAAATACTGAAAATAACAATAATAACATAATTGCATTCCCCAGTAAAATGATCAAACTTAAGTTTTGATCCCCAAATAAATCTTCATCTTCCATATGAGTAACATCATCAAGGCCTTCAAAATCATCATGATTCAAAGCAAGATTTACCTCAGCATTATCATCATTTTTGTTTGAAGGCCCTGCCTCAAAATCATTTTAAAGGTCAAATGAGACTCCACTAGGGCATTAGCAGAAGATGCTCCAATATTATTTGCCTTTCTTTTGATGGAGATTTGATAAATCCTGGCAAAATACTCAGATGCACGACATTCAATTTTCCAATGACCTTTCATGCCACAGCGGTGGCAGTTACCGCTTTTGCCTTTTGACGGATTATTTTGAGAACCCGTATTGTTCTTTCGTTTGCCATGACCACCATGATAATGATTATTATATCGTCTCTTGCCATTTTCATGCCCACGTACATCCATATGGCCATGATAACTATTCTATCTTTTTTCAGACTTATCACGTCTTGCTACCATATTCGCTTCAAGAATCGGAGCTGACCCTGTGGGACAGGCTTTATGATTTTTCAGCGAAGGGGTATTATGTTGCTCAGCCATCAGAAGGCATGAGATCAATTTAGAATACTTTTTAAAATCCTTTTCACGGTATTGTTGCTGTAACATCATATTTGAGGCATGAAAATTTGTAATAGTCTTTTCCAACAAATACTCATTATTCATAACATTCCCGCATAATTATAATTGGGAAGTTATTCCAAATATAACAGAGTTATGCTCACTTACGTTCTAAAATCATGCATGTAAGTGAATCCACTCATATCAAGCCCTTGGAAATACCGTAGCCTTAAGGTGATCATACATTTCTTTCAAGTCAGTCCACAATTCAAGTGGATGTTTCACTGTCAAATATTCAACCTCTTTCAAGTTAGTCCACAATTCAAGTGGATGTTTCACTGTCAAATATTCAACCTTCAAACCTTTATCCAAATGATGACGAAGGAAAATCGTGGCCTTCATTTTGTCCTGGCTTGATGCCTCATTACCCTGAGTAATGGTGTCACCAATCCTTTAGCGGCTAAGTGAATCTCAGCATCGAGAACCAAAGATAGGTAATTCTTTCTAGTAATGTCAAGTGCCATAAACTCGAGCTTTGACAAATTTGACATAGTAAAAACTATCAAAAAAGGTTAATAATTAGAAATCATTAGGATAATAACGTAACAAAAGATTGACATAATATCAAATTTTTTATCTATATACACTAAAGTGATAATTCCATAAAAAAGAATACTATTTTATTTTCAAATTATTAGTATATCTTTGATGTTAACTATAACAAAAATGTCTTCTAATTTTAACACAATTTCAACTATCGAACAACATAAAACAAGTATTCTTCTCTCAATTAATTATATTAATATGAAAATTAGTAACTTTCAAGTGACAATTATGCAAACAACCTAAAATAAAGAAACATAGAATTCTTTATTTTTACACATGTCCAGAGATGTGAGAAATTATAAAATTGTATATTAAAGACGCTAATCATGAAATCGAAATATACAACGAAGAAAACAGAAATAACCAATATACTTGAACAACTAAAAGAGCTCAACTGCGTGCTGATAACGTGTTATGAAATGTAGCTCAAAGTAATTATATAAAACAAGAAGATAAGTAATAGAATAAAAGAAAAAGATATAACTTTCTTATTTCATCAAGTGTTCAAGTGTGTCCCATATCACATTGCATGCCTCTATTTATACTATTACATAGAAGGTTACAAAAGGATTGTCTTTAACATGACATTAATAATTGAGATCATGGAGAGGTGTTATGGAGGTGTGGGAGTTACAATCATAATAGTGATGAGTAGTGAGAGGTTATTTACATCATGGGTGAAAGTAGTTGGAGTAGCGGATATCCATATTTACTATAGGTTTTATAACATTGAATGAATACTTAAATATATTTATATACGCTATTTTCAGACATTTAATTATTTGTCCAATATGAGAATAGTAAATGTTATATTTTTATTATTAATATGATAAATCTTTTATATATAATAAAAAAATACGCATTGGTATTTTTGGAAATGGAATTAGGCGCCTCTCCTTCGAGTATGGTGGGATTCTATTATGTGGTCAATTTGGCTTTATAGTCTTAATAGTGTATACAGGGGATGCTGGAATTTGGACTTACGTTAATTGTTTATAGTCTGAAAGGATAGTGACGTTGCCCAAGTGGTGGATAAATAAAAAGCTTAATATTAAATATTGTGTGTGGATAAGTGACCCCCAATAACAATTGGCTTGTGATGGGTAGGCACTTTTTATAAATAGAGGTCAACCCCCATTTTCCTAGCTATTAAAAAAACCCTAGTATATTTTGTCTCTTCAATACGTGGTAACGGTAAATGTCCCATCAATCAAGTTCTCCGGCTATGAGAGCGCGTAGCTAGTGGATCGTGGAAGTTGGTCTTAGGATTAATCATTAATTGTTGTCGCTGCTGAATTGATGGAGTTGAACTGTATTCTTTTAAACCTAATTCAAGATTATTGTTTACCCGAAAAATGGATAACAATTGAATGTATACGCGGCTCTAAGGATATGTGATATAACTTGATACAAACCGATAAAATGTGTGTATATATATATATATATATATATATATATATATATATCAGTACTAAAATTGACTATAAAAGAGATAAATACAAACCAAATGAATCGATTAGCTCTGACCCTTGAGTTTGTTCACCTTCAAAACAAATAAGGATTCAGCTGATATAAGAACAGAGTAACAAGATAATCCAGCTTTCTAAGAAGGTAATGTGTTGTTTTTATTGCTTCAGAATGTGATCTACAAATGATCAAAACCCCCTTTATATAGTGGGTATGTCCTACTTTATTCATAATTCTAAATACATAAGAAATTCCATGATAGATTAATTAATTGGCCTCTTCTTGATATGCGCCGGGAATTCCGCCACGATTCTCGCCCAAATTACGGATATACCGCCTTTTTGTTTTCTGGTTCGGTTTCGATCTTGGTCGATCATGCACTTGCTCGATCTCAATCTTGGCCGATCTCGATCGGTCTCTATTCTGCTCGGTCTCAATCTTGGCCGATCTCGATCGGTCTCTATTCTGCTCGGTCTCAATCTTGGCCGATCTCGATCTTGGTCGGTCTCTTGGTCATGAGCTCGGCAACCTAACTTCGCATCATAGCTTGATATTATATGAAGTTGAACATTGATCTATCAGGTTCCAGTCTCGATTAGTCATATGAAGGGCATGCTCGGTTTTGACTGTATACAGATAGTTCCCCCATTTCTCGGAAAGAAGATGGCGAGAAACAATATGAATTTTCGGACTCCGACCTGATGTGTAATGACGTCAGCGACGAGCCCTATTATGACATATGCAACGAAATGTCCCGTCGGTTCAGTAACCAAGGCATTAGTTACCTGTCTGTTGTTGGTTGGCCATTATCGATTCTAAGCCGTCGCCAGCCACCTATAAGAGCCCAATCTTTTCTCATCCAAACCTTACACTCAAAGCTTCTTCTCTATTCTTGCATATTCCTCAGAAGAATCCCTTTGCTTTGTAATTTTCAGACCCAAATTTTTAGAACTCCAATTAAACCGCATATCATCCTAATTCTCTCTTTTCTTGTTCACCAATGGCAAAAACCTCCAAAACAGTGCCACAAAAAGAAATCGCTTCTTCATCGCGACCTGCCGGCGGTGAGGATGCGGCGGAGCTCCACTCTAAGGAATTCCTTCCGGTAGGGTATTCTACCGTCATCGACTTTGGGGCATAAAAATCCTCGAGGTACATGTGTACTGGGCCGATGTGAGCCGATCTCGAGGTACATGTGTTCAATCATCGAGAAAATCCTCGACAAAGTGAAGAAAGAATGCAACTCTGGCGAAAAGCATGTGGTAGTCCCGTCGTTTGAAGAATCAATTACTACCCACGTGGAGGGGTTCTTAAGTATTTACACTTACCCCTTCATGTTGGCTCCCTTAGATCATGTCATTGTTGCCTTCTACAAGAGATACGGTGTGACTTTTGGCCAGATCCACCCTTCTTTTTGGAGAATAGTGATTCTCCTTTGATTCTTCTCGAGCAAAATTGAGGGGTGTCCTTTCACCCTCGACCACCTTATACATCTTTACAGTCCCCGACTCTATCGAGGGGGGCTAATCAACATTGCTCGCCGAGCCACCAAAGCCCCGTTCTCGAGCATAGACAAGATTCGCGACCGAGGTTGCATGGGCTGCTTTGTAATCAGGACTTCGGACCTGATCCCTACTGAAGACATGCCGTTTCCTGAGAAATAGAATATCAATCGTGAGTAGTATTCCCCTTAAGCATTCAATTTAGTGGCTCTGCTTTCCATTTTCTTTATCTACTTTTTCTATGTTGTTACAGTTGTGCCCCAAATACCGGAACCGATTCCGGGACTTAAGTAATGGGTTGAAGGTCTGGTGTTGCAGAGACCATACTCCGAGCATGCTTGGATGGAATTGTCAAAGGGTCGATGGAAGGCCTGCAGTCATGGTAAGTTTCTTTCTTAGAACGGTTATCATTTAATCTTCTTCTCTAGATTATTCCCCTCTTTTCTTTTGTAGGCCTCGGGAAGGACGTTGCTATGAGCCCCCCATCTGGTGACGAAGAAATCCTTGCTCTGAAGCAGGCCAAAGAGAAGAAGAGAAAAAAGGCTCTGAGTTCCCCGGTCTCGAAAAAGAAAAAACGAACGAAGAAAACTTGCAAGCTCTAAGGGGCTCCAGTATTATGCCTTGGGACTTGATCCTTTGATTAAGGGATGCGCCCGAAGAAGGAGAAGAGGAAGTAGCTTGTGTGCGGGCTAATGTTGTGATACAAAAAGCCTTCGAATAGTTGTTCAGAGAGAATGAATATTGGCTTTGTCGTATCCGGAGGTTGATAAGGAAGCTCTGGCTATAATTTCTGAACAAGGAAAGGTTGAGGCCATTCCGTCCAGGGCAGCAGAAGATATCTCGAGGGACAAGCTCGGGATAGTCGACATTACTGGAACCCCTCATATTTCGGATGCTATGATATGTGAGGCCAACATGTTGGAAATTCGATCTTACGAGCGTATTCAGGGGTCGACTGATATCCATGGATTTTTGGATAGGCTCGAGTCCACTGCCTCGGAGGATATTAACGGGTTCGATGGATTAGCGGTACAGAAGAAAACATCATGGTCGGGCGCTATCGGCTTTTCATCGAGCCCAAAACTAGTGGACCGATTCTCGGCCCGAGTGTTAATCCTGATCGTAGGCGGAAAATAGTGCTTTCCGTCCCGAAGGATGCCCGAGTTTTCTCTCCCCTTATGGGGATTGCTAGATACCTTAAATCCTTGGTGACCGAAGAAGATCAAGCCGTTATGAACGCGGTAGGAGCCGCTTGCCTTTTCAATGAGGCCCAACATGCTCTAAATCAGGTAACTTTGAGGGTATCTCTACTGTTTCTTTTATACATAGAGTTTTAGATAATTCTAACATCTTCTTCCTTGTTTGCAGGCTTCGGTGTTGCATCACGAGGCATTCCTCTGAATCCGGGAGGAGCATGAGGCTGAGGTTCGGAACCTCACCGAGAAGAGTGACACCTACAAAATATTTAGTGAGAAGCTTCAGGTAGATTTGGTAACGGCTCGGGATGAGCATACCGAGATGGTTGAGCAGGTATTTCAAGTGCTTCACGATTGTGAAGATGAATTGAAGATAACTACTAATGATCCGATTCTGCAGGTCTAACAGAGGCTTGAACAAATCGAACGTCTCCAAACGCAGGTGAATGCAATAGAGGCCGAGGCAAAAGAATTCAAAAAGAGCATGGACATTCTGGCCTCGAAAAAGGAGATCATCCAAGCTCACTTGGAGTCGGCCGAGGCCCAACTTCAAGCTACAAAAGAGAAGGCCTCAGTGCAGGTTGAGAACATTAAGGGGCTTCAGTGTCGTTGGATTTGGCCATTTCTGATAAGGCAAGCTTGACCAATGAACTCGAAGTGGCCAGATCCGAGGCGGCCATATCTAGGTCTGAGGTGGTCGTGGCCAACAATAGAGCTAATGCTAAAGTTGCCCAGTTTAGGGTTGATGTCTAAGTCAACCGGGCCAAGGCCAATGGCATGGTTGAGCATGCGAAGTGCCAGGCTCGAAGGGAAGCCCTCAAAGGAGCTCAGGCCCAAGGCTTTGATATCATATCTAAGACCGAAAAGGCTAGAGCAGAGGAAGCTAGGTCCCGGAAGCTAGCCTTCCCAGAGTAAGACTCCGAAAGTTCGAGTGAATCCGAAGACAGAGAAGATCCCGAGGATGGGAGTGCGACCTCCGATGAAAACCAAGCCTCTTAGGACTTTTCATTTTTTCTTTTGCATTTTTCCCGAGGATGTTTTTTGGCAGTTGTAAAATAAGCCGATTTTGCCTTTGTAAAACACTATTGTGTATAAATATAAGGCTTTTCTTTTCCTTTCGGCTTTCGTATTTTTCCTTTGGATTATTTGTTTTAAAAACGATTGGAAATGCCTTAGCTTGAAATAATAAAGCCGTGTTCGAAGGTTCGAACGAACCTTGCCTTTATTTCCTTTCTGTGTTAAGGCATTATTGGGGTTCGATGTTACCAAAGTTTTTCCCAGAAAATATCTTAAGTTTGAGATTTTGCCGAGGGTAGCCTTTAGAACCGGTTGTGAAAGAATTTTTCATTTTTCAAAGGCGTACTTTTGTTACGGTTTTCGGATGTCTCCGAGCCGTGTTCAATTGGCCGTAGCCTTTTAGTTCGAGAGTTACCCAATGGGTTTGTTTTCCCATTTTATCTGGGTTTGCCCGAGAGAATAGTTCTCGAGTGGGGTGACCGTGACGTTTAGAAATTGGGGCGTTGCATATTAGGTCTTTTGCTCCCATGGCCCGAAGACGGGGTGTTTGAGTTGGATGGTAGTCCCTGAGTGAGGGAGGGATTGTTCGTTTTCCGGTTAAGTAATGTCCTTGGGCTTATGTTTGTATTCGGAAGTACGACGCTCTTTGTAAAGAGAGAGGACAAAAAAGTTTTTCAAAGCATAAGATGTTTGTAAAGAACATACTTCTCATTATTCTCGATCGAAATAGGGTTCGAGCAATCTATACGAGCACGGTTCAATTTGACCGTTTGACCTTATAATAAATCCTATCTATTGAGATCCTCCCTGTAGTTTCCTTTCTAGTGTTGATATTCGAAGATAATGCATATCCGAGGGTAGCCCCCAGTATTCTAGGTTTGATTGCAAAGGAATCTCGGATAATGTTTAATGGATCTCCGATGTTGATTCGTAATTGGGATTGATTCTAAGTTAGCACAATTCGTCGTTGCCTCAGTAAAAACCTTGCCGAAAAAACACATTTGGGACAAAATTCGGTCTGAGGGAAAAAGAGTGCAACACATGCGTTCAGACCTAAAGACTTCGTGCCGTTTGCTAAAAACTCAATCCTCGTTTCTTGTCGACCACCTGCAAGCGTTAATCTGAATATAGAAAAAGAAATGGAAAAAGGGCGTACCTTAGCAGTAGTACCGCTTTAGGTGAGATATGTTCCAATTGCTAGGCAGTTGCTCCCCATTCATCATACCGAGCTTGTAGGACCCTTTCCCAGTGACTTCAAGAATTTGGTATGGTCCTTCCTAATTCACACTTAATTTCCATTCATTGGGATTTTGGGTGTTGAGGGTTACTTTTCTCAGTACTAAGTCACCGATGTTAAAATATCGAAGGTTGGCTCTTCGATTGTAGTATCTCTCGATCCATTGCTTTTGGACGGCTAATTGGATGAGGCTGTTTCGCGCCTTTCATCCAATAGTTCTTGGCCCGATCACTTAAGAACCCCCGAAGGTGACCTTCATTGAATAACTGGGTTACTTTTTCTCTCAACTGCCTGCAATATTCCGTTCTGTGGCCATGGGTGCCATGATACTTGCATATTTGATTAGGATTTCTCTAGGCTGGATCGGTTTGCAGACGTCGAGGACATTTAGTATCTTTGATACGTCCGATAGCCGATACGATGGCGGATGCATCAATATTAAAGTTATACTCTGACAATCGTGGTGCTTCCTTAGGTCCGGTATGCCAGTTAAAACAATTCTTGCTCATCAGCCCTCGAGAGCCTTGGCCTCGATCACTTCTCCTTTAACCTCGTACGGACTTATGCTCAGGTCCGTTGCCCCTACGATCTTTATTATACGGCTGTTATCGATCCCAGTTCAGCCTTGGTTCTCGATCGACGTCCCCTTTGATAATGGATCTAGAAGGAGCCCCCACATGGTCGTCTTCGACTGTAATCTTTGATTGATATTGATTATGTATATCAGCCCAAGTAACAGTTGGGTACTCAATCAAGTTCTGCTTAGATTGTTGTGAAGCCATCGAGCTCTGTTCATTTAGTCCTTGGGTGAAAGCTTGAACGGCCCAATCGTCGGTGACCGGTGGTAGATCCATTCGTTCCATTTGGAAACGAGATACAAACTCTCTGAGCATCTCATTATCTTTCTGCTTTACCTTAAAAAGGTCTGACTTCCTATTCTCGACGTTTAAGGCTCCGGCGTATGGTTTTACAAAAGGATTTGCAAGCATGGCAAAAGAATCAATAGAGTTAGGTGGTAAATTATGATACCATATCATTGCTCTCTTTGACAGGCTTTCGCCGAATTTCTTTAGTAACACGGATTCGATTTCGTCGTCCTCTAGATCATTCCCTTTAATGGCGTATGTGTAAGAGGTGACATGCTCGTTGGGGTCGGTCGTTTCATTATACTTAGGAATCTCGGGCATGTGGAACTTCTTGGGAATCGGTTTGGGAGACGTACTCGGGGGGAAGGGTTTTTGTACGAATATTTTGGAATCCAAACCCTTCAATATTGGTGGTTCCCCCGGGATGTGATCAATCCTGGAGTTATAAGTTTTCACTTTCTTGTCATTTTCTTCGATCTTTTTTTCCCCTGACTCTACCCGCTTTGTCAATTCCTCGAGCATTTTATAATTTCGGGGTAAGTCCCCGATTCTTGTTCATTTGATCTTACCACAACTGACCCCGTTATGTGGGTGACTTCTTGAGGTGATCCGGGCTCAGCCCTTCTCGGTGCCTGGGTTTGGCTCTGCAACTGAGCTATCGCCACCTGTTGAGCTTGCAGCATTTCAAAAATCATACGCAGGCTGATCCCGTCTTCTCTAATATTTTGGGTATTTCGATCCGCAGATCGTGTTCCACCACGAATGCTCTTATCGGGACCAGAATGTTGTTTCGCTTCGATGGCTACATGTGAATTAACGTCAATTGGATCCACGACCCGAGTCCAAATGGGGTCAGCGGGTGGCCTCCGATCCCCAGGTGTCACGTTGTTATTCTCATCTTAGTGGCCAGATTCGTTGTCGATATGTAGGGGCATTAATTGAGAGTTCGTCATTTTTAGCCTAAAATCAAAGATACTTCCAAGAGTAAGTGTAAAATAGTGTGTTTTACAGAGATTTGTATCAAATAATAATTATTATCCTTAGCCCCACGGTGGGCGCCAAACTGTTTACCCGAAAAATGGATAATAATTGAATTTATACGTGGCTCTAAGGATACGTGATATAACTTATTACGAACCGAGAAAATGTATATATATCAATACTAAAATTAATTATAAAAGAGATAAATGCAAACCAAATGAATCGATTAGCTCTGACCCTTGTGTTCGGTGACCCTAAAAACAAATAAGGATTTAGCTGATATTAGAACAAAGTAACAAGATAATCTAGCTTTCAAAGAAGGTAATGTGTTATTTTTATTGCTTCAGAATGTGTTCTAGAAATGATCAAAATCCCCTTTATATAGTGGAAAAGTCCTACTTTATTCATAATTCTAAATACAGAAATAATTCCATGATAGATTAATTAATTGGCTTCTCCTTGATATGCGGCAGGATTTTCGCCGCAATTCTATCCCAAATTACGGATATACCGCCTTTTTGTTTTCTAGTTCGGTTTCGATCTTGGTCGATCATGCACTTCCTCAGTCTCTATTGTTCTCGATCTCAATCTTGGCCGATCTCGACCGGTCTCTATTCTGCTCGGTCTCAATCTTGGCCGATCTCGATCTTGGTCGGTCTCTAGGTCACGAGCTCGGCAACCTAACTTCGCATCATAGCTTGATATTACACGATGTTGAACCTTGATCTATCATGTTCCAGTCTCGATTAGTCATATGAAGGGCATGCTCGATTTTGACCGTATACAATTATGTTTATGTTTGTGTTTTAATCTTTGCTATGGCTATGAATTAATTATCTTACAGTTGGTATCAAAGCCACCATAGTTTAGGGATTAAAATCAATGAATTAATCTTGGATTTATGTTTAGGGATTAAAATCAATGAATTAATCTTGGATTTATAGAATATACAAGTGTTGTATAATTCGGACGATGTTTAACACAAGTTTCTCACCGAAATTGTTTCATCGTTGAACATCGGCCACTATTTGGAGTAAATATATTGATCAGCGATAGTGGAAAAAATGACGAGTCAAGATCTTTCTTTATTAAAGAAACATCTTTGATTATGTGTATGGCTTATTGGAGTTAACTTTATTAGAACAAAAAGGGGGGGGGGGGGGGGGAATTAATTTAATTAAAATAGGGAACATGGTGGCGGCTGCAAAGAGGAATTCAATCCACGTATTGTATTAACAAGAACACCCACATGCCCTTATTCTGGGATTATTTAAGATCATAATAATAAATCCACTTTGACTCAAGTAACATGTGTGTATACGGTTAAAACCTGCCTCACCCGATTTTATTATTTGACTGAGACCTGTCATGCTCCAAAACTGGGGAGCGCGACCAGCGCTCAACCGACTGAACCCGACCGAGCAAGCCTATTAGATTTTCTTCTACCCAACTCATTCATGAATAAAGAGAATATATGTTTTCGTTATTCAAACAATAAAGTGATCATGTCTGCAATACCAATTTCTTACCATTAGTTACTTCATTTTAAGGTCTCAATTTTACACACATTTTTCATAATATGAATTGGAAATAGTAACTCAAACACAACATAATGAGTTTGGCTTTCCCAGCACCAATATACAACCCACACAATGTCTACGGAGCCTCTATAGATAAAGAAGAGTACAATGATAATGCCGGCAATAAGGCCCCGGCTGTACCTCAAACATAATACACAAAGAACAAAAGATACATGACCCCGGGATGAAGTAGGGCTCACCGAGTCAGCTGGGAAGAAGGTGTACTGCTATCACTGGTCAATATCTCCTGTTGTAGAACCACCTGCATCCATTTAAAAATGCAGCGCCACCGGCAAAAGGGACGTTAGTACCGTCGAATAGTACTAGTATGAAAACCAAACACCAATTTAAGAATTCGGAAATACAATATGAATATGATGAATCAGGGCGTCAATAGAATAATGTAGATAATTGTTTAAACCAGAGCAAGCTTATGAAGAGCTATCAATAACATTTATAGGATTTAAGATGAGATCCTCTGTAATCATATTTACATAAAGCGGTCCCGCCGCCTTATCCAATGTATGCAGGTGGAGGTGTAAGCACAATACCACAACTCTACTCAAGCAGCCCTGCCGCCTCACCCCAATGTATGCGGGTGGAGGTATAACCACAATACCAAGAACCTACACAAAGAGGCTATGCCGCCTCACCCCAATGTATGCGGGTGAAAATGCAACAACAATACCAATACTTACATAAAGAGGCTATGCCGCCTCGCCCCAATATATATATATGTGGGTGATGTTGTAACATCAATACCAAAACTATGCACAAAGCGGTCGTACCGCTTCACCCCAATGTATGCGGGTGGAGGTGTAATCCCACAATACCATAACCCCTACACAAAGCGGTCATGCCACCTCACCCCAAAATATATGGGTGGAGGTGTATCACAATCACAATCTATCCACAACTTTGCATAATAATTTCCACATAAATCACGACTTGAAATTATAACATGTAGATACACAATCCATAGTTTGGAACACCTCCACAATTTATATTGCAATATGATAAAAGCATTTGAAACATGAATTTAACATATATCTTTATCACAAAACTTATCGGAATACTCGATTTGTAATCAACATCTTGGAACTTACAAGGATAATGGGGATTCCAATTCTTAAAGAAGAGTTTAGCCAACTACCTCAACGGAGCTTCCTTAAACTATAAAATGTTCCGAAATTCTTAACAACTTTAATCTATTTTAGAAATATAACAAAATTGAACCAAAATTAGGAAGATGCTCATGGTTCTAGCTCATTTGAGCATTTTATCAAACACTAGGTGTGCATTAAGGTTTCAAGGTCCTTTTATGGAGGATTCCATCATCCCACAACCCAATCTTTACCATTTTTAGCTCAACAATCTTTCTACACCCTTTGATAACACATGCATGTAAAATAAACAACTCTAATACCCAAAAATTATATTGTTAATTACCCATTTCTAGACAAAATTCGCAATTAAGGGTTAGGGTGTAGAATCTTACGTCTAGGATGAAGACCTAGTGAGTTTCCCTTCTTAATCTTCAACAATTTGAGCAATAATTGAACAACAATTATTGAGGAACACCTTCTCACTCTAGGGCACTCTCTCTCACTCTAAAATGTCAGATTTTAGCTAAAAAATGGCCCAAAGCGTGTAATTAACGAAGTAGGGTCAGGTTTTAAAAACTCAAAAATGAACCTCCGGCTGCATAATTGGTGTCCAAAGCTAGCAAAAAATCTGTCTAGGTCTGCGGTCACTATGCGGCCCGCATACCTATTCTGCGGTCCGATAATGAACCGCATAACAGTTTTGCAGTTGCATAGTCGACTGCAGAATGGCATCCAAAATTGCCCCTCTCTTGCCTCACTATGCGGCCATTATGCGGTCAGCAGAGTGATTCTGTTGTCGCATAATGGACCGCAGAAACGCATTTTTCTGCCAAATATTTTCCTTTATCCCCCAGTGTATTGTTCAACCCAAAAATTCCGAGCCGCGATGAGCTTGCTCTCCGCCAAGATTATCTATAATCCTCAACACTTAAAATCAATTCGGCACCACAAAACATTATTTTCTTTTGCAAAATTTTACGGGGCCTTATATTCTCCCCCACTTAAGGCCATTCGTCCTCGAATGAGGGTCAAAATATGTTATTAGCATCTTATGCAACTCAGTTTTCATACCACACACTAGTAACTCCAAATTTGACTAACTCCCTAAATTTTCAAATATTTCGCCAGAGTTTCCCTTGTAACTGGGCCTATCCACCGGTTAGAGAGCCCCAAAAACACACCCTCAAAACATATATATAATCCAATAACGTAACATAACTCATAACAACACCAACCATGGCCTCACGTATAATATATTTAGAAAGAAGCACCTTTACATTACTGAACAAGTGATACAAGAATCCATAGGTAACAATTTTATAGAAAGGTTACATAGATTATACAAACAAGTAAGGATACTTCCTTTTCATCTCTTCTTTAGCCTCCCAAGTAGACTATCAAGAATGGCAACTGGAATTTCTTCATACGACAGTTCTTCATTAACCTCAATGGTCTCAACCGGAATAATAAGTGTCGGGTCTCCAACAACTTTCTTCAACATAGATACATAAAACACCGGGTACACTAATGACATCTCAGGTGGTAGCTCAAGCTTGTACGCCACTTCACCGATCCTCTGAATGATTCTATACGGTCCAACATACCTCGGACTCAATTTCCCTTTATTACCAAATCACATTACACCCTTCATGGGGGAAACCTTCAAAAATACATAATCATCTTCTTTGAACTCCAAATCCCTACGACGAACATCCGAGTAGGACTTCTGACGACTCTGAGTAGTCTTTAACCGCTCCTTAATGATCTTAACTTTTTTCATAGCTTGATGCACGAGGTCTGGCCCTATCAACTCTGCTTCCCCAATTTCGAACAACACAATGGGAGATCTACATCTCCTTCCATATAAAGCCTCAAACGGTGCCATCTGAATGCTAGCCTGATAACTATTGTTGTAGGGAAATTCTATGAGTGGTAAATGGTTACCCCAGCTACCTTTGAAGTCTAGAATGCAAGCACGCAACATATCCCCAAGTGTCTGAATAGTCAGCTCTGCCTGCCCGTCAGTCTGAGGGTGAAGGGTTGTACTAAGATTCACCTGAGTACCCAGACGTTGCTGAAATGTCTTCCAAAGATTCACCGTGAACTGAGCCCCTCGATCGGAAATGATAGAAACTGGAGTGCCATGCAACCTGACTATTCCCTTGATATACCACAGAGCATACTGTTCCGCTGTGTCGGTAGCCTTAACAGGCAAAAAGTGTGCTTATTTTGTGAGTCGATCCACAATCACCCAAATCGAGTCAAACTTACGAGGAGTGCGTGGTAATTCTACCACAAAATCCATATTAATCATTTCTCACTTCCACATTAGAATTTTTATGTTTTGTGCCAACCCACCAGGCCGTTGATGTTTGGCCTTCACTTGCTGATAATTCGGACACCTTTCCACAAAGTCCGCCACATTCCTTTTCATGGCATTCCACCAATAGACTTCCTTAAGATCGTGATACATCTTCGTAGAACCTGGGTACATGGAATACCTGGAAGTGTGAGCCTCGGTCATGATTCTTTCCAGGAGATCATCTACACTTGGAACACATAGACGCCCTTGGTACCTTAGTGTACCATCACCCATGCCAAGAGAAAAGGCCATGGTCTTATGTTTATGAATCCGCTCTTTCAATTGTGGCAACAATGGATCGTTGTATTGCTTCTCCTTGACTTCCACAACAAGTGATGATTCGGCCCTATTTTGCATAATTGCCCCTCCTTCATTAGAGTCCGCAAGACGAACTCCTAAACTAGCCAATCAGTGAACTTCCATGGCCAATGGCCTTTGATATGCCTCCAAGTGAGCCAAACTACCCATAGATTTATGGCTAAGAGCATCTGCCACAACATTGGTTTTTCCCGGGTGATAGAAGATATCGATGTCGTAATCATTGAGTAGCTCAAGCCATCTCCTTTGCCTCATATTCAATTCCTTCTGCTTAAAAATATATTGAAGGCTCTTATGGTCCGTGAATATATCAACATGGATCCCATATAAATAATGACGCCAAATTTCAATGCAAATACCACCGCCGCAAGTTCTAAGTCATGTGTTGGATAGTTCTTTTCATGATTCTTGAGTTGCATAGAAGCATAAGCTATCACCTTGCCATGTTGCATTAATACATACCCAAGCCCAATTCTGGAAGCATCACAATATACCACAAATCCATCTCCACCCTTTGGTAAGGTCAACACCGGTGTCGTAGTCAATCTTGCTTTCAATTCCTAGAAACTTCTTTCACAAGCATCTGACCATTTGAATTTAACTACCTTTTGGGTTAATTTAGTCAACGGATAGGAAAGGGTAGAAAGCCCCCACGAATCTTCTATAATACCCAGCTAGACCTAAGAAACTGCGAATCTCTATTGAAGTTGTAGGCCTCAGCCAATTCCTCACAGCCGCAATCTTTTGAGGATCAACCATAATTCCTTCACTAGAGAATACATGACCCAAGAATGTAACAGATTCAACCCAAAATTCACAGTTCGAAAATTTTGCATATAACTCATGCTGATATAGGGTTTGTAGAACTATCTTGAGATGATCAGCATGGTCCTCCCGACTCTGTTAATAAACAAGAATATCGTCAATAAACACTATCATGAATGAGTCGAGTAAAGGTTTGAAAACGTGATTCATAAGATCCATGAAAGCTGCTGGGGCATTTGTTAGCCCAAAAGACATCACCGAAAATTCTAAATGCCCATACCGGGTTCTAAAAGCTATTTTCGGAACATCCTGCTCCCTGATCTTCAATTGGTGATACCCGGATCGTAAATCAATTTTGGAGAAGTACTTAGCACCTTGCAATTGGTCAAATAAGTCATCTATCCTTGGCAGTGGGTGCTTATTCTTGATTGTGACCTTGTTAAGCTGCCAATAATCAATACACATTCACAGTGACATATCTTTCTTCCTTACGAAATAGACTGGTGCGCCCCAAGGCAACACACTCGGCCGGATAAAACCCCTTTCTAACATATCTCTCAATTGTTCCTTTAGCTCTTTCAATTCTGTCGGTGCCATTCTGTAGGGTGGAACAGATATAGGATGCGTGTCTGGCGTCACATCAAACCCAAAATCAATCTCCCTGTCTAGTAGGATCCCAGGGAGTTCATCCAGAAAGACTCTCGGAAATTCATTCACAACAGGCACGGACTCAAGCGTAGGTGCCTCAGCATCGGTGTCCGTAACCTGGACCAAATGGTAAATACACCCCTTTTTAATCATTTTCGTGGCCTTAAGATAAGAAATAAACCTACCATTCGGCACTACATCATCACCCTTCCACTCAATAACTGGCTCATTTGGAAATTCGAACCTAATAGTTATGGTTCGACAATCAAGCGTGGCAAAACATGAATAAAGCCAATCCATCCCCATTATCACATTAAAATCGACCATTTTCAATTCAATAAGATCAGCCACGGTGTCAGGACCACACAACGTGATAACACAATCCCTATAAAATCGCGCGGCCAAAATAGACTCACCAACCGGAGTAGATACAGAGAACGGCTCATGAAGCTATCCCGGTTCTATACCAAATTCCATGGCAACATAAGGAGTGACATCTGACAAAGTGGAACCAGGATTAATAAGAGCATATACATCGTGGGAATGGACAGATAATATACCTGTGACAATATCTGGAGAATTCTCTGATTCCAGACTCCTTCGCATAGCATAAAATCTACTGGGTCCTCCCGAATTTTTGTGCACCACCCCTAGCTGCACCATGCCCTGTGGGTGCTGGGGTGCCTCGAGCTGGAGGTGCTGTGGATGAAGTAGCTGCAAAATTAGCTAGTTGCGCCACACCTCTGCCCATGTTTTGGCGGGACGAGCGGCAATTTCTCTGAATGTGACCCCTCACACCACACCCATAGCATATAGGTAGGTCCATAAAGTAGGACCCAAAGTGCATCCTCCCACACTTAGGGCATGGGAGCCTCCTATCACACCCCAAACTCGGGAAGCACGACCGGCACTCAACCGACTGAACCCGGCCGAGCAAGCCTGTTAGATACTTTCTACCCAATTAACCCATGATTAAGAAAAGACATGATTTCATTAATTATACAGTAGGAATCTCATTCATACAATCCTGAATGAAATTCTGGAAGTGGGAACTATGGAATACGGCCAAGTGGAAAAATTAACTGCCTTACTCTGCGGCCATTATGCGGTCCGTAGAGTGATTCTGCGGTCGCATAATGGACCGCAGATACGCATTTCACTACCAAACATTTTCCTTTACTATCCAGTGCATTGTTCAACCCAAAAGGTTTGAACAGTGACGAGCAAGCTCGCCGCAAAGAATTTCTATAATACGCAACACGTAAAACCAATTCGGCACTAAGAAACATTATTTTTTCTTTTGCAAAATTTTACGGGGCCTTACAATCTCTCCCATTAGGATCATTCGTCCTTGAATGAGGGTAAACAAATCTGTTATTAGCATCTTATGCAACTCGGTTTTCATACCACACACCAACAGTCCCAAATTTGACTAACTCCCTAAATTTCCAAAACTTTTGCCAGAGTTTCCCCTGTAACTGGGCCTATCCACTTGTCAAAGAGCCCCAAAAACACATCTTACTAACATATACAGAATCCAATGATGTAACATAACTCATAACAACACCAACAATGGCCTCATATAAACAACATATAATAAAAAAGGAACACCTTTACATTAACTGAATAAATGATACAAAATTCATAGATGACAAGTTCATAAAAGGATTACACAGCTATTCAAATAAGTAAGGATACTTCTTCTTCACTTCTTTCTCGGCCTCCCACGTGGCCTCTTCAACTGGTTGGTTTTGCCATAATACTTTCACGAAGGCAATTTCTTTATTCCTCAACTTTCGGACTTGTCTATCAAGAATGGCAACTGGAATCTTTTCATATGACAATTCTTCATTAACCTCAATGGTCTCAACCGACATAATAGCTGACGGATCTCCAACTACCTTTTTCAACATAGACATCTCGGGTGGTAGCTCAAGTTTGTACGCCACCAGACCAATCCTCTGGATGATTTTGTATGGCCCGACATACCTCGGACTTAGTTTCCCCTTTTTCCCAAACCGCATAATACCCTTCATGGGGGAAACCTTCAAGAATACCCAATAATCTTCTTTGAACTCTAAGTCTCTCCGACGAACATCCGAATAGGATTTTATGAAAACTCTGAGCAGTTTTCAACCGCTCCTTTATGATCTTAACTTTTTCCATAACCTGATGTACAAGGTCTGGCCCTATCAACTCTGCTTCCCCAATCTCGAACCACCCAATGGGAGATCTACATCTCCTACCATATAATACATCAAATGGTTCCATCTGGATACTTGCATGAAAGTTGTTGTTATAAGCAAACTCTATGGCCAGATTGCGAGGTAATCCTATCACAAAGTCCATATTAATCATTTTTCACTTCCACATTGGAAATTTTATGTTTTGTGCCAACCCACTAGGCCGGTGATGTTCGGCCTTCACTTGCTGACAATTTGGACACCTTGCCACAAATTCTGCCACATTCCTTTTCATGTCATTCCATCAATAGACTTCCTTGAAATAGTGATACATCTTCGTAAAACCTGGATTCACGAAATACCTAGAAGCATGAGCTTCGGTCATGATTATTTCCCAGAGACCATCTACATTCAGAATACATAGCCACCCTTGGTACCTTAGTGCATCATCCACGCTAAGAGCAAAAGCCGTAGTTTTATGCTTTTGAATCCCCTCCTTCAATTGCACCAAAAATGGATTGTTGTATTGCTTCTCTTTGGCTTCCACGACAAGCGATGATTCAGCCCTATTTTACACAATTACCCCTCCTTCATTAGAGTCCCTAAGACGAACTTCCAAACTAGCCAATAGATAGACTTCCTTGGCCAATGGCCTTTGATATACCTCCAAGTGTGCTAAACTACCCATAGATTTCCGGCTCAGAGCATCTACCACAATATTGGATTTCCCCGGGTGATATAAAATATCGATGTCGTAATCCTTGAGTAACTCAAGCCATCTTCTCTTCCTCAGATTCAGCTCCTTTTGTTTGAAAATATATTGAAGACTCTTGTGGTCCGTGAATACATCCACATGGACCCCATACAAATAGTGACGCCAAAGTTTCAATGCAAAAACCACCGCTGCAAGTTCTAAGTCGTGTTGGATAATTCTTTTCATGATTCTTGAGTTGCCTAGAAGCACATGCTATTACTTTGCAGTGTTGCATTAACACATACCCAAGCCCAATTCTTGAAGTATAACCATATATCACAAATTCATATGTACCCTCTGGCAAGGTCAACACCAGCGTTGTAGTCAATCTCGATTTCAACTCCTGGAAGCTCCTTTCACAAGCATCGGGCCATTGGAACTTAACTGCTTTCTCAGTCAATTTAGTCAACGGAGAGGCAAGAGTAGAGAACCCCTCCACAAACTTCCTGTAATACCCTGCTAAGCCCAAGAAACTACGAATTTCGGTGGGCGTTGTAGGTCTAGGCCAATTCTTTACTGCTGAAATCTTTTGAGGATCAACCTTGATTCCTTCTCTTGAGACAACATGACCCAAGAATGTGACGGATTCGAGCCAAAATTTACACTTTGAAAATTTTGCATACAATTGGTGCTGATGAAGAGTCTACAACACTGCCTTGAGATGATCGGCATGGTCCTCCCGACCTCGTGAATACACAAGAATATCGTCAATGAACACTATCACAAAGGAGTCGAGAAAAGGCTTGAAAACCCGATTCAAAAGATCCATAAAAGTTGCCGTGGCATTTGTTAGCCCAAAAGACATTACCAGAATTTCAAAGTGCCCATACAGGGTTTTGAAAGCTGTTTTCGGAATATCCTGCTCCCTGATCTTCAATTGGTGATACCCGAATCGTAAATCAATTTTGGAGAAGTATCTAGCACCCTATAACTAATCAAACAAATCATCTATTCTTGGTAGTGGGTATTTGTTTTTGATTGTGACTTTGTTGAACTGCCGGTAGTCCATCTTTCTTCCTCACAAAGAGAACCAATGTTTCCCACGGCGACACACTCAGTTGGATGAAACCCTTCTCTAACAAATCCTTCAATTGTTCCTTTGGTTCCTTCAACTCTATTGGTGCCATTCTGTAGGGCGGAATAGATATAGATTGCGTGCCTGGAATCACATCAATTCCAAAATCAATCTCCCTGTCTGGCGGAATCCCAGGGAGCTCATAAGGAAAGACCTCTAGAAATTCATTCACATCTGGCACAGATTCGAGTGTAGGTGCTTCAGCAGTGGTGTCCGTAACTCAGACCAAATGGTAAATACACCCCTTGTTGATCGTCTTTGTGGCCTTAAGGTAAGAAATAAATCTACCTTTTGGCATTACATTACTCCCCTTCCATTCAACAATTGGCTCATTAGGAAATTCAACCCTCACAGTTCTAGTTCGGCAGTCGAGCTTAGGAAAACATGAATAAAGCCAATCCATTCCCATAATTACATCAAAATCGACCATCCCAATTCAAGGAGATTGGCCACGATGTCCCGACCACACACCATGACAACACAACCCCTATAAACTCGGGCGGCCACAATAGACTCGCCAACCGGAGTAGACACAGAGAACGACTCAGGAAGCTGTTCTTGTTCTATCCCAAATTCCGTAGTAACATAAGGGGTAACATAGGACAAGGTGGAACCCAGATCAATCAGAGCATATACATCATGAGTTTGGACAGTCAATATACCTGTGACAACATCTGGAGAAGCCTCTGCATTCTAGCGACCACTCATAGCATAGAATCGACTGGGTCCTCCTGAACTCTGCGCACCACCCCTAGCTGCACCACGCCCTGCTGGTGCAGGAGGGCCTCGAGCAGGAGGGGCTGCTGAAGATGTACCAGCTGCAGGACTGGATGGATCTGCTATGCCCCTGCCAGCACTCCCTCTGAATATGACCCCTCAATACGCACCTATAACATATAGGTAAGTCCATGTTGGAAATCCACGAGTGCCTCTTCCCACACCTGGAGCATAGGGGCCTCCGCTGTTGTGGGAATCTCCCTCCTGATTGGCCCTGATTATAGGGTCCCTTGCTACCCTGATTGGGCCTGAAGTGACCCTTCTGCTGCTGACTATGCCCCGTTGGCGGTGCAGTGGTTGAAGACTGAGCATGAGACTGGGTTGGCCCTGATGACCCTCCCCTAAAAGCTGATCTCCCCCCCACCAAATGACTCCCCAAAGTTGCCCGCGGACCGGGCCTTGCTAGTACCCTCTCGCTCCCTATTTTACCATAGTTCATGTCTGAATTCAAGGCAGCTATAATAGCCTCATTGATAACCAATGGGCTAAGGCCCTGCACAAACCGGCGCACTCTAGCCTCCATAGTAGGCAACATGTGAATAGAATACTTTGACAGGCATGTGAACTCCATGTGATACTCCCACACATTCCTACTCCCTTGCTTATGATTCTCAAACTCTGCGGCACAGGTTTACCTAGTCTCGACAGGCAAAAAATGGTCTATAAAGGCACCAGCGAACTCATTCCATCTCGCTGGAGGGCTCCGCTCCTCCCGAGAGTCCTCCCACAGCTCAAAGCAAGAATATACCACCCCTTTCAGGCGGTAGGCAGCCAACTCCACTCCCCCCGTCTCAGTAGTTCACATAACCCGGAGAGTCTTATGCATCTCATCAATGAAGTCATGTGGGTCCTCCTCAGAATTAGCACCCGTGAACACCGGAGGATCCAACCGACGTAACCTGTTCACCTTGGAACTGCTAGAATCCCCTTGTTGGCTAGAGGATGTGGGTGCAACATTCGACCTTTGGGCCTGAGAAGCCACTATCTGAGCCAGCATCTGAATAGATCCCCTAAGATCCCCATCAGAAATACCAGAGCCGTAAGCTGGGGCTTGAGGTGGAATCGGAATGCCAGGTGGAGGAACCATCGCACCCTTAGTAGGTGTAGGAACTGGTGTGACCTGGGCTGGGGTAGTAGAATCAGAAAGTGTAGTAGTCGGGGGATTATCCTCACCCCTCGGGTGTTTACCCGCATCATCAAACAAAGGGTCCACTGCCATTCCTAAGGCAGCATTGCTCCTTGGCCAGTTCTTGATCTCTTCTTATGTGCCATATACTGAAAGTTAAAGGAATGACCGAGTTAGAAGAGGAACAATTGCACAATTAGTTTCATCGCACGATTCAGAATATCAAATAAGGGTATTGTTCCTAAATGTCCAAGTAGCCTCCAACTTATAGATGTGGTCGACAACACACCAATAAGAAGGACTCTACCAGACACGGCTCCGAAACATCCTAGGACACTTTAAAACCTTAGGCTCTGATACCAAGTTTGTCACACCCCAACCTCGGAAAGTGCGACCGGCGCTCAACCAAGTGAACCCGGCCGAGCAAGAATGTTAGATACTTTATACCCAATTAACCCATGATTAAGAAAAGACATGATTTCATTAACTATACAGTAGGAATCTCATTCATACAATCCTGAATTGTATCATTAGCCATTGCGCCTTTAAGTCTCAAAATTCATATTTCTTATAGTTCAAGGGGAACAAGTGATCATCCACAACATAACTTGTTTAACATTCCCAATAACAATATACAACCCACATAGTGTCTACAGATCCTCTAGAGACACAAAGGAGAGTAAAGATGGTGCCGACAATAAGGCCCCGGCTATACCTCAAAAAGTGACCATAATATAAACAAAAGGTACAATACATGACCCTGGAATGAAATGGGGCTCACCGAGTCCATTGAGAAAAGGATGCAGTACTATCTGAGATCCGCACTGTCTGTTATGTAACCACCTGCATCCATTTAAAGATGCAGCGCCCCCGGCAAAAAGGACATTTGTACCGTCGAATAGTACTAGTATGTATAGATAAACACCAACTCAATAGAATGAATGAATAGTACAAGTGGAACAGTAAAGAATTCAATAAGGGCTTCAAATAATAGTAAAACAACAAGTTAAGGATCATATACATTTTCAAGATAATTTCTATATTACTAAGTTGGGTGACCTTTAGTACCGATGTTCCACAGTTCACAATACCTCCGTATTCTTACACGGAGTCCGATATCGGCCCGATCGTCTAGGCCTCCTCATCTGAGACATTACCACAATTTCATTATAACTTTTCAGCACAGTACCACCATGTGTGGGGCATGACATCCGATCACGGCCCGATCAGCTAGACCATCTCATTTGAGACATTACCACAACTTCATTCACAATACCACCGTGTTCTTACACGGAGTCTGATCTCGGCTTGATCGGCTAGACAATCTCATTTGAGACATTACCACAATTTCATCAGTCAATCATCTCACATCGTACTTCTTAACAATTACAAAGTCATTCTTGGCACTTGGCCGTATTCCATAGTTCCAGACCCCTTTTCCACATTCAATATCAATATCAACAACAATAAGGCTTCCCATTCAAGACATTAAATTCACATATGAGCAATTTGGGAATCTTAGGCACATAGAGGCTTTTCATAAAATTTGGCATAACAACCTTTATTTCAATCTTGACATGAAGTCTTAATATTTCTACCACATATACCACATTTTTGAACATATCCTCAATAACAAGATAACATGATGAATCATTTAGAATAAATATTGAACTTACATCCTTCAACACAAACACGTTTGAAATCGCCAATTCTATAATGATCAAGGACTTACTCCAATTACATGATCACCGTGGGGTCCGATTCTAAGAAGAAGGGGGTTTAGCCAACATATCTCAATTGAGCTCCTTAAAACTCTAAGATGTTCCGGAATATTAGCCACTTCAATCTATTTTAGCAATATAACAAAAATTGAACCAAAATTAGGAAGGTGAACATGGTTTTAGCTCACTTGAGTATATTATCAAACACTAGATGTGCATCAATGCCTTAGGGCCCTTTTTGTGGAGGATTCCATCCTTCCCCAACCCATTCTCTATCATATTTAGCTCACAATCATCCCACATACTACAAGTATACATGCATGCAAGGTCAGCATTCCCATCCCCATGAATTACCTTACTAATGGCCCATTTTAGTTACATTTTGAAATTAAGAGTTTGGGTGAAAGAATCATACCTCTTAGGAAGAAGACCCAGTGTCTCTCTTGATAATCTTCAAGACTTTGAGTGAGAATTGAAGAGCAATGTGATGAAGATAACTTCTCCCTCTAGGACCCTCTCTCTCACTCTAAAACTATTAGAAAATATGATCAAAATGGTCCATGGGGTGTATTTTAATGAAATAGGGTCGGGTTTAAAAACCCCAAAAATGAAGCTCCAGAACAAAGTCTGTGATAGCATAACCGATATGTGGACCGCATATCGGTCGCATAATCGGCGATCAAAATAGCCAAAAAATACTGTACATGTTTGCGGTCACTATGCGGCCCGCAGACATGTTCTACGGTCACATAATGAACTGCCGAACAGTTATGCGGTCGCATAGTCGACCGCAAAATTTCATCCAAACTGGCTCAATTAACTGCCTCACTCTGCGGCCATTATGCGGTCCGCAGAGTGATTCTGCGGTCGCATAATGGACCGCAGATAAGCATTTCACTGCCAAACATTTTCCTTTACTATCCAGTTCATTGTTCAACCCAAAAAGTCTGAACCGTTGCTCGCAAGCTCGCCGCGAAGAATTTCTATATTACGCAACACGTAAAACCAATTCGGCACTACGAAACATTATTTTTTTCCTTTTGCAAAATTTTACGGGGCCTTACACCTCCGCTACTGAAACCTTTTGTCGGGACTACCCTACTGGTGGGGTCCCCGGTTGCCCTGACTAGGTCCGGATGACTGTGCACCCATCGAAGACTGGGCGAATGATTGGGATGGTCTTGATGACCCTCCCCTGAATGACGACCTACCACCAACCCTACCGGAAAAACCACAAAAGTCGCCCGCGAACCGGGCCTTGCTGCTACTCTGACGCTCCATTCTATTCTTCATATTGCGGGTCTCTGTGGCTTGAAGAAATGCCACCATAATACCATAGTTCATATCAGAATTCAAGGCAGTTGTAGAGGCCTCCCCACGGGATTGCTCCCAGGCTGTAGGAGGCCAACTCCACTCCCTCCGTCTCTGTAGCATGCATAACCCGAAGAGTCTTGTATATCTCATCAATGAAGTTTTGGGGGTCCTCATCGGGATCAGTACCCGTAAACACTGGAGGATCTAACTGAAGAAACTTATTCACCCTGAAACTAGCAGATACCCCCGGATGACTGGAAGAAGTAGGCCCAACACTCGATCTCTAGGCATGAGAAGCTACTATATGTGCCAACATTTGTATGGCTCCCCTAAGATCAACATCAGACACACCAGAAACGGAAGCTGGAGTTGGAGGTGGAACTGAAATATTAGTTGGAGGAACCATTGCACCTTCTGTAGGTGTAGGGACAAGTGCGATCTGATCAGTTGTGGTAGATTCAGGCAGTGTGGTAACTGGGGGAATATCCTCACCCCTCGGGTGCTCACCCGCATCATCTTTTATATGATCAACTGCCACTCCTGGGGTGACATTGGCTCTTTGGCCAGTTCTTGCCTTCTTCTTAGGTGCCATGAACTGAAAATTAGAGCAACGCAAGAGTTATAGGAGGAAAAATCTTAAAACCAGCTTTATCGCACGATCAAGAACATGAAAGAAGGGTATTATTCCTAAATGCCCATGTAGCATCCTAATTATAGATGTGGTCGATAACACATCGATAATAAGGACTCTAATAGATACGGCTCCGAGATATCCTAGGACACTTTAAAACCTTAAGCTCTAATACCAAGTTTATCATGCCCCAAAACCGGGGAGCGCGACCGGCGCTCAACCGAGTGAACCTGTCACGCCCCAAACCTGAAGGGACGTGGCCGGCACCCGGTACCATACTCGGCCCGAGCGTACCACTCTGTAACTGTGAACTCTAGAGGAATAACCCTCAACCTACGCCGATGAGACCATATTCTGAATCATCTAAAAATATCGTCTGTCTCATCTAAGGGGTAAACATACCCAAAAACTCATATATATATATATATATATGTACAGACTGAGGAGGCCGCCGTGAACATCTACTGTTATACAAACTATACAGGACTTGTCTACAAGCCTCTAGAGATAGTTGAACTGTATCATGGTCGGGACAGGGCCTCGACCTACCCATCAAACCTGTATATATATAACAGACTCCAAGGTCTAGACCTGGTAACTCCGGGGAAGTGGAGCTTACCAACCAAGCTGATATTTGGCTCTGTCTACTGGGAAGGTCTATCCAGCTGTCTATCAGGACCTGCAGGCATGAAATGCAGCGTCCCCAACAAAGGGACGTCAGTACAAATAATGTACTGAGTATGTAAGGCAACAAAATAACTGAAAGCTGAAACTGAATTGATGATATAATAACGAAATGTAACTGGGAGTCAAAAATAATCTGAATATATGCTTACCTGCTGATACTGACTCAACTCTCTCCATATAGTATGTAAAAAAGTTGTCCGGCCCTATAAGGCTCGGTATGTGTAACTGCCCTGCCGTAGTAGGCTCGCTCATAGGCGCTCGGCCATACTAGGCTCTGTATCTCGGCCATTCTGGGCTCGCTCATAGGCGCTCGGCCACAGTAGGCTCGGTATATACTTACCATCTGATCAGAGGTTGCCCAATAGGGGCCTGCCCATCGATTATAGCTCGATGGTAATGAAAATACTGTAATACTGTATATATAGGCTTGCTGCTCTCTTGACTGGAAGAAGACAATACTAAAATTGAATATAGAGTCTCGATAAGGAATAATATTGTAACTTATGAGACTAGAATAGTGTGAATAAATTCATGAATATGAACTTCTCTTTTTGTCTCATTACTAACACATGTAGCTACGAGATCATGCCAAAATGAAGGAAGGCTTAGCCTTAACATACCTTATCACAATATTTCCAATCACCAACTTGAACTCACCTCTTCTCACCTTAATCTACAACAACGATAATAATACTATCATTAAGTTACGAAAGGTACAACTAACGCACAACGAACGACAAGCTTATTTTGTATTAAAACGGACAGCATCTCCCCTATAATCCTTACTTCT
Organism: Nicotiana tomentosiformis; assembly: GCF_000390325.3. Lineage (NCBI taxonomy): Eukaryota > Viridiplantae > Streptophyta > Magnoliopsida > Solanales > Solanaceae > Nicotiana > Nicotiana tomentosiformis. The sequence continues at coordinate 134,024,124 of NC_090812.1, read as the reverse complement.
TCCAAATTCAAGATAACACCACAACACCAAAAACAACAATAAGAACATATATACATTAGTTTCCAACCTTATGCATACCATACAATACTACAAAACAGCCCAACACACCCCAATCGCTTCATACACAAAACGACCACCGTAGTAGTGTCAACAACCCGAAATTGTTACGATGAACGACCAGCCCAACATCCTGCATTTATGTGGTGTTTCTCCACACCCTTCCTCCTCCAAAACTCTCACAAAACAGTAGTAAAAGATGCTGCCCAACAGCACAACAAAACAGTCCACAAAACAGTCCGCTACAAGTGAATAACTCGAACTCACGGCTTCCGATCACCGTCCCGTGAGTTCTTACAAGTATAGAACGACTTACCATGAATTTACAGCAGACAAAATGGATGAAAGAGAGCAGTAAACTCACCTTATTTGTTGGATAACTCAGCTCCTATCTTGGTTCTTCAAACTCTAGGTTTTACCTCCAATTAGAACTTGAAAGGGAGAGAAAATCAATTAGGGTTTGTGGGAAATTTTTGGGAGGATTTGTTTGCAGAGCTTATGTCTGATTATTATGCTCTATTTTAAGTCTAATATATGAAGAAAATAGGCCTTTAAAAGGCCTCTTTGGACGACCCGAAATGGCCCATTTTTGGGCTTTCATTTAAGCAAGTAGGTGACACACCTACTTGTCACCTAGCAGCTTGCGCAGTATCGCAAACATGCCCATATCTCTCTACTCCGATGTCGTATTGACAAACGGTTTAATGCGTTGGAAAATAGACTCATAGATCTTTAATTTGATGTGTGGAACACCCCATAAATCTAAGTATATTGGGAGAAAATTGCAGTTACATTTGACCCAAAGTTTCTGTAAAACTTATGAACGTAACTTGTGATGACTTTCATCGACTTTTGTTCCACCACTCGCTTGACTTCAAAACATAACACACGACTATCATACGACTAACATAACTCATAACATAACCTACTTATCAATTTAAACACCCTGGTCTCACTCCAAAAGTACATGTTATAACATTCCCAATTTGTCGACTTTCGACGAAACATTATTTGTTTTCAATTCCTTTAGCTTGTGAAACTTCCAACCATCTTTGTACTTGTTGTTAATGATCTTTAATATTTGTAACCTCCGAGGTAATATGATTAACTTACTTTGCAAACTTTTCAAATATGATTTCACTTCTGAGCTTACATCAATTGACTTATGACGACTCATACGTACGAAAACATGGGTTGTAACATCATTCCCCCCTTTGGAACATTCGTCCTCGAATGTTGACTGGTGCACTTATCAGTCTCATAACCTATTGCTCTCATAAATACTTTATTTCTGGCCTTTCCATCTAGGCAATTGTTCTATGAATAAATCCATAGGCCAGGGCATTCCCCCCTTTAGGCCTCTTCTGACACCATGACTTTTGGTCTGAATCCTTCCAACCTCGTAATTATTGCGACCTTCTGTCATTCATCTTGTACGACTTTATCCTTATATGTGTGCCTATGCGACTCTTCTGTTCCTTTTCCTCCAGCTTTTAGCCAATCTCTAGGCCTCACTTTGGGAACATATATAGAACTATGACAAGTTGTTCCTCCCAGTGTATATAGGTGTAGTAAAGTTCTTCGCTCGGTAATTTGTCAAACTTACGACTGTTGCGATATCTTGTTTCGTAGCCTTGTAAATATATCCTTATTGATTTACTACATCTAGGTAGGTCATACTACACTATCACACTTGCTTCCGTTTATTATTGCCGAGGTTTGCTACCCAACTCCATGTTACCTCTCGCTTCTTATCCTATATGTATAAATCTAAGTCCTTTAGTTCTTCCTCATTACTGTTCATCTTAAAAATGAAGGCCTGATATCATCTCATACTTTGGAACTTGTATCTGCCTATTGTTGATTCACCTTAATGTGGATCTATAATCTACCATTGATAACTTGAAACCTCTTACATAATACATTGTCCTTAGGGATCACGTCTCATTAGGAAACATCTGAAGTTATTTTCTTGATCCATCTAGGGATGATACTATACTTCAATAAGTGTATTTCATCGCATCCCAACGTGATTCATCTTATAAGGGGTATTCTAATCTCATGCAATTCATGAGTTTCCCTCCTCTTTGAATCATTAACCAATCAATAGCCTTAACGTTATCCTCTTATATATCACAATTACACCATTATTCTACTACCAGGGCAACATTTTATCTCTTCAAATTTCTCATAGTCTTAGACTCCTCTGAGTTCGTTCAGGCTATACTGAGTTATTTTTTTTTTATAACTTACGGAAACCATCAGTTCTCTTGTTTTGATGGGCTTAATTCTGAGGCCTTACCTATTCTCGTCAGCTTCTCAATCACCTCTGCTTATCCTTACTCATGTCCGCCTAAAACCATGTTTCTCTACCATACTTTATCTTGTGACCTACACATATTTATTTATAGTACTCACAACCTTCCTTTAACTTTCTAGCACCATACATTTCCTTATGTTATTCAGGAACTTCAAGCGGGACATCAAATTGTCTCTAACTCTTCTTTACTCTCTTAACTAGACCTCTCGGTACTTGGAAACTATAGGCTAGAAGATATGTCCCTGACAACACCACTATCATTTGTGGGTACTGAATCATGGCGCTTCCAGCCCGCTATCTGATGTATGGACTATTCACAACCTTCTACATTTGAGCATTTCGTACCTTCTTAACCTTTACCTTACTTAGCTTTTAATCTCGCATTGTATCTTCTGTCTCTTTAATAACCTCCCTTCCACATAGGTAGAATTCACTTCCACTTCTTGAAGCTCTACTATAAACTTGCACCTCTAGTGCGTACACAATCCGGTGGGAGCTTCATACTTACTCCTTATGAGACTGGTACTTTTTTTTTCTAGCTTTATTGTAGAGCCATTATAGAATATGGCTGTTGTACTATCTTTCTTGTACCTCTAATGTTAAGAGTGATTTTGCAATGTTCAGACTCCTAATTCACTTACCTGATGTAACTCGTTAGTTTCCTCTTCTCTCCCAGCCTTTAAGTAGGCTTAAGCTATCTTCCGATCTGTTGCTCGGGGTATTATTACTTTAACCTTTTGTGGACGCCATAGAACATCCATAATATAATCTTCTAACAATTCAAGCCTTTGTCTGTGAGGTGGACTCAATTCTTTCTTTTAAATTTATATCAGCGTCTCTTATAGTTGTAGGAATGTCAACATATATGCTACATGGATAATACTCTGAAATGTTAAGTGCGGTCATAACATAACTAACTTTGGGTCATTGATTTAATAATTCCTTTCGTGCCTTCTCAGTTTTCTTTAAAAGTGTGCAATTACTTCTCCTGGTCGTTCTGCCACTTATTGCATGAATACTTGGCTTATCCTAGTGCCCACACCTGTTTGAATTTTGTGCAACTCATATGATCTCAAATATTACTTTTTTTTTTTACTTCCCGTTCATTAGCCACGATAGGTGCCACTTTCTTAAGGAGTGTATATAATATTGTAGTGAGACTGTTGTTACAACATCATTTCTTCTTTAGGTCATTATGCTTATGTTGAAGCCTTCTTCCTTATTTCCTCAGCTAGTCTTTCGTTGTAGCACTTAGGGAAGACCCTCTGACTCTAGTAGAGCTGTGAGCTTTTTACATCGTATACCCGATGAAAGATTTGATATACTGACTCGCCAATAATTATCCTTAGTTACTTATCTCTATGCCCTTATGCTCGTAGGGTTACTTCTGCACTCGAATTTTTATTATCTCCTCAGTGGCACTCTCTCTTTTATTTCCATAACACTTATACGGTACCTTTTACTGCCCAACTCCTATCAGAATATTCCTCAAGGATTACGATGTTGTATCTACGAGATCAAATTTCCTATGTTGGGTTTCACTTCATTTATCTTGCATGGTCTACTGATTTATCTAAGACCTCTTGTCTATCCATGACTAGGCTCTTACTGAATTCCTGAATGAACTTCTAACTACTCATCAGTCCATGCTCATATTTACCTTCTGGGTAACCACTCTTGGGTTATGTCTTCTAACTTAACTTAACTTTTGCACTGGCTCCTAATGTATCAAGGATGATTGAATATCTTACACACGACGGTATCAGATACCTAGTGTAACTGGAACACTTAATCCCTTATGATTGACTTTGCTCAAAGTTCTTGCTTTAGGGAAGCATCTTCCTGAGGGACCTTTACAGGTTATTCTTCTGTTGTCGATTGTATTATTGCTGGAATGTAATATTTGAAATTCTCTTGATGTCAACTATTATCACCTCATTTGATCCCTAATTGATGTTCAGTTTATCTTGTTCACTAGCCCATGCTAATTTCTATTACTCCGGGGGTCTAAATTGTTTTGTCTTGGTAATCATGTTGGACGCACCAACTCATTTCTCGAAATGAGGATATGACTTTTGGCCTATACTCTTTTATTGTCTCAAGACCTGTCACCTCTTATGTTTTTCCTTCACTTGACTATAGACTCTATCATCATATCATATTTTGATTTACTGTTATCACCCATTTATCACATCTTACTCATAATATTTCATTTACTCTCTTCTTATTCTCCTGCCAATACTCGCATTATTCTGAAAACTTCAACAAAACATTGTTTCACTTTTAGCTCCCCTGGCTCAATCCACCATTTCGGGTTACTCTAACCCAAACTGGATCTTGATATCCCATCCTTCTTTTAAATATATATGTTAGCTCCCATAGGGCATAACTGAGATGGGTGTGACTAATTGTACATACCTCTATTTCTGTTGAAGGTAACTTAGAATCCTTTTAATTCTCTGCCTGACGTGGAAATTCGGACAATCTTCATTAACTAGGTACCTCGTACCCTTCTTCACCTTGCTTCTGTTACCTGTTGAATCTTATACTTTTACCTTTTGATACTCCCATGGCCTGTTATTCACGGGGTATGTTGGATATTCCCGTCTTAGGGTAAATGGGAAATTTGCACATATGGTAAGCACGATCTAATAGGGTCTCAAACAGGGCCACGTAGTCAAAAATTCTCTCTCTACTAATGCTTTTATATGCTGTTGTATTAGCCCTTTAACTAGTTATAATTTTTCTAATTGAAAGCATCGCTATATCATTAGCAAACATAAGCTTTGGCTCGAACTCTTATGACTCAGCTCTATAGCACGATTTGGATTTGAATGAAGGGTAGCAGACTCCTAAATGCCTTGTAGCCTCCTGCTTATAAGTGTGGTGCACAACACACCCATAAACAAGACTCTACTAGACACGGCTTGTAGACTCCCTAGGATAGAACTGCTCTGATACCAAGTTTGTCACGCCCCAAACCTGAAGGGACGTGGCCGGCACCCGGTACCATACTCGGCCCGAGCGTACCACTCTGTAACTGTGAACTCTAGAGGAATAACCCTCAACCTACGCCGATGAGACCATATTCTGAATCATCTAAAAATATCGTCTGTCTCATCTAAGGGGTAAACATACCCAAAAACTCATATATATATATAAATGTACAGACTGAGGAGGCCGCCGTGAACATCTACTGTTATACAAACTATACAGGACTTGTCTACAAGCCTCTAGAGATAGTTGAACTGTATCATGGTCGGGACAGGGCCTCGACCTACCCATCAAACCTGTATATATATAACAGACTCCAAGGTCTAGACCTGGTAACTCCGGGGAAGTGGAGCTTACCAACCAAGCTGATATTTGGCTCTGTCTACTGGGAAGGTCTATCCAGCTGTCTATCAGGACCTGCAGGCATGAAATGCAGCGTCCCCAACAAAGGGACGTCAGTACAAATAATGTACTGAGTATGTAAGGCAACAAAATAACTGAAAGCTGAAACTGAATTGATGATATAATAACGAAATGTAACTGGGAGTCAAAAATAATCTGAATATATGTTTACCTGCTGATACTGACTCAACTCTCTCCATATAGTATGTAAAAAGGTTGTCCGGCCCTATAAGGCTCGGTATGTGTAACTGCCCTGCCGTCGTAGGCTCGCTCATAGGCGCTCGGCCATACTAGGCTCTGTATCTCGGCCATTCTGGGCTCGCTCATAGGCGCTCGGCCACAGTAGGCTCGGTATATACTTACCATCTGATCAGAGGTTGCCCAATAGGGGCCTGCCCATCGATTATAGCTCGATGGTAATGAAAATACTGTAATACTGTATATATAGGCTTGCTGCTCTCTTGACTGGAAGAAGACAATACTAAAATTGAATATAGAGTCTCGATAAGGAATAATATTGTAACTTATGAGACTAGAATAGTGTGAATAAATTCATGAATATGAACTTCTCTTTTTGTCTCATTACTAACACATGTAGCTACGAGATCATGCCAAAATGAAGGAAGGCTTAGCCTTAACATACCTTATCACAATATTTCCAATCACCAACTTGAACTCACTTCTTCTCACCTTAATCTACAACAACGATAATAATACTATCATTAAGTTACAAAAGGTACAACTAACGCACAACGAACGACAAGCTTATTTTGTATTAAAACGGACAGCATCTCCCCTATAATCCTTACTTCTTCCAAATTCAAGATAACACCACAACACCAAAAACAACAATAAGAACATATATACATTAGTTTCCAACCTTATGCATACCATACAATACTACAAAACAGCCCAACACACCCCAATCGCTTCATACACAAAACGACCACCGTAGTAGTGTCAACAACCCGAAATTGTTACGATGAACGACCAGCCCAACATCCTGCATTTATGTGGTGTTTCTCCACACCCTTCCTCCTCCAAAACTCTCACAAAACAGTAGTAAAAGATGCTGCCCAACAGCACAACAAAACAGTCCACAAAACAGTCCGCTACAAGTGAATAACTCGAACTCACGGCTTCCGATCACCGTCCCGTGAGTTCTTACAAGTATAGAACGACTTACCATGAATTTACAGCAGACAAAATGGATGAAAGAGAGCAGTAAACTCACCTTATTTGTTGGATAACTCAGCTCCTATCTTGGTTCTTCAAACTCTAGGTTTTACCTCCAATTAGAACTTGAAAGGGAGAGAAAATCAATTAGGGTTTGTGGGAAATTTTTGGGAGGATTTGTTTGCAGAGCTTATGTCTGATTATTATGCTCTATTTTAAGTCTAATATATGAAGAAAATAGGCCTTTAAAAGGCCTCTTTGGACGACCCGAAATGGCCCATTTTTGGGCTTTCATTTAAGCAAGTAGGTGACACACCTACTTGTCACCTAGCAGCTTGCGCAGTATCGCAAACATGCCCATATCTCTCTACTCCGATGTCGTATTGACAAACGGTTTAATGCGTTGGAAAATAGACTCATAGATCTTTAATTTGATGTGTGGAACACCCCATAAATCTAAGTATATTGGGAGAAAATTGCAGTTACATTTGACCCAAAGTTCCTGTAAAACTTATGAACGTAACTTGTGATGACTTTCATCGACTTTTGTTCCACCACTCGCTTGACTTCAAAACATAACACACGACTATCATACGACTAACATAACTCATAACATAACCTACTTATCAATTTAAACACCCTGGTCTCACTCCAAAAGTACATGTTATAACATTCCCAATTTGTCGACTTTCGACGAAACATTATTTGTTTTCAATTCCTTTAGCTTGTGAAACTTCCAACCATCTTTGTACTTGTTGTTAATGATCTTTAATATTTGTAACCTCCGAGGTAATATGATTAACTTACTTTGCAAACTTTTCAAATATGATTTCACTTCTGAGCTTACATCAATTGACTTATGACGACTCATACGTACGAAAACATGGGTTGTAACAGAACCCGACCGAGCAAGACTAGTAGATTTCCTTCTACCTAACTCATTCATGAATAAAAGGAATATATGTTTTTCTTATTCAAACAATAAAGTGATCATGTCTGTAATACCAATTTCTTACCATTAGTTACTTCATTTTAAGGTTTCATTTTCACACACATTTTTCATAATCTGAATTGGAAATAGTAATTCAAAAACAACATAATGAGTTTGACTTCCCCAGCACCAATATACAACCCACACTATGTCTACGGAGCGTCTATAGATAAAGAAGAGTACAATGATAATGTCGGCAACAAGGCCCCGACTGTACCTCAAACAGAATACACAAAGAACAAAAGATTCATGACCCCGGGATAAAGTGGGGATCACCAAGTCAGGTGGGAAGAAGGTGTACTACTATCACTAATCAATATCTCCTACTGTGGAACCACCTGCATCCATTTAAAGATATAGCGCCCCCGAAAAAAGGGGCGTTAGTACCGTTGAATAGTACTAGTATGAAAACCAAACACCAAGTTAAGAATTCGAAAATACAATACGAATATGATGAATTAGGGCGGCAATAGAATAATATAGATAACCATTTAAACCAGAGAAAGCTTATTAGGAGCTATAAATAACATTTATAGTATCTTAGACGAGATCCTCTGTAACCATATTTACACAAAGCGGCCCTGCTGCCTCACCCAATGTATGTAGGTGGAGGTGTAAGCATAATACCACAACTCTACTCAAGCGGCCCTGCTGCCTCACACCAATGTATGCGGGTGGAGGTATAACCACAATACCAAGAACCTACACAAAGCGGCTATGCCACCTCACCCCAATGTATGCGGGTGGAAATGCATCAACGATACTAATACCTACACAAAGCGGCTATGCTGCCTCACCCCAACTTTGCATGAAATTATAACATGTAGATACACAATCCATAGTTTGGAATACCTCCTCAATTTATACTGCAATATGATAAGAGCATTTGAAACACGAATTGAACATATATCTTTATCACAAAAATTATCGGAATACTCGATTTGTTATCAACATCTTGGAACATACAAGGATAATGGAGATTCCAATTCTGAAAGACTAGTTTTGCCAACATGCTCATGGTTCTAGCTCATTTGAGCATTTTATCAAACACTAGGTGCGCATTAAGGTTTCAAGGTCCTTTTATGGAGGATTCCATCATCCCACAACCGAATCTTTACAATTTTTAGCTCAACAATCTTCCTACACCCTTAGATAACACATGCATGTAAAATAAACAACTCTCATGCCCAAAAATTATCTTGTTAATTACCCATTTCTAGACAATATTTGAAATTGAGGGTTAGGGTGTAGAATCTTATCTCTAGGATGAAGACCTAGTGAGTTTCCCTTCTTAATCTTCCACAATTTGAGCAATAATAGAAGAATAAGTATTGAAGAACACCTTCTCACTCTAGGACACTATCTCTCACTCTAAAATGTCAGATTTTAGCTAAAAAATAGCCCAAAGCGTGTATATAACGAAGTAGGGCCGGGTTTTAAAAACCCAAAAATGAACCTCCGGAACAAGGTCTGCGATCGTATAATCTATATGCGAACCACATATCGGCCGTATAATTGGTGTCCAAAGTTGGCCAAAAATCTGCCTGGGTCTGTGGTCACTATGCGGCCCGTAGACCTGTTCTGCGGTCGCATAATGTACCGCAGAATAGTTGTGCGGTCGCATAGTTGACTGCAGAATGGCATTCAAAATTGCCCCTCTCCTACCTCACTCTGCAGACAGTATGCGGTCCGTAGAGTGATTCTGCGGTCGCATAATAGACCGTAGAAACACATTTTTCAGCCAAAAATTTTCCTTTACCCCCCAGTGCATTGTTCAACCCAAAAAATCCGAGCCGCGGCGAGACATTATTTTCTTTTGCAAAATAATTATTTTCTTTTGCAGAACCAATACGTAAACCAATTATCCTCAACACGTAAAACCAATTCGGCAGCACGAAACATTATTTTCTTTTGCAAAATTTTATGGGGCGTTACATTCTACCCCACTTAGGATCATTCGTCCTCAAATGAGGGTCAAAAAATGTTATTAGCCTCTTATGCAACTCAGTTTTCATACTACACACTAGTATCTTCAACTTTCGAACTTGCCAATCAAGAATGGCAACTGGAATATCTTCATACGATAGTTCTTCATTAACCTCAATGGTCTCTACCGGAATAATAAGTGTCGGGTCTCCAACTACTTTCTTCAACATAGATACATGAAACTGCACTTATGACATCTCAGGTGGTAGCTCATGATTGTACGCCACCTCACCGATCCTCTGAATGATTCGGTACGGTCTGACATACCTCGGACTCAATTTCCTATTCTTACCAAATCGCATTACACCCTTCATAGGGGAAACATTCCAAAATACCCAATCATCTTCTTTGAACTCCAAATCCTTATGACGAATATACGAGTAGGTCTTCTCACGACTATGAGTAGTCTTCAACCGCTCCTTAATGATCTTAACTTTTTCCATAGCTTGATGCACGAGGTCTAGCCCTATCAACTCTGCTTTCCCAATTTAGAACCACCGAATGAGAGATATACATCTCCTTCTATATAAAGCTTCGAACGGTGCCATCTGAACACATATGCGATCGCATAATTTATATGCGGACCGCATATCAGCAGCATAATTAGTGTCCAAAGCCGGCCTAAAATCTGCCTGGGTCTGCGGTCACTATGCGGCCCGCAGACCTATTTTGCGGTCGCATAATGAACTGCAGAACAGTTCTGCTGTCGCATAGTCGACTGCAGAATGCGTCCAAAATTGCCCCACTCCTGCCTTATTCTGCGCCCATTATGCAGTCCGCAGAGTGATTCTGCGGTCGCATAATGGACCACAGAAACGTATTTTTCTGCCAAAACTTTTCCTTTATCCCCCAGCGCATTGTTCAACCGAAAACATCTGAGCCGCGGTGAGCAAGCTCGCCGCAAAGAATTTCTATAATCCTCAACACGTAAAATCAATTCAGCACCACGAAACATTATTTTCTATTGCGAACCTTTACGGGGCCTTACAGATTGCATCGAAGGACGACGACTTAACGGAACAAATCACGAGGATAAGGTACCGAGTTCAGAATCGAGGTACTTGTCGAGATCGAGGCTAATAGCGATCGAAGCCAAATGAGACCGGTATCGAGCAAGATCAAAGATAGCTCAATAACAGAAAGGCAAGATATCCGTGACTGGTCGAGGATCAAGGCGTAAATCTCGGAATGGATCAAATCAGAAACGGTTAATTACCTAGTCATGGGATTTCTTTCTGTAATTAGAATCATACCATAAGTAGAATTCCTCTACTATTTAAAGGGGGGTTCTAATCATTTCTAACACACATTGTTCACAGATATCAAAGCAATATAATTCTCTTACTCGTTTATACTATTGTTCATTAGCTTGTTCTATTTTAATTGTTCCTGCATCAAGCAGTTCGAGGGTATCCAAACTCGAGGGCTGATTTCCTTTCTAACACTGGTTTGCTTTATTTTATAATTCATTTCTGTTATTAATCTTCATATTTATCAATTGGTATTAAGTGAAATCACGTGTCCTTAGAACTACATTATAAGTTTAATTGTTATCCAATTATAAGGGAAAACAGTTTGGCGCCTACCGTGGGGCCAAGGATAATAGTGATTGCTTAATACTGATTCCGATAACACACACTTCTTTACACTTGTTCTCGTAAGAATCTTTGTTTTCAGGATAAACATGTCAAACTCACAAGCAGCGCCTACGCATTGTTGCAACGTCCTCGGATTTCACGGGGAAAATAACAATATAGCAGCCCCAGGGATCGAGGCACCTCAGGCTGACCTCAAGGGAGCACCAATTGCAAATCCCATTGATGTCAGTTCACATATTGCCCTAAATGCAAATTTGGGCATTGATCCCGAAGGTAGCGTATGCAGGGAAGTTCGATCAGGTGGTCGAGGTATGCAGGGAGGAGAAGATGGTGGATTTAGCCTCCAATTGATATTCGAAATGCTACAGTCTCAACAAGCCGCTATAGAACAACTACAAAATTAGCACCGAACACCGAGTAGGATCGAACCAGAAGTCATCCACAGGAACGAGCCTGTGCTGGAAAGGTAGAACGCCAACAAATCGGGGACTGACCCCGCCATTATGAAAATGATCAAGGAGCTCACTAAACGTATTGATTCGGGAGAAAAACATTCGAGGCAAATAACAAGAAAGTAGAGACATACAACTCCCGGATTGACCAAATACCGGGGGCACTGCCAATTCTAAAGGGTATGGATTCAAAGAAATTCATACAGAAGCCTTTCCCTCCAAGTGTGGCTCTGAAGAAATTTCGAATGCACAAAATTCCTAAGTACAATGGGACCACCGACCCTATTGAGCATGTCACTTCTTATACATGCACAATAAAAAGGAATGTCTTGGAAGATGATGGGATTGAATCTGTTCTGCTGAAGAAATATGGAGAAACCTTGTCGAAAGGAGCAATGATATGGTACCACAATTTGCTGCCTAATTCCATCGATTCCTTCGTCATGCTTGTAGACTCCTTCGTAAAGCACATGCCGGAGCTATAAAAGTTGCGACTAGGAACTCGGACCTCTTCAAGGTGAAACAAAAAGACAACAAAATGTTGAGGGAATTCGTATCTCGGTTCCAGATGGAACGCATGAAACTACCACCGGTCACAGACGATTGGGCTGTTTAAGCCTTTACTCAAGGTTTGAACGAGCGAAGTTCGGTGGCATCACGACAGCTAAAGCATAATTTAATTGAATATCCAGTGGTAACCTGGGCTGATGTACATAATCGGTACCAAACAAAGATCAGTGTCGAGGATGATAAATTGGGGACCCCTTCCGGTTCCGTTTATCCAAGCAGGCCCATCGGTAGATCTCAAAGTGATATCGACAGAGAACCCCAGTCGAACAGAGTTCGGTATCAGCCATACAACGCAGATCATATAAACAATGGCCCAGGACGCAATCCCATCCGAAATGATTGAAGGAACGATCGAGGACAGAGCTCTCGAGGGCTCACGAGCAAAAGTGGCTTCAATATACATGCCGATCCCACAGAAGCACCAAGATTATCAAAATACAACTTCAGCATTGATGCGTCAAGTATTATGTCATCCATTGGGAGAATCAAAGATACTAGATGGCCCAGACCCCTACAAACTGATCCATCCCAAAGAAACCCAATCTAATATGCAAATACCATGGTACACATGGTCATAGAATCGAAGACTGCAGACAACTAAGGGAGGAGGTTGCCTGTCTATTCAACGAGGGTCACCTTCGAGAATTCTTGAGCGACCGAGGTAAAAACCATTTCGGAGACACGAATCCAAATAGGAAAAACGAGCAGGAAGAACCACAACATGTGATTCACATGATCTTTGGTGGGGTCGATATTCACAAGGGCCCGTGTTAAAATGCACTAAAGCATCAATCACCAGGGAAAAACGAACTCGAGACTATGTGCTAGAAGGAACTTTATCATTCAATGATGAGGAAGCAGAAGGGATCACATAACCCCACAAGGATGCTTTGGTAATCTCTATCCGTATGAATAAAATTCAGGTTAAACATGTTTTAATTGATCCAGGAAGCTCGGCCAATATTATTCGATCGAGGGTTGTGGAGCAGCTCGGCCTACAAGATCAGATTGTACCTGCAACTCGGATTCTCAATGGCTTCAACATGACGAGTGAAACAACTTAAGGTGAAATCATCCTACTAGTAAATGTAGCCGGAACTATTCAAGAAACAAAGTTCCATGTGATCGAGGGCGATATGAGATACAACGCACTGCTCGGAAAACCCTGGATTCACAACATTAGGGCCCCATGGCCATTCATGAAATGGGGAATGGATATCATCGGCCCTCTACCATCGGCCACAGGTAAAGCCAAATTTATTTTGTTTATGACTGACTATTTCTCTTAGTGGGTTGAAGCACAGGCTTTCGAGAAAATTAGCGAGAAAGAAGTCATACACTTCATCTGGGACCACATTATATATCAATTCGGGATGCCTGCCGAGATCGTATGCGATAATGGAAAGAAGTTTCGTCTATAGCAAAGTGACAAAATTTCTCGCAGATCACAAAGTCAAAAGAATCCTGTCGACGCCATATCATCCGAGTGGGAACGGACAGGCCGAATCGACAAACAAGACCATCATTCAAAATCTGAAGAAAAGATTGAGCGACGCTAAGGGAAAATGGAGAGAAATATTGCCCGAAGATCTTTGGGCGTATCGGACAACGTCAAAATCCAGTACGGGGGCAACACCATTTTCTTTAGTATACGACGCCGAAGCTTTGATCCCAATTGAAGTTGGGGAACCTAGCGTCAGGGTTTGATATGCAACGGAAGAGTCAAATCTTCAGGCTATGAATACAAGGCTCGAATTGCTAGATGAAAAATGGGAAGCCTCCCTCGTTCGAATGGCCGCACAGAAACAGCGGATCGAAAAGTACTACAATCGAAGAGCCAATCTTTGATACATTAAAATCGGGGACTTGGTTCTGAGGAAGGTCACCCTCAATACTCGAGACCCAAATGAAGGAAAACATGGCCCGAACTGGAAGGGACCGTATCAGGTCCTCGATATCATTGGAAAGGGATCCTACAAACTTGGCGCGATGAACGGCAAAAAAATACCAAAAAATCAGAACATATCACTCCTCAAATAATATTACTGCTAAGTTACGACCTTCTCCATTTTCGTTTATATTTTATACTAACCATTTGCAGGTGTTTAATCGAAGACACCAAAGGATTCTTCAAACACAAAGTCCTTAGGTTTGAAAGCACGCGTTGCACTTTTTTTCTCTTAGACCGGTTTTTGTCCCAAATGGGTTTTTCCGACGAGGTTTTTAATGAGGCAACCATTGTTCGTGCTAACTTAGAGCAATTCAACAGTATCCGAGGCTTCTTTACAATCAACCTCGAATACTGGGGGGCATCACCCTCGGATAGTTACAAGGAAAATACTTCGTGTCCACAACGTCTCAATAGGTAAAGGACCAAACGGTCCAATGAACCATGTCCATGTAGAATACTCGAACCCTAATGGCAAAACATGTACGCATGTATAATCTATTGAAAGAAGAATTTTTCCTTACCAGATGTTCCATCCCTTAGAGAAATTTATACTTTACAATTTCATACTTATGATCTATTGTGGAAACTAGCTTAAGGGCCGATCACAACTGAAGTTCAAACAATTTACCATATACTCGGGGACTGCCGTCCAAAAATCGACATGATCGAATTACTAAACCTCAAAATTGTAAGACCTTAAAAAGGCAATCCTCGATTTTATAGGCCACAGCCACCCCACTCAGGGACTGACACTTCGAACGAGTTCGAAGTATAGTAGGGAAACAAGCCTAAGGGGCAAATCCCAAACTAAAGGCTATGAAAAAATTAACATGGTTCGGAGATGTCCGAATTATAAAACAAGTCTTCAAATATTCTCATAAATCGATTAAAAAAGGAAACCCTCGCCTGAATTACTAAGGGTCTCGATAATATCGACCCTCAAAAATCCCTAAGGGGTATCGAATTGTTCTAACTCCCGGACAATTTGTTCTAAGGCATAACAAAGCAAAGGATTTCGATAACACCAATCCTCGAAAAACCTAATGAGTACAAATTTATCTCGTTCTAAGGCATGACAAATATTTATGATTAGTTTTTCAAGCTGAAAAAGGGAAAAAGCCATTCTTACTCAACTAAAACCAAAGGGCCACTCTACTTCGAGTTCGAGCAAGTTCTCACTCGATTTTATAAACTACAGTGGTCTGACTTCGGTCTAGTTGCCTAAAGTCCCAAACTTGTGAGCAAAATCTCCATAAGGCATGAAGGCATGAATGAAATAGAATTTTCACGAGGCAGAAAATAGAATAAAGACAAGTCAAAGAAAAAAAAGATCTTTTATATATACGAAAATATTTACAAGGACCGATCAGGGTCCCGCACAAAAAAAAATCAAAAACGAAAAAGCCTAAGATTCATAATTTTCCTTACAGGCAGCTTCTTCTCCATCGAGGTCCTCCCCATGCTCAGACTCGCTCTTGCTGCCATCATCATCATCATCATCGGAAGAGGCCAGTACTCTAGCATTAACTTCATGCTCTTTCGCCTTTATTATCTCATCGGTAAGATCAAAACCTCAGGCATGGATCTCCTCGAGGGTTTCCCTCCGAGATTGGCATTTGGCGAGTTCAGCAATCCAATGTACTTGAGTTTGAGCGGTCTAGGTTGCCTCTTTTGCTTGGACTTGAGCGGCTTCAGCGTCAGCCCGGTAGATGGTCACGATCGCCTCTGCCTAGGCGTTTACCTTTTCGGCTTCAGATTTGGACTTTGCAAGTTCGGAATCCAACGGAGCCTTGAGCTCCTATATTTTCTTTGCCTGAGTTGAGCTTTTCTCCTTCATGCCTCAAAGCTGACTTTTGACCGATGACAATTTGGCTCGAGCAGCCTCTTTTTCAGCAGCAAAGCGGTCCATACTTTCTTTCCACCCCAAGATCTCCGCCTTCATTATGTTGACCTCCTTGCGGAACTGCTCAATCCTCTCGACCTTCTGCTGCACCTGTGAGATTGAAATGTTAGCCACCTTTCCCGAATCGAGCCCATGAGCTTTTAAGATTTTTATTACCTACTCTATCAGGTCGGTCTGATCTTGGTGAGCCTTGGCCAACCTAGCTCAGAGGTCCTTGATCTCCTCTTCTTTTTGGCCACTGAGAAGTTAAGGGCATTTCTCTCCTCCGTGAGCCCTCAGAGGTCGGCCTCACATCGGCTCAACTCTGCTCGGGACTTTGAAAACGCCTCCTGATGGTGTGCCAAAACCTATACGGAAAAAAAGAAGAAAGAAAATTAGACAGGAAGAGAAGAAATAAACTAAGTATGATATCTACAAAGGGATTTGAGACTCACCCGATTCAAGGTTTGTTGAGCCTCATCGAGGAGACTCGATGCTTCACTCAGGTCGGTAGCATCCTTGACCCCGATAAAGTAACCTCGGAAGGGGTCCTCCCCTTCATGGGCCCCGTCTACTTCGGGAGTCCTCATAGATTGGGACTCTCGAATTGCCTCCTCGGAAAACGCAGGGAGAATCAGCTAGTCTCCAATCTCTATTTTCCAAGTGAGCCACTTGGGGCGTTCTCCTAGCTGCGAAATGCCTCGAAGCCGGCCCCTTAAAACATACCCGCCTTTTGCTCATCTCAGCGGGAGGAATCTTTGATCTTCGATGAATCGGGGACTTTGCCCAAGTCCTTTTCCAAGACCCCCTTGGCTCGAGGCGAAAACTCCTCAACCACCACCGACTCAGCGGCCTTTGGGGCCTCGATGGTTTTCTTCACTCGAGCCACCAGTTCTGAGCCATGGTCTTCATCTTCTTCTTATTCCTCCCTTAGCCGTGGAATCACATCTGCATGCAGGGCAACGGTGTCTTTCTTCGGCTTGCGAATGGGTTTCTTCTTAGGCTTTGGATCCTTGGAGGTTGAGGTCTATTTCCTCTTCTTATCATTCGCCGGCTTCGGAACCGGGGTTGAAGTCTCCTCCTCACCAGACGGGGGCCTCATGACCGCATCCTTGCCCAGGCCCGTACACGAGAAAATTGAATAAGTAGAGAAAGTGCATCTTAATCAAATCATCAAATACACAAAAAGTGAGCTTACCATGATTATTGGCCTCCCATCGGCACTTTGCTAAATCGTGCCATGAGCGCTCGGCGTATGTAGAGGTCGGGGCCAGGTGTCGAACCCAGCTCTCGAGTTCGGGAATCGCACGGGGCATCCAAATGTCCGCTACATCATGGAAAAAGACATCAATGAGAAAAGACAAAGGAACAAATAATACATGGAAGCTAAGAGTGAGACGGTACTTATGATTCATGTTCCATTTCTCAGGAAATGGCATCTTCTCGGCTGGGATTAGGTCGGAGGTCCTCACTTGAACGAACCGGCCCATCCAACCTCGATCCTTGTCCTCGTCTATGCTCGAGAACAACACTTTGGTAGCCCAACATTGGAGTTTAATTAACCCTCCTCGATAGAGGCGGGGGCTGTACAATCTGATAAGGTGATCGAGGGTGAATGGGAGCCCCTCGTCTTTGCTCACGACAAATCAGAGTAGAATAACAATTCGCCAAAAGGAAGGAAGGATTTGTCCTAGGGTTATTTTATATTGACGGAAAAAATCAACGATGATGTGGTCGAGGGGGACCAGCGTGAAAGGGTAAGTGTAAATACTTAGAAACACTTCCACATGGGTGGTGATGTCTTCTTCGGGGGTCGGGATCACCACCTCTTTGCCCTCCCAGTTGCAATCTTTCTTTACCTGCTTAAGGTATCCCTCAGTTATCGAGCATATATACCTCAACATTTGCTCACAACGACCAAGAATCGATGAGGCTTTATTGGTCTTGAAATTAGAGTTTAGCACGCACAGGAATGCATTCCTCAAGACGGGGTTCCACCGGCGTTTTCTCGCTGGCCGGTTGATAAGATGAAACAACTTCTTTTTGTGGTACCATTTTTGATGTTTTTACCATTTTTGTGTAAGTTTGAAGAAGAGGAAGTTAATAGGACTTGACGTTTGAGAAAGGATTAATAGAAAAATCTGAATATTTGTAGAAGGGAAGAACTTAAGAGATGTAAAAGCTTTGGAGATTAGAACGAAGTGAAAGTAAAGTTTGAATCAATGAGAAAAGGGTCTATTTATTGGATTCACGGCGACGGTTCAAAGGCAGTAGTGGCCGACCACCAACTGACACTCATTAATGACTTGGGGAACTATTCCGACGGGAAATTTTGGTCACTCCCGTCGCGTACGTCACGAGGATGATGTCATGACAGCTGGCCGACCACCAACTGACACTCATTAATGACTTGGGGAACTATTCCGACGGGAAATTTTGGTCACTCCCGTCGCGTACGTCACGAGGATGATGTCATGACAGGTCGAGGTAGAAAATTGAAGGCTCAATTCATTTTTTTTCATTTCACTCCAAAAAACGAGGGGACTATCTATATACGGTTAAAACTAGGCCCACCCAATTTTACTATCTGATCGAGAGGAGGAGTTTGCATCGAAGTACGGCCTCGTAACTGAACAAATTACGAGGATAAGGTACTGAGTTCAAAATCGAGGTACCTGTCGAGATCGAGACTAGTAGCGATCGAAGACAACTGAGACAGACATCAAGCAAGATCGAAGATAGCATAATAACAGAAAGGCAAGATATCCGTGACTGGTCGAGGATCGTGGCGTAAATCTCAAAACAGATCAAATCAGAAACGGTTAATTAGCTAATAATGGGATTTCCTTTTGTAATTAGAATTATACCATAAGTGAAATTCTTCTACTATTTAAAGGGGGGGTTCTAATCATTTCTAACACACATTGTTCACAGATATTAAAGGAATATAATTCTCTTTCTCATTTATACTATTGTTCATCACCTTGTTATATTTTAATTGTTCTTGCATCAACCAGTTCGAGGGTATCCAAACTCGAGGGCTGAGCTCCACTCTAACACTAGTTTGCATTACTTTATAGTTCATTTATGTTATTATTCTTCATATTTATCAATTGGTATTAAGTGAAATTACGTGTCCCTAGAACCACATTATAAGTTTAATTGTTATACAATTTTAAGGGTAAACATTGTGCTTTTTGCAAAATCTACTTTTCTTTTAATGATGAGATCTTTTCTTAAAGTTCCATGAAGAATTGTAGCCTCGTATATTTGACACGTTGTGTGGATTAGTTTTCTTTGTGATGTTATGTCTTTGCCCTGCGTGACGATTACATTAAACTTTCGATGAATGCTTTCAATTTCCTTTTAAAGTCAGAGAATGGAATGAAAAATAAATAGAAGTGTTTTAAATATATGGCTATTATTTTATCACATGCATTAACGTCTATAATTAAGAACTTGTGATTATTAAATAGTGTCACCAAAGTGATCTATTTATTTGGAGTCACTGAAAATTCGTAATACATTGTACATATGCAAAATATTATACATCGATTGAGATCTGTGATTAATAAATAGTTTCCATCAAAGTGTTCTGTTTGTTTGAGTCATTGAAATATTCTCAATGTACCCATACAGTTTCTTGAAATATAATCACAATTGTGTAAAAATTACTTACCCTCTCACCTTGTATGTTAATACAAGGCCCTTTAAAAGTTTGCCAAAGAATTTAAGGTCTTATAGTACCGAAGTAGGCAAATGGTTGGAGATGTAGATCTATATGGTAGGAGATGTAGATCTCCCATCTGTTGGTTTGAAGTTGGCAAAGCAGAATTAATAGGGCCAGACCTCGTGCATCAAGCAGTGGAGAAGGTCAATGTCATTAAGGACTTCAGTACACCTATAGATGCATAGAGGGACAACTCGTCATAGTTCTGTATAAACTCCCAAAGTGGGGCCTACAGATTGGCTAAATGCCGGAGAAAATAGGAGAGAAAAGTTGCATAGGCGCCTGTACAAGGACAGAGTCGTACAGGCAGCATGACTGAATGTGGCAACAATTACGAGATTGGGAGAATTCCGACCACATGTCGTGGTATGAGAGAGAGGCCTAAGGGGGGAATCCCTTATCTTTGTTGGATTTATTCATAGAACAGTTGCTTAGAGGGAAAGGACAATATTAAGGTGTTGGAGTGAAATATTACAAGATAGCACTTGAAAGAGGAAGATGTGTTGTTATCTTTGTTGGGTTATTTAAAGGATTTATCAATATATATATGTTGTTATGGCTGGAAAATGGGGGAAATAACTTGATTATGATATGGTTTCTATTGATATGCATGTATATATGTTTATCAAGTGAATTGATAAAAGAAACATATGAAACTTGAAATTGGAAGTGAAGATTAGCTTAAGTCACTTCTATGGTATTGTACTACCATTGAGGGTTGTTGTAAGCTAAATATAACTTGGATTTTGACTGGGTCTTAGTCCCTTGGTTATTAATGAGGCTTCTACAACTGCCTTGAATTTTGATATGAACTATGGGAAGATGGTGGCATTTTCTCAAGCTACAGAGAACCATAAGTTGAAGAACATAATGGAGCGAGACACTAATAGAAAGGCCCGGTCCGCATGCAACTTTGGTGGTACTTTCTATGGTGGTGATGGTAGGTCGGTATTCAGTGGAGGGTCATCAGGGCCATCCCAGTCCTTTGCTCAGTCTTCAGTCAGTGCACTGCCATCAGGGCCAAGTCAGCAGTAGTGGAATTGTTTCAGGCCTAGTTAGGGTGACATGGGCCTCTACCAGTATGGCTAGTCCGTAGGGAGATTCCAGCAGCAGCGAAGCCCCCATGTCCTAGGTGTGGGAAGATGCACCTACGAGTCTGTTACAGGGACTTACCCATATGCAACGGGTGCGGATTGAGGGGTCACATTCAGAGAGATTGTCGTTTGTCCCGCCAGGGTGCGGGCAGGGGCACGACACAGCCATCCAGTTCTGCAGCTGCTACATCCACAACACCCCCTCCAGCTTGAGGCACTCCAGCACCTGCAGGGCGTAGTGCATCTAGGGGTGGTGCATAGAGTTCGGGAGGACCCAACCATTTCTATGCTATGAGTGGTCGCCAGAGTATAGAGGCTTCTCCAGACGTTGTCACAGGTATATTGACTGTCCAATCTCATGATGTGTATGCTCTTATTGATCTCGGTTCCACTTTGTCCTATGTCACTCCTTATGTTGCTATGGAATTTGGGATAGAACCAGAAACGCTCATTGAGCAGTTCTTTGTATCTACTCCAGTTGGTGAGTTTATTATGGCCGCACGGGTTTATAGGGATTGTGTGACCACGGTGCGTGGTCGGGACACCATGGCCGATCTCATTAAATTTGGAATGGTTGATTTTGATTTGATAATAGGGATGGACTGGCTTTGTTAATGTTTTGCCAAGCTTGATTGCCGAACTAGAACTATGAGGTTTGAATTTCCAAGAGAGTCGGTGATTGAATGGAAGGGGGATAATGTAGTGCCGCGTAGGTTTATTTCCTACCTTAAGGCCACGAAGATGATTAATAAGGGATGTATCTCCCATTTGGTCTGGGTTACGGACACCGATGCTAAAGCACCTACACTTGAGTCTGTGCCCGTTGTGAATGAATTTTCGGATGTCTTTCTTGATGAGCTCCTTGGGATCCCACCAGATAGGGAGATTGATTTAGGGATTGACAAGGGTCTTCCATCGCCTAAGTGGGTCCCATTGGGAGCTGCTTGCGGGGTCTCAAGAAAACGTGAATATCTCTCTACTTCGATGTCGAATTGACTAACTATTTAATGCGTTAGAAACTAAACTCATAGATTGTCACGCCCTAAAACAGAGGAGCGCGACCGGTGCTCAACCGTGTGAACCCGGCCGAGCAAGCCTATTAGATTTCCTTCTACGCAGACTCATTCATGAATAGAGAGAATATATATGTTTTCGTTAATCAACAAGTAAAGTGATCACAAACAATACCAATTTCATACCATCAATTTCTTTATTTTAAAGTCTCAATTCCAAACACATTTTTCATAATCTGAAGTGGAAATAGTAATTCAAGTACAACACACGACTTTGACTTCTCCAGCACCATTATACAACCCACACTATGTCTACGGAGCCTCTATAGATAAAGATGAGTACAATGATAATGCCGGCAATAAGGCCCCGGCTATACCTCAAATAGAATACACAAAGAACAAAAGATACATGACCCCAGGATGAAGTGGGGCTCACCAAGTCAGCTGGGAAGAAGGTGTACTATTATCACTAATCAATATCTCCTGTTGTCGAACCACCTATATCCATTTAAAGATGCAGCACCCCCGACAAAAGGGACATTAGTACCGTCGAATAGTACTAGTATGAAAACTAAACACCAATTTATGAATTCAGAAATACAAGATGAATATGATGAACCAGTGCAGCGATAGTATAATATAGATAACCGTTTAAACTATAGCAAGCTTATTAAGAGCTATCAATAACATTTATAGGAATTAAGATGAGATCCTCTATAACCATCTTCACACAAAGCGGCCCTCCCGACTCACTCGATGTATGCAGGTGGAGGTGTAAGTCCAATAACACAACTCTACTCAAGCGGCCCTGCCGCCTCACCCCAATATATGCGGGTGGATGTATAACCACAGTACCAAGAACCTACACAAGCGGCTATGCCACCTCACCCTAATGTTTGTAGGTGAAAATGCATCAGTGATACCAATACCAAAACAAAGCGGCTATGCCGCCTCACCCCAATGTATGCTGGTGGAAATGCATCAACGATACCAATACCAACACAAAGCGGCTATGTCGCCTCACCCCAATATATATATGTGGGTGGTGGTGCCACAACAATACCAAACTATACACAAAGCGGTCATACCGCCTCACCCCAATGTATGCGGGTGGAGGTGCAGTCCCACAATACCATAATCCCTACACAAAGCGGTCATACCGCCTCACCCCAATATATACGGGTGGAGGTATATCTAAATCCCAATCTCTACACAACTTGGCATAATACCTTTCACATAAATCATGACTTAAAATTATAACATATGGATACACAATCCATAGTTTGAAACACATCCTCAATTTATAATGCAATATGATAAGAGCATTTGAAACACAAATTGAACATATATCTTTATCACAAAACTTATCAGAATACTCGGTTTGTAATCAACATATTGGACTTACAAGGATAAAAGAAATTCCAATTCTTAAAGAAGAGTTTAACCTGCATACCTCAATTGAGCTTCCTTAAACTTTAAAACGTTCCGGAATTCTTAGCAACTTCAATCTATTTTAGAAATATAACAAATTGAACCAAAATTAGGAAGATGATTATGGTTCTAGCTCATTTGAGCATTTTATCAAACACTAGGTATGCATTAAGGTTTCAAGGCCCTTTTATGGAGGATTCCATCATCCCACAACCCAATCTTTACCATTCTTAGCTCAACAATTTTCCTACACCCTTTGATGACGCATGCATGTAAAATAAACAACTCTCATGCCCAAATATTATCTTGCTAATTACCCATTTTCAGAAAATTTTGAAATTAGGGTTTAGGGTGTAAAATCTTACCTCTAGGATGAAGACCTAGTGAGCTTCCCTTCTTAATCTTCTAAAACTTAAGCAAGAATTGAAGAACAATTATTGAAGGATCACCTTCTTATAGTTCAAAAATGACCCAAAGAGTGTATTTAACGAAGTAGGGTCGGGTTTTAAAAACCCAAAAATAGAGCTCTGAAACGGTTATGCGGTCGCATATGCGACCGCATAATGGATATACGGACTGCATATCGGTCACACAATTGCTGACAAAAATGATCAAAAATCTGTTTGCGTATGTGGTAACTATGTGGTCTGCATAATAGTTATGCTGTCGCATAGTTGACCGCATTGCTGCTGCTAGAATGGCCCCTTTCCTGCTCACTTATGTGACCATTATGCGGACCGCAGAGTGATTATGCGGTCGCATAATGGACCGCATAAATGCACTTTTCCGGCAAAAATTTTCCTTTACTCTCCGGTGCATTGTTCAACCCAAAAAGTCCGAGCCGCGGCGAGAACACGTAAGCCTAGTCCGGCACCATGAAATATTATTTTCTTTGCAAATTTTACCAGGCTTTACACTTAAGTACTTTAAAATTTTTCGGGGTGTTACATAGATATTCAATTTTGTAGGTAGATCACCCCGTAATTCTATGTATATTGGGAGAAAATATCAGCTACATTTGATCTAAGTTTCAGCATATTTATGAATGTAACTTGTGATGACCTTTGCCAAATTTTAATCCATAACTCTCTTGACTTTAAAACATAATACACGACTATCATACAATTAAAATAAATCATAACATAACCTCCTTATAATGTTAAGCACCTTAGTCTCACCAAAAAGTATATGTTATAACATTCCAACTTGTCGACTTTCGACGAAATTTATTTTCTTCAATTCGTTTAGCTTCTAAGCCTTCCAACCCTCTTGGTACTTGGTATTCATGATCATAAATATTTGTAACTTCCACAGTAACATAATTAACTTACTTTTTAACTCTTCAAAGATGATTTGATTTTTGAGCTTACATCAGTTGACTTACGATGTACTCTTGCATACGAAAACATGGGTGTAACACATACCTTATCACAATCTTTCCAATAACCACGTTGAACACGTCTCTTCTAACCTTAATCTATGACAATGATAATAACACTATCATTAATTTACAAAAGGTACAACTATCGCGTAACGAACGACAAGCTTATTTTATATTAAAACGGGCAGCATCTCCCCTATAATCGTTAATTCCTCCCAATTCGACATAACACCAACAACATAAGAACACAACAATAACAGCATATATACATTACTTTCCAACATTATATACACCAAAAAATACTACAAAATAGCCAACACACCCCAATCTCTTCATACACAAAACGACCACCGTAATAGTGTCAAACAACTCGAAAATATTACGATGAACGACCAGCACACCACCCTACATTTATGTGGTGTTTCTACACACCATTTCTCCTCCAAAACTCCCTTAAATAGTAGCAAAACACGCAATCCAACAGCAACACAAAACAGCCTAGAAAACAGTCCACTACAAGTTGAATAACTCAAACTCACGGCTTTCGATCACCATCCCGTGAGTTCTTACAATTATAGAACGAATTTCCATACATTTCCAGCAGAAACAAATGGATGAAAGAGAGCAGTAAACTTACCTTATGTTTTGAATATCTCAGCTCCTATCTTAGTTCTTCAAACCCTAGGTTTTCCTCCAACTAGAACTTTTCAAGGAGAGAAAATCAATTAGGGTTTGTCTTCAATTTTTGGTAGGATTTTTGCAGGGGCTTATCTCTGGTTATTTTGATATATAATGAGTGTTATATTTGCAGGAGATAAGCCCTTAAAAGGGCTCTTTGGCTGAACCTACATACCCCTTTTTGGACATATTTAGTGCTTTTATTTAAGCAAGTAGGTGAGAGACCTACTTGTCACCTAGTAGTCTGTGCAGTCTCGCAAAAATTTATATCTCTCTACTACAATATCGTATCGACGAATGGTTTCATGCATTAGAAACTACACTTGTAGATCTTCAATTTGGTACGTAGATCACCCCATAATTCCAAGTAAATTGGGGGAATAGCTAAACCATATTTTACCTAATTTTCAGCACATTTATTAATGTAACTTGTGATGACCTTCGCTAAATTTTGTGTCACAACTCGCTCGACATCAAAACATAATACACAACTATCATACGAGTAAAATAACTCATTACATTACCTCCTTATAATGATAAGCTTCCAAGTCTCACCCCCAAAAGTATATGATATAACATTCCCAACTTGTCGACTTTCGACGAAACTTATTTTCTTCAAATCGTGTAGCTTCTAATCCTTCCAATCCTCTTGGTACATGGCATTCGTGATCTTAAATATTTGTACCCTCCACGGTAACATGATTAAATTAATTTATAAATATTTCAAAGATGATCTCATTTCTAAGCTTACATCAATCAACTTACGATGTAGTCTTACGTACAAAACATGGGGTGTAACAAGACTACTTTATACATTGCTCTAGGGGTACCCTTAGCGAACACGAAAGAAGCCTCGTGTTAGCGAAGCAGAAACTTAGACAAACACAAAATTACTCTTCATGTTCACGGAATAGTCCACACAAATGCGATGCATAACGTGACCAAACCTTCGTGAATGCATCAAATACCTCGCGAACGCGAAGACAATTCGTCCAGACCCCATCTTCTGTATGCGAACGCATGACCCAAGGCACGAACGCGATTAATAATCAGCTCAACCTTCGCGAATGCGTTCCATTCATCGCGTCCGAGATGAACAAATCACCAGCAGACTAACACTTCGCGATCGCGACTGGAGCTTCGCGATCGCAAAGAACACTAGAGGCATTAGATAACAACATAAAACCATTAATGCATGCAACGCCAAAATGGTCCGAAATCAATCTGAAACACACCTGAGCCCCTCGAGACCCTGTCCAAACATACCAACTCGATCCAAAATATAAGATGGACCTACTCGAGGCATCAAATCACGCATAACAATATCAAAATCATGAATTGTCGATCAAGATCAATCTCTTAAGTTCATAAACTTCAAACTTCAAACCAAGCATCTGATTGAAGCATAACCAATCCGGAATGAACCCAAATTTTGCACACAAGTCCCAAATGACAAAAATAACATATATAAACTTCTGAAACAAGAATCAGATCCCAATAACATAAACGTTAACTCCCGGTCAAACGTATGAACTTTCTGAACCTTCAAATTCCTATCTTTCGCCAAATAGTGCTAAAACCTTCTAGAAACATCCAAATGAAATTCGGGGCATACGCTCAAGTCCAAAATCACCGTCCGGACCTATTGGAACCATAAAAAGTCCGATCCGATTTCAAATACACAAAATTCAAACTTGGTCAACTCTTCCAACTTAATCCTTCCTAGTTGAGAATTATTCTTCCAAATAAGTCCTGAATCACCTAAAAACCAATACTGTCGAGTCACATAAGTCATAATACATCATATGAAGCTACTCAAGACTTCGAATGGACTGCAAATACTCAAAACGGCTGGTCGGGTCATTATAGATTGCTTGAGGACAAGAAATAGTTTATGTTTGGGGGTTTGATAAATTGGTATTTTACCAACTTATCTCTTCTTTGATCTTAGTTTTTTGCTATATTTCATTAATAAAATAGTGTAGTTAATATCGTTTACTTCTATTTTAAAGGTTTATGTGATTTAGAAGTGATCGGGAAAGAAATCAAGTGAGAATAAGTCCAAAAGGAGTTCAAATGTGGAAAACTAGAGAAAGCCCCCAAATATTGCAAATATGATTTGGGCCTCGTAATTGAAAAATCAAAGCCCAATCAATGCTCACAAATGAAAATAGCTTTACCGCAATTGCGAATCTTGGAGACGACAACACAAGTCACAAATGCGAATGCGGACACCTTCATCGCAAATAAGAAGTCAACTAGACAGTCAACGTTCGCAAATGCGGATACCTTCATCGCAAATCGGAATGCAGGTGAAAAAGGCCAAGTTCTCAAAATCAAACATCTGTATAGCAAATGCGAGGGTCAACAGTAGAGTCAAGGTTTGCAAATGCGATCCTTTCTTCACAATTGCGATCAACGGGCTTCAATTCTGGGCGAAATTGGAAGTTCACATTTTTTTTATCTCAAAACCCACAAATACATGACCTAGGTTATTTGGAACATATTGTTGGCAGTCATTAGA
Organism: Nicotiana tomentosiformis; assembly: GCF_000390325.3. NCBI lineage: Eukaryota > Viridiplantae > Streptophyta > Magnoliopsida > Solanales > Solanaceae > Nicotiana > Nicotiana tomentosiformis. The sequence continues at coordinate 133,995,894 of NC_090812.1, read as the reverse complement.
GAAAAATACAAGCTTTGAAGCTAGGGTTCTTTCACATACACTTGGGACTTAAAGATTTGAAGACTTTGGATGAGAATTTCGTACCCATTTTTTACTCATTTCTTCATTTCTTTGATTTATATTGATTATTTAAGTGTGTAGTATTTATTACTTGAAACTTTTTTATGGAAATAGTCATTGTGAAAGTTTTGATTAATTCTCTTGTTGTGCTTATGTATTGATTGAATTTTTGTAATTATTAAGTGAGGAATTATAAAGTGAGTTAATTATTTTTTTAATTATTCTTGTACTTTAATATTTCCAAAGGGATTAGCTAACCCTAGGACTCGACCATTAATTTCGAATGAATCTTGGAAAAGGTAATTTGGTATTGGGAAAGATTAATTTACAAGAACTTGAGGTGTTAACCATCACTTTATAGATTCTACCTAGGGATATGATTGAACTACTTGTAGACATATTTGGGTGAACTTAATATCTTAATTATATTTGGAATAATTCAATTGGGAAGTCTTGTTAGTCATCCTATGAAGCCAATATAGAATTATTACCCGATTCTAATTAATATAAACTTTCCCATATTTGTAAAATCATTAAATACAGTGGATCATTACTTGAGTGTAATTCCCCGTGTATCCATTGTTTATTTTACTTGCTTTCTAGGTTAGTTTATATTTCTTCAATTAGACATAAATATTTTCTCAAAACAAATTTAGTGTTTGGTTTAGCATAATAAGCAATAATTCTATTACTTGCCTGATCGACTACATATTATTCTCCGTGGGATTCGACCCCGACTCATAATTGGGTAAATTATATTGCATGCGACCGTGTCTACTTACTATTTGAGGAGTTGATTTGGATGTCATCAATAATTGAGCAACCATTGCACCTAAGGTTGCGAAGTATTATTTATATTGCACGGGGTGATCCCTTAGGCTGAAAAATTTAGGACCCACCGCTATTGCTTAATTATCCATCTTTTTCTACCTAAAGTTATTAGTTAGTATTTAGAATTTATAAGGTAGCTCTAAGATTGGAACCTTTTCAATTACAAGGCTTTTTAAATAGATGTTAGTTAATAAAATTCCATCTTTGTATTATCTTTATGATGTTTTCTTCAACTCTAGTAGATTATTAGTAATTGAGTTATATCCAGTCAACTTGTTCCATTTAGAATAATAAGTGACTTATTTAACCATTTACTCATTTAGCTTAATAATCAATATGTTCACTTAGAATAATCTAGTTAATAACTTAATCTTCCCACATAGCTTAATGTTCGGCTGGGAACAATAGTTGTGGATGTCGAAGAGTGTCTAACACCTTCTTTTCAAGGTAACTTGAGCCCTTACATGATCTTTGGCAATGCTGACTAGTTGAAACAGTGTTATTCGCAAATAGTCGCCCGAACACACCTTAAAAATTATTAGGTGGTGACTCTCCTATTTTAATACTTGTTTAAAAGAGTTGTCACATGTCAAAACCCATTTTTCGCAAGAAAGCAAGGCACGGAAGCATGACGACTCTACTGCAAATTCTTAGGCTATTACCATAACATATTTTTTACTTGTGTGAGGTTATTAATTGAGTTGATTTATTTAACTTCTTTCATGTACCTCCATTTCCCCGTCCCTTTGCTTGCTCGAAATTGTTTCACCATGAACTTCTATTTCCTCTCTCCTTTAATTGTGTTACTTGTTACACCCCATATTTTTGTACGTTAGAGTACGTCGCAAGTCAATTGATGTAAGCTCAGGAATGAGATCATCTTTGAAAGTACATACAGTAAGTTAATAATATTACCTTAGAAGTTACAAATATTTAAGATCATGAATAACAAGTACTAAGAGGGTTGAAAGGCTTAGAAGGTAAACGAATTGAACAAAATAAGTTTAATCGAAAGTCGACAAGTTTGGAATGTTATAACATGTACTTTCGAGGTGAGACTAGGGATCTGAACATTATAAAGAGGTTATGTTCTGAGTTATTTTAGTCGTATGATAATCGTGTGTTATGTTTTGAAGTCAAGCGAGTTGTGGGACAAAAGTTGGCAAAGGTCATCACAAGTTACATTCATAATATGCTGAAAATTAGGTCAAATCTAGATGAGCGTTTTTTTCGATATACATTGAATTACAGGATGATACACCTACCAGATTGAAGATATATAAATCTAGTTTCTAACTCATTAAACCGTTTGTCAATACGACATCGGTGTAGAGACATATTTTAGTTTTTGCTAGACTGTGCAAGCAGCTCCCAATGGGACCCACTTAGGCTATGGACGACCCCTGAACATTTTAAAGTGGTTGGAAGGCTCGTTTTCTGTCATTTTCGAACAAGGTAAGTTCCCAAACTCTCTCAACACATCTCTAACAGGTATCCAAGGTTAAAAGTCGAATTCAAGGTCATTTTACCTAACCCTAACCTCAAAAGTTAGCCAACGTGAAGAAGAGAGTCTTTTAAGGGTATTGTGAGGTCACTAAGGGTTCTTGTAAGATAAGGGAAGCTTTGGTTTGAGTTTTTTCTAATTAGTTAAGGTATGTATAACACCTTACTGCTTGTTCTTAAGCTTATCCATGTGTTGGTTAAGTTATTTGGATTAAGAATTACAAGATACACTTGAAGTGGTATAAGAAGTTGTTGTTTCTTATTCGACTATTTTTAAGTTCTGTATATGACTTCATGTGGCTGGAAATCTGTAACGACCCGACTTGTCATTTTGAGCAATTTGTCACGCCCCAACATCGGGGAGCGCGACCGGCGCTCAACCGAGTGAACCGGTCGAACAAGCCTGGTAAACCTTTCCTACCCGACTCATGCATAATCCAAAAAGGGAACGCATCACCATTTGTAAAACAGGGGAGAGATCAGTTATATAAATATATAAACGTTGCTAGTTCATTTTTCCTTATTATGCCATAGTTGAGTTTCAAAAATACAACTCGATCCAATGACCACCCAACGCACATACATGACCCACAAAAACGTCTACGGAGCCTCTAAGGGTACAAAAGAGCAACATGACAATGCCGGCAACAAGGCCCCGGCTATACCTCAAAATATGAAAACTTATACAAAAAAAAGGACTACATGACCCCAGGAAGAAATGGGGCTCACCAAGACTGTTGTGATGAGTGTGAGGGAGAGCACCACTATCTGTGATCGGCACTGCCTGCGATGAAACCACCTACATCCATTCAAAGATGTAGCGCCCCCGGCAAAAGGGACGTTAGTACTGTCGAATAGTACTAGTATGTAAGGCAAACACCAATCTTAGTAGAATGAACAGTGAAACAAAGAGAATGCAATCATAATAATCAATAAGTACTTCATAGAAATACAAAGAAACACCAAGTAAGGGTCACATAGTTTCCAGTTCAATTCTTCCATCCTTTTAGGTTAATAATCTTTAGTGCCAAAGCCACAACTCATAATGCCACCGTGTTTTTACACGAATCCAGTCTTGGCCAGACCGGCTAAGCCATCTCAAGTTAGACATATCCATATCTACAATGTAAATCAATAATTCCAACACAAATGCTACCATGTGTACAACATGGCATCCGATCTTGGCCCGATCGGCTAAGCCATCTCACTTGAGACATAACCTCTTTCAATTGCTCACTCAAATTACATCTCTTTCCCATCTTTCGTGACATGGCACAAACAACCTCATTTATTAAGTAGTTCTTGGCACTTAGGCATATTTTACAATTCAAGTCTTGCCCTTTTTATTCGTTCAAATAACGTCATCATTCATGTCGATAAGTACCATCACATAAGGCATTGCATACATAAGGGAAGGAACTTGGAAAATTATAGTTACATTCTCAAATAGCATGATGACATGGTAAACATCTAAAACAATTAGGGAACATGAATCTTTCAACCCAACATACTAAGGCAAACAATTCTAGTAAGATCAAGTCAGAACGTACACCAATTATTCGGACACCAGGAGTTCGATTATAGGAAGAAAAGAGTTAGCCATACATACCTCAATCGCACTTCTTTAGACTCTACAATTATCCAGAACCCTTAGCAACCCAATCTATTTTTGCAATATACAAATTTAACCCAAAATTAGGAAAATGTTCATAGTTCTAGTTCACTTTTTATCTTTCCCACACTCTTTATCACATGCATGCAAGATGAACCACTCTCATACCCATGAAGTATTACCCTAGTACCCCATTATTGCTATGTTTGAAATTAAGAGCTGGGGTGATGAAATCTTACCTTTTTGGATGAAGAATTTGGTGCGCTATTTGAGTATTTCCAAGCTTTGAGTGATGGTTGAAGATTAATTGATGCAAATTAGTCCCTCCCTCTAGAACCCTCTCTCTCTCACACTAGAAATATGAGAAATGAGCTTCAAAATAGACTAAAAGGGTGTTTTAACGGAATGTTGGTCGGGTTTTAAATTAAGAAAATGGGTGCCCCGACACAAGTCTGCGGTCGCATATGCGACTGCATAATGGTTATGCGGTCCGCAAAGTGACCGCAGAAATGGCCCCCAGGGGCCTGAACTTACGACTCAGGTATGCGACCAGTATGCGGTCAGCATACTCATTCTGCGGTCGCATAATGCACCGCAGAACTCCCTCTGCAAAACCGCAAGAGGGATTATGCGATCGATATGCGGTCCGCATAGTGGTTATGCTGTCTCATAATCGACTGCAAAGCTGACCTCAAATTGGCCAATGTACTGCTTCACTCTGCGGCCGTTATGCGGTCCGCAGAGTGATTATGCGGCCGCATAATGGGCTGCAGAAATGCGTCCTTCTGCGAAACATTTTCCTCTAAGTCCATAGGGTACTGTTCAATCCAAAAAGTCTAAATATAATGCAGGAATCTATATTGGCAACACAAAACCCCGAGTTTTTGATTTAAATTTTTACGGGTCCTTACATCCTACCCAACTTAAGATCATTCATCCTCAAATGAGGATCAAGGTTTGCTTAACACAGTTTCAGTTGTACCACATAACATCAGCCCCAGATTTGCCTAACTTCCTAATTTTCTGAAAATGTCGCTAGAGTTTCCTTTGTATTTAGGCCTATCCACCTGTCAGAGAGCCCCCGAAACACACCTTAGCAACATATATAGAATTAAATGACACAACAGAATGCAAAATAACACCAACCGAAGCCTCACGAGGGGGAATATAACTAGAAAGTAGTGTCTTTATATTAGCCGAATAAGTGATACAAATTTTTTTGGGGGGGGGGGGGGGACAACTTTATAGAGCTTTAACATGGCTACTCAAATAAATGAGGGTACTTCTTTTTCATTTCATTCTCGGCTTCCCAAGTAGTTTCTTTGACTTGCTGGTTTCGCCATAATACCTTTACGGATGCAACTTCTTTGTTCCTCAACTTTTGGACATGTCTATCAAGAATAGCAACCGGAATCTCTTCGTATGACAGTTCTTCACTAATCTTGATGGTCTCAACTGGCACAATAGCGGACGGATCTCCAACTACCTTTTTCAACATGGACATATGGAATACCGGGGGCACTAATGACATCTCAGGTGGTAGATCAAGCTTGTACGCCACCTGACCAATCCTTTCAGTCATTCTATATGACCCGACATACCTCGGACTTAATTTCCCTTTCATTCCAAACTGCATGATCACCTTCATGGGAGATACCTTCAAGAATACCTAATCATCTTCCTTAAACTCTAAGTCTCTATGAGCAACATCCGAATATGATTTTTGACGACTCTGAGCAGTTTTCAACCGCTCTTTTTTTATCTTAACCTTTTCCATATATTGATGCACAAGTTCTGGTCCTATTAGTTCAGCTTCTCTAACCTCGAAACACCCAATCGCCGATCTACATCTTCTACCATACAAGGCCTCAAACGGCGCCATTTGAATACTGACGTGGACGCTATTGTTATAAGCAAATTCTATGAGCGGCAAATGATCATCCCATCTACCCTTGAAATCAAGCACACACCCACGCAACATGTCCTCAAGCATCTGAATAGTTCGCTCTGCTTGCCCGTCAGTCTGTGGATGGAAAATCCGTGCTAAGATTTACCTGCGTACCCAAACCTTGCTGAAATTTCTTCTAGAAATTAGCTGTGAACTGGGCCCCTCGATCGGAAATGATGGAAATTGGAGTGCCATGAAGCCTAACTATTTCCTTGATATACAATTGAGCATATTGTTCCGCAGTGTCGGTGGATCTAACTGGTAAGAAGTGTGCTGATTTCGTGAGTCGATCCACGATCACCCAAATTGAGTCAAATTTACGCGGAGTGCGTGGTAACCCTACCACAAAATCCATATTGATCATTTCACATTTCCACATTGGAATTTATTTACTCTGTGCTAACCCACCGGGCCTTTGATGCTCGGCCTTTACCTGTTAACAGTTTGAACATTTTTCCACAAAGTCCGCCACACCCCTCTTCATGTTATTCCACCAGTAAACTTCCTTGAGGTCATGATACATTTTTGTAGAGCCTGGGTGCACGGAATATCTAGAAGTATGAGCTTCTACTATGATTCTTTCCCGAAGACTATCTACGTTTGGAAAACATAGTCGTCCTTGGTACCGTAATGTACCGCCATCCATGCCAAGAGAAAAAGCCGTAGTCTTATGTTTATGAATCCCTTCCTTCAGCTACACCAACACTGGATCATTGTATTGCTTCTCCTTGACCTCCATCACAAGCGATGATTCAACCCTACTCCGCACAATCATTCCCTCTTCATTAGAGTCCGCAAGACAAACTCCCAAACTGGCCAACTGGTGAACCTCCCGGGCCAAGGGCCTTTGACATGCCTCCAAGTGAGCCAAACTACTTATAGACTTCCGACTAAGAGCATCTGCCACCACATTAGCTTTCCCCGGATGATACAAAATGTCGATGTCATAATCTTTGAGCAATTCAAGCCACCTTCTCTACCTTAAATTTAATTCCTTTTGCTTAAAAATGTACTGAAGACTCTTGTGGTCCGTGAATACATCTACATGGACTCCATACAAATAATGACGCCACTTTTTTAATGCAAAAACCACCGCCACAAGCTCTAAGTCATGAGTTGGATAGTTCTTTTCACGATTCTTAAGTTGCCTTGAAGCATATGCTATAACCTTACCATGTTGCATTAATACACACCCAAGACTGATCCTTGAAGCATCGCAATACACCACAAACCCCTCGGTACCCTCTGACAGGGTCAATACCGGCGCCGAAGTCAATCTTGATTTTAATTCCTAGAAGCTCCTTTCACAAACATCGGACCATTGGAACTTAACCGCCTTCTGCGTCAATTTAGTCAATGGAGAGGCAAGAGTGGAGAACCCCCCCACGAACCTCCTATAATACCCGGCCAAACCCAAGAAGCTGCGAATCTCTGTTGGAGTAGTAGGTCTAGGCCAATCCTTCACCGCTGCAATCTTTTGAGCAACAACCTTAATTCCTTCTCCGGAGACGACATGACCCAGGAATGTAATAGATTCAAGCCAAAATTCACATTTTGAGAACTTTGCATACAATTGATGTTGATGAAGAGTTTGTAAAACTGCTCTGAGATGATCGGTGTGATCCTCTCGACTTCGTGAATACACAACGATGTCGTCAATGAATACTATCACAAAAGAGTCGAGGAACGGCTTGAAGACTCGATTCATAAGATCCATGAAAGCTGCCGGGGCATTTGTTAGCCCGAAAGACATTACCAAAAATTCAAAGTGCCCATACCGGGTTTTAAAAGCTGTTTTCGGAATATCCCGCTCCCTTACCTTCAATTGATGGTACCCGGACCGCAAATCAATTTTAGAGAAGAACTTAGCACCTTGTAATTGATCAAACAAATCATCTATTCTAGGCAATGGGTATTTGTTTTTGATTGTGACTTTGTTGAGTTGCCGGTAATAAATACACATCTGCAGCGATCCATATTTCTTTCTAACAAAGAGAACCGGTGCGCCCCAAGGCGACACACTCGGTCAGATGAAACCTTTCTCTAGCAAATCCCCTAGTTGTTCCTTTAGCTCTTTTAATTCTACTGACGCCATTCTATAAGGTGGAATGGATATAGGCTGCGTGCCCGGCATCACATCTATCCCAAAATAAATCTCTCTGTCTGGAAGAATTCCAGGGAGCTCATCTGGAAATACATTGGGGAATTCATTCACAATTAGTACAGATTCAAGGGTAGGCACCTCAACAGTGGTGTCCGTAACTCGGACCAAATGATAAATACATCCCTTCCTGATCATCTTTGTAGCCTTAAGGTAAGAAATAAACCTACCTTTTGGCATAACATTATTCCCCTCCCACTCAACAGCTGGCTCGTTAGGAAACTCAAGCCGCATGTTTCTAGCTCGGCAATCGAGTTTGGAAAAACATGAATAAAGCCAATCTATTCCCATTATTACATCAACATCAATCATCCCTAGTTCAATAAGATTGGCCATGGTATCCCGACCATGCACCGTGACAACACAATCCCTATAAAACCGTGCGGCCATAATAGACTTGCCAATCGTAGTAGATACAGAGAACGGCTCATGAAGCTGTTTCGATTCTATCCCGAAGCTCGTAGCAACATAAGGAGTAACATAGGACAAAGAAGATCTAGGATAGATAAGGGCATACACATCATGAGATTGAATCGTCAATATACCTGTGACGACATCTGGGGAAGCCTCCGCACTCTGTCGACCACTCATAGCATAGAATCGGTTGGGTCCTCCCAAACTCTGTGCACCACCCCTAGCTGCATCACGCCCTGTGGGTGCTGGAGAGCCTCTAGCTGGAGGGGGTGCTGAAGATGTAGTAGCTGTAGCACTGGATGATTGAGTTGTGCCCCTGCCTATATGCTGATGGGATGCACGACACTCCCTCTGAATATGACCTCTCATCCCGCATGCGTAACATACTGGCATGTCCAGATAGCAGACTCCCGAATGTATCCTCCCACACTTAGGGCATGGGGCCCTCTGCTGCTGCTGGAATCTCCCTCCTGATCGGCCCTGATGGTGGGACCCCCTGCTGCCCTGACTGGGCCTAAAGCAACTCCCCTGCTGCTGACCGTGCCCTGATAGCGGGGCACTAGCTGAAGACTGGGCATAAAATTGGGGCAGCTCTAATGATCCTCCCCGAAAAGCTGATCTCCCACCTCCGAATGAATCCCCAAGGTTGCCCGCTGATCGGGCCCTACTACTACTTTCCCGTTCCATCCTGAGCTTTAACTTTCGAGCCTTCGTAGCTTGGGGAAATGCCACCATTTTTCCATAGTTCATGTCGGAATTTAGAGCAGTCGTGGAAGCGTCATTAAAAACCAAAGGGCTAAGGCCCTGCATAAATCGACGCACCCTAGTCTCCAAAGTCGGCATCATATGAGCAGCATACTTTGACAGGCGCACGAACTCCATGTGAAATTACCACACACTCTTACTTCCCTATTTAAGGGTCTCAAACTCCACAGCACAGGCTGCCTTAGTCTCGGCAGGCATGAAATGGTCTTTGAAGGCATCTGCAAACTCACTCCATCCCGCCGGAGGGCTCCTCTCCTCACGGGAATCCTCCCACATCTCAAACCAGGAATATGCCACCCCTTTCAGATGATAGGAGGCCAACTCTACTCCATCTGTCTCCGTAGCACGCATAACTCGGAGAGTCTTATGCATTTCATCAATGAAATCCTGAGGGTCTGCCCCAAGATCAGTACCTGTGAACACTGAAGGGTCTAACTGAAGGAACATGTTTACCCTGGAACCGGAAGAATCTCCTTGCAAGCTAAATGAGGTGGGTGCAACATTTGACCTCTGAGCCTGGGAAGCTACTAACTGAGTCAGCATCTGAATAGCTCCTCTAAGATCTCCATCAGAAATACCGGGACCGGAAGCTGGGGCTGGAGGTGGAATAGGTATATCGGCAGGAGGGATTGTGGCACCCTACGCGGGTGTAGGAATTGTGATAGTCTTTTCTGGAGTAGACGAATCAGGCAGTGTGATAGTAGGGGGGATTATCCTCACCCGCATTATCAAGTAAGGGATCAACAACCACTCTTGGGGTGGTATTGGCTTCTTGGCCAATTCTCGCTTTCTTCTTAGGTGCCATTTACTAAAAGTTAGAACAACGCATGAGTTAGGGGAAAACAACCTAACATTCCGCTCTATCGCAAGATATAGAACAACAATGAAGGGTATCATTCTTAAATGTACAGGTAGCCCCCTAATTATAGATGTGGTCGACAACACACCGATAAGAAAGGCTCTACTAGACATGGCTCTGAGACATCCTAGGACACTTTAAATCATTATGTTTTGATACCAAGTTTGTCACGTCCCAACCTCGGGGAGCGTGATCGGCACTCAACCAAGTGAACCTGGTCGAGCAAGCCTAGTAACCCTTTCCTACCCGACTCATTCATAATCCAAAAAGGGAACACATCACCATTTGTAAAACAGGGGAGAGATCAGTTATATAAATATACAAACGTTGCTAGTTCATTTTTCCTTATATACGTACATTATGCCATAGTTGAGTTTCCAAAATACAACTCGATCCAACGACCACCCCAACACACACACATGACCCACATAAACGTCTACAAAGCCTCTAAGGGTACCAAAGAGAAACATGACAATGCCGGCAACAAGGCCCCGGCTATACCTCAATATATATTCACTTATACAAAAAAAAGGACTGCATGACCCCAGGAAGAAATGGGGCTCACCAAGACTGATGTGATGAGTGTGAGGGAGAGACCACTATCTGCGATCGGCACTGCCTGTGATGGAACCACCTACATCCATTCATAGATGTAGCGCCCCCGGCAAAAGGGACATTAGTACTGTCGAATAGTACTAGTACGTAAGGCAAACACCAATCTTAGTAGAATGAATAGTGAAACAAAGAGAAGGCAGTCATAATAATCAATAAATACTTCATAGATATACAAAAAAAAACTAAGTAAGGATCACATAGTTTCCAGTTCAATTCTTCCATCCCTTTTAGGTTAATAATATTTAGTGACAAAGCCACAACTCATAATGCCACCGTGTTTTTACACGGAGTCCGGTCTCGTCCCGACCGGCTAAGCCATCTCAAGTGATACATATCCATATCCACAAAGTAAATCAATAATTTCAATACAAATGCCACCATGTGTACAGCATGGCCTCCGATCTCGGCCCGATCGGCTAAGCCATCTCACTTGAGACATAACCTCTTTCAATTGCTCACTCAAATCATATATCTTTTCCATCTTTCGTTATATGGCACAAATAACCTCATTTATTAAGTAGTTCTTGGCACTTAGGCACATTTTACAATTCAAGTCTTTCCCTTTTTATTCGTTCAAATAACGTCATCATTCATGTCGATAAGTACCACCACATAAGGCATTGCACACATAAGGGAAGGAACTTGGAAAATCATAGTTACGTTCTCAAATAGCATAATGATATGGTAAACATCTAAAACAATTAGGGAACATGAATCTTTCAACCCAACAAACTAAGTCAAACAATTCTAGTAAGATCAAGTCAAAACTTACACTAATTATTCGGACACCAGGAGTTCGATTCTAGGAGGCAAAGAGTTACACATACATACTTCAATCGTGCTTCTTTAGACTCTACAATTATCCAGAACCCTTAGCAACCTCAATCTATTTTTGGAATATACAAATTGAACCCAAAATTAGGAAAATGTTCATAGTTCTAGTTCACTTTTTATTTTTTCCACACTCTTTATCATACCCATGAAGTATTACCCTAGTACCCCATTATAGCTATGTTTGAAATTAAGAGCTGGGAGTGATGAAATCTTACCTTTTTGGATGAAGAATTTGGTGCTCTACTTGAGTATTTCCAAGCTTTAAGTGATAGTTGAAGATTAATTAGTACAAATTAGACCCTCCCTCTAGAACCCTTCCTCTAGAACCCTCTCTCTATCACACTAGAAATATGAGAAATGAGCTTCAAAATAGACTAAAGGGGTATTTTAACCGAATGGGAGTCGGGTTTTAAATTAAGAAAATGGGTGCCCTGACACAGGTCTGCGGTCGCATATGAGACTGCATAATGGTTGTGCGGTCCGCAAAGTGACCGCGGAAATTGCCCTCAGGCCCCTGGACTTACGGCTCAGGTATGCGACCAGTATACGGTCCGCATACTTATTCTGCTGTCGCATAATGCACCGCAGAACTCCCTCCGCAAAACCACAAGAGGGATTATGCGATCGATATGCGGTCCGCATAGTGGTTATGCAGTGGCATAATCGACCACAAAGCTGACCTCAAATTGGCCAACGTACTGCTTCACTCTGCGGCCTTTATGAGGTCCACAGAGTGATTATGTGGCCGCATAATGGGCTGCAGAAATGAGTTCTTCTGCGAAACATTTTCCTCTAAGTCTGTGGGGGTACCACGAAACCCCAAGTTTTTGGTTTAAATTTTTACGGGTCCTTACATAATTGTATCCGATTTGACAGTTTGAGGTAACGAGTAGTTTCACACAGTGTAATATGATTTGCGTACATCATCGGTTCAGGTTTTTGAGGGGTTTGGAAAGGAGTTTTAGAAGTGACTCTCATTTTGAGAAGCTCGAAGTTGAAAGAATTGGCCAAGGTTTGACTTTTGAGTATTTGACTTTGGATTGAAGTTTTGATGGTTCCAATAGGCTCGGGTGGTGATTTTGGACTTAGGCGTGTGTCCGGATTTGGATTTGGAGGTCCGTAGTGTAATTTGAAGCATTTTGGCAAAAATTGGAAAGTTGAAGTTTTGGAGGAGTGAGAGGTTTGACTGAGAGTTGAATTTGGTGATATCGAGGTTGGAATGTAGTTCTGAGAGTTGGAGCAGCTCTGTTATGTCATTTGGGACTTGCTTGCAAAATTTGGTGTCATTTGGAGTTGATTTGTATGGTTCGGACGCTTGGTTGCGATTCTAGAAGTTCTTGAAGTTCATGGTGATTTACATGTGTTTTGGCATCCGATTCGTGGTTCTGGAAGATATTTTGGTGTTTCGATCACGTGAGCGAGTTCATGTTATGTTTTTAGACTTGTGTGGGTGTTTGGTTTGGAGCCTCGGGGGCTGGGGTGAGTTTCATATTGTTTTTGGATTGTTTTTGTTTTACATTTTGAGTGTTGGTTCTGGTTTAATTGCATTTGCGATGTTTTGGTCGCAAATGCAACTATCGCATTTGCGAAGCAGCCTCGCATTTGCGAACCTGGGCTACTGGGTAGGAATTCGCTTTTGCTAAGAATTCCTCGCATTTGCGAAGGTTCCCTGTTCGCATTTGGTCATAAATGCGACCTTAGCAGAAAACCTCTTGTTTCACTTTTGCGAGGGTTTGTCTGCATTTGCGAACCCCCTATAGCAAATGCGACATCTGCAGTCTGCTAATAGCTGGGCATTCCTATTTTTAACTTCATTTTATCATATTTTGAACCCTAGGTCCGAGAGTGGGTGATTTTGAGAGAGGATTTTCATATCAAATAATTGGGTAAGTTCCTTTAATCAATTTTCAATTATATTTTGTGATTACACCTTAGATTTATCATCAAATTCATGGGAATCTAAAGGAAAATTTGGGGAAAATTTTTAAAATCTTTCAAAATTGTTAAATGATGATTTGATGGACGAATTGGTATCGAAACTTGATAATTTTGGTATGGTTGAACTCGTATCAGAAGGGGTGTTCAGGTTTTGTAAATTTTATCGGGTTCCGAGGTGGGGTCCCGGGGAGTTGACTTTTGTTGACTTTTTGCAAATTGTATAAGGATCATAGCTCTGTTAATTGAAATTGTTTTCTCTTGTAATGTTTGATGTATTTAAGTCGTATTTGGCTAGATTGAGTCGAGCGTCGGTGAATTGCTAAAGGAAAAAGCTAAATTGAGTATTGAGTTGGTTGAATTGAGGTAAGTGTCTTGTCTAAGTTTGTGTGAGGGAAACCGCCCCTTAAGAATTGAGTTAATTGTGCTATCTTGTTATGTGAAAGTCGTGTACACAAGGTGACGAGTGGGTACACGGTCTATGTGTGGTATTAACCGATTGTAATAACCCGGCCGGTCATTTTGAGAGTTATAGCCCTGTTTTCCCCATTTCTACTTATTTTTATGTTATTCAGCTATATTATGTTATATCGGGTTAGTTGGTTTTCGACCGGAGTGGTTTCAGAGTGAATTGAGACACTTTGTCTCTTAAGTAGAAACTTAAGTTAAAAAAGTCAACCGGATATTGACTTATGTGTAAACGATCTCGGATTTGAATTTTGATGGTTCTGTTAGCTCTGTTAGGTGATTTCGGACTTAGGAGTGCGCCCGAAATGTGATTTGGAGGTCTGAAGCGGAATTAGGCTTGAATTGGCAAAAGTTAGAAATTGGGCGATTTCAGTCGGCAGTGGAAAATTTGATATCGGAGTTGGAATGGAATTTCGGTAGTTGGAGTAGGTTTGTAGTGTCATTTGTGATGTATGTGCAAAATTTGAGGTCATTCGGACGTGGTTTGGTTGGTTTCGGCATCTGTTGCCGAATTTGGAAATTTAGAAGTTCTTAGGCTTGAATCCAAGGGTAATTTGATAATTTGATGATGTTTTGAGTGATTCGAAGGTTCGACTAAGTTGGTATGTTGATATATGACTTGTTGGTATTTTTGGTTGAGGTCCTGAGGGACTCGGGGTGATTCCGAGTGGTTAACGGATTTGTCAAAGTTGGAAAATACAGCTGAAGCTACTGCTATTTCCGCACCTGCGGAAGGAGGGGTCGCAGGTGCGAGGCCGCTGGTGCGCATGGGGAGTTCGCAGGTGCGGGAAATGCTGGGCTAGGCAGGATGCGCAGGTGCGAGAAGGGTATCGCATCTGCGAGCCCGCAGGTGCGAGACCTGGGGCGCAGATGCGGAAAGAAGGAAAAACGCTGACTTCGCAGATGCGGTGCACCATGTGCAGGTGCGCAAGCGCAGGTGCGACGGGTTTGCCACAGATGCGGAGTCTGGGTAGATAAGTGAGTTGCGTAGGTGCGGATCCTTGGACCGTAGGTGCGGTCGCGCGGGTGCGAATAAAAGGCCGCAGGTGCGAGAAGCCTGGGCAGATGGTACATTTAGCACACTTCGCGAATTTGGTTCATTTCCACCATTTTCAAGTCGGGTTTTGGAGCTTTTGGAGTGATTTTTGAAGGGTTATTCAAGGGCTATCAGTGAGGTAAGTTGCTTGAGCCCTAATGCTCGTATATATGGTGATTTTCCGTTGTTTAATCATGTAATTAGTATAAATGAGGGGTTAGGGCTTGAAATCGTTTGAGAGGAATTTAAGGATTTGAAGGACCAAACAATGTCGGATTTTGATGAATTTGGTATGGCTAGACTCATGAGTGAATGAGCTTTCTAGTTTTGTGCATTTTGTCAGATTTCGAGACGTGGGCCCGGGGGCCGGCTTTGAGCCAATTTCGGGATTCGGTCTAATTTTGTAGCTTTTCTTGTGGAATTCATTCCATTAGCGTATATTGATGGTATTGTACTGATTGTGAATAGATTTGGAGAATTTGGCGGCCGAGTACAGAGGCAAGAGCATTGTGGGGTAGAGATTTGACCGGTTTGAGGTAAGTAACGATTGTAAATCTAGTCCTGAGGGTATGAAACCCCGGATTTCGTATCATTCTACTATTTCATCATTCCAGACAGGCTCAGTTAGCTCGGCCAATTCATATGGGTGCATCATCTGGCTATGGTTCTCACAGTTCTCATTAGGGCCACTCATCACTTAGTGCCCTTCCAGCTCAGAGTTCGTCCCGTGCTCCACCTGTTCAGGGCTTTTCCATGCCAGGTTCTTCTACCAGTCATCCTGGTGCTAGGGGTTCCCTTCAATTTCTGCCACCAGCACCATGGAGTTATTTTTAGTGTGGGGAGCTAGGGCATATGTGGAGGCATTGTCCTCATCGTCATGGATGTCTATCTCATCAGAGGAGTCAGCCTCCGACTTCAGCACCAGTTACCTCACCACCTGCCCAGTCAGCTCGGGGTGGAGGTCAGTCAACTAGGGCCGCCCTAGAGGGGGAGGCAGATCAGCGGGTGGCCAGGCCCATTTCTATGCCCTCCCTGCCAGACCAAATGCTATTGCTTCAGATGCTGTGATTACAGGTATTGTCTCAGTTTGTCACCGAGATGCCTCAGTATTATTTGACTCTGGTTCCATGTATTCATATGTTTTCTCGTATTTCGCCCATTTTCTGGATATGCCCCATGAGTCTTTAGATTCATCTGTACATGTATCTACTCCTGTGGGCGATACTATTATTGTGGACCGCATATATCGGTCATGTGTGGTGACTATTGGGGGTCTGGAAACCCAAGTGGACCTTTTGCTGCTCAGTATGGTCGACTTTGATGTGATATTGGGTATGGATTGGTTATCTCCATGTCATGTTGTTCTAGATTGTCACGCTAAGACGGTGACATTGGCTATCTCGGGAATTCCAAGGGTTGAGTGGAGCGGTTCTGTAGATTATGTACCAAGTAGGGTCGTTTCATATTTGAAGGCTCAGCGTATGGTTGAGAAGGTTTGCCTATCTTATTTGGCTTTTGTGAGGGATGTTAGTGCAGAGACTCCTGTCATTGATTCTGTTCCGGTGGTACGTGATTTTTCGGATGTATTTCCTGCAGACCTACCAGGCATGCTTCTGACAGGGATATTGACTTTGGTATTGATTTTGTGCCGGGCACTCAGCCCATTTCTATTCCACCGTATCGTATGGCACCGGCGGAGTTGAAGGAATTGAAAGAACAACTTCAGGAACTCCTTGATAAGGGGTTTATTCGGCCTAGTGTGTCACCTTGGGGTGCACCGATTCTATTTGTGAAGAAGAAGGATGGTTTCATGAGAATGTGTATTGATTACAGGTAGTTGAACAAGGTCACAGCCAAGAACAAGTATCATTTCCCTCGTATTGATGATTTATTTGACCAGATTCAGGGAGCAAGGGTGTTCTCCAAGATTGATTTGAGGTCTTGTTATTACCAGCTGAAGATTCGGGATTTAGATATTCTTAAGACAGCTTTTAGGACCCGATATGGCCATTATGAGTTCTTGGTGATGTCTTTTGGGCTGACCAATGCCCCATCAACATTCATGCATTTGATGAACAGTGTATTCCAATCCTATTTGAACTCATTCGTTATTGTATTCATTGATGACATCCTGGTGTACTCTCGTAGCCAGGAGGAGCATGCTCAGCATTTGAAGATTGTATTACAGAGATTGAGGGAGGAGAAGCTTTATGCAAAGTTCTCCAAATGTGAGTTTTGGCTCAGTTCAGTAGCATTCTTACGGCACGTGGTGTCCATTGAGGGTATTCAGGTGGACCCGAAGAAGATAGAGGCGGTACAGAGTTGTCCCAGACCATCCTCAGCCACGGAGATTAGGAGCTTTCTTGGTTTGGCGGGTTACTACTGTTGCTTTGTGGAGGGATTTTCATCTATTGCATCGCCCTTGACCAAATTGACCCAAAAGGGTGCTCCATTCAGGTGGTCGGATGAGTGTGAGGAGAGCTTTCAGAAGCTCAATACTGCTTTGACCACAGCTCCAGTGTTAGTTTTGCCATCAACTTCAGGTTCTTACACTGTGTATTGTGATGCCTCGAGGATAGGCATTGGTTGTGTTTTGATGCAGAAGGGTAGGGTGATCGCCTATGCCTCGCGCCAGTTGAAGACTCATGAGAAGATCTATCCTATCCATGATCTTGAGTTAGCAGCCATTGTTCACCCCTTGAAGATTTGGCGTCATTATTTGTATGGGGTTTATTGTGAGATCTATACTGATCACCGGAGTCTGCAGCATTTGTTCAAGCAGAATGATCTTAATTTGCGTCAGCGGAGAAGGTTGGAGCTTCTTAAGTACTATGATATCACTATCCTGTACCATCCGGGGAAGGCCAATGTGGTGGCCGATGCTTTGAGTCGTCGGGCAGAGAGTTTGGGGAGTTTAGCATATCTTCCTGTAGCAGAGAGACCTTTGGCATTGGATGTTCAAGCCTTAGTGGGCAAGCATGTCAGATTGAATATTTCGGAGCCTAGTCGGGTATTGGCTTGTGTGGTCTCCAAGTCTTCTCATTATGACTGTATCAGGGAGTATCAGTATGATGACCCCCACCTGCTCTTTCTTCAGGAGAGGGTTCAGAGAGGTGATGCTAAGGATGTAACTATTGGAGATGAGAGTGTTGAGAATGCAGGGCCGGATATGTGTGCCTAATGTAGATGGGCTTCAAGAGTTGATTCTTGAGGAGGCCCACAGCTCGCTGTATTCCATCCATCCGGGTGCCGCGAAGATGTACCAAGATTTGAGGCAGCACTATTGGTGAAGGCGGATGAAGAAGGATATAATTGGGTTTGTGGCTCGGTGTCTCAACTATCATTAGGTGAAGTATGAGCATCAGAGACCGGGTGGCTTGCTTCAGAGATTAGAGATCCCAAAGTGGAAGTGGGAGTGGATCACCATGGACTTTGCAGTTGGGCTCCCATGGACTTCGAAGAAGTTCGATGCTATTTGGGTTATTGTGGATCGGCTGACCAAGTCTGCGCACTTCATTCTAGTTAGTACTACTTACTCTTCAGAACGATTGGCTGAGATTTACATCTGAGAGATCATTCGCATGCATGGTGTCCCAGTTTCCATCTTTTCAGATAGGGGTACTCAGTTCACATCGTAGTTTTGGAGGGTCGTGCAGCGATAGTTGGGTACTCAGGTTGAGTTGAGCACAACTTTTCACCCTCAGACGGACGGGTAGTCCGAGCGCACTATTCAGATATTGGAGGACATGTTGCGTGCTTGTGTCATTGACTTTGGGGGTTCATGGGACCAGTTTCTGCCACTCGCGGAGTTTGCATATAACAACAGTTATCAGTCGAGTATTCAGATGGCTCCGTACGAGGTTTTATATGGGAGGAGGTATACATCTCCGATTGGATGGTTTGAGCCGGGTGAGGCTAGGCTCTTAGGTACAGACTTGGTCTAGGACACATTAGATAAGGTGAAATTGATTCAGGAGGGACTTTGCACGGCGCAGTCTAGGCAGAAGAGCTACGCGGATAGGAAGGTCCGTGATGTGTCTTTTATGGTTGGGGAGAATGTCTTGCTGGAGGTATCACCCATGAAGGGTGTTATGAGGTTTGGGAAGAGGGGCAATTTGAGCCCCCGGTTCATTGGGCCATTTGAGGTGCTTCAGATGATGGGGGAGGTGGCTTATAAGCTTGCCTTCCCACCCAGCTTGTCGAGTGTGCATCCAGTGTTTCATGTTTCCATGCTCCGGAAGTATATTGGAGATCCGTCCCATGTTTTGAATTTCAACACGGTTCAGTTGGAGGGTGATATGACTTATGATGTGGAGCCAGTGGCTTTTTAGGATCGGTAGGTTCGAAGGTTGAGGTCAAAGGATATAGATTCAGTGAAGGTGCAATAGAGAGTTCATCTTGTGGAGGAGGCCACCTAGGAGACCGAGCAAAAGATGCGGAGCAGATATCCACGCCTATTTGAGACTCCAGGTATGTTTCTAGACCCGTTCGAGAACGACCGAATGTTTAAGAGGGGGAGGATGTAACGACCCGGCCGGTCGTTTCGAGCGTTATAGTCCCGTTTTCCCCATTTCCACTTCTTTTTGTGTTATTCAACTATATTATATTATATCAGGTTAGGTTGTTCGGGACCGGAGTGATTTCAAAGTGAATTGAGACACTTAGTCTCTTAAGTAGAAACTTAAGTTGGAAAAGTCAACCGGATGTTGACCTATGTATAAACAATCTCGGATTTGAATTCTGATGGTTCTGTTAGCTTCGTTAGGTGATTTTGGTCTAACGAGTGCGTCCGGAATATGATTTTGGAGGTCCGGAGCGGAATTAGGCTTGAATTGGCCAAAGTTGGAAATTGGGCTATTTCGGTCGGTAGTGAAAAATTTGATATCGAGGTCGGAATGGAATTCCGGAAATTGGTGTATGTTCGTAGTGTCATTTGTGACATGTGTGAAGAATTTGAGGTCATTCGGACGTGGTTTGCTTGGTTTCGGCATCGGTTGCCGAATTTGGAAATTTAGAAGTTCTTAGGCTTGAATCCGAGGGTAATGTGATAATTTAATGATGTTTTGAGTGATTCGAAGGTTTGACTAAGTTAGTATGTTGATATATGACTTGTTGGTATTTTTGATTGAGATCCCGAGGGCCTCGGGGTGATTCCGAGTGGTTAACGGATTTGTCAAAGTTGGAAAATACAGTTGAAGCTGCTGCTACTGCTATTTACGCACATGGGGAAGGAGGAGTCGCAGGTGCGAGGCCGCTGGTGCGCGTGGGGAGTTTGCAGGTGCGGGTAATGCTGGGCTAGGCAGGATGCGCAGGTGCGAGAAGGGTATCGCATTTGCGAGCCCGCAGGTGCGAGACCTGGGGCGCAAATGCGGAAAGAAGGAAGAAGGCTGGCTTCACAGATGCGGCACACCATGCGCAAGTGCACACCACCCGCCCAGTCAGCTCGGGGTGAGGTCAGTCAACTAGGGTCGCCCTAGAGGGGGAGGCAGATCAGGGGGTGGCCAGGCCCATTTCTATGCCCTCCCTGCCAGACCAGACGCTATTGCTTCAGATGCTGTGATTACAGGTATTGTCTCAGTTTGTCACCAAGATGCGTCAGTATTATTTGACCCTGGTTCCACGTATTCATATGTTTTCTCGTATTTCGCCCATTTTCTGGATATGCCCCGTGAGTCTTTAGATTCATCTGTACATGTATCTACTCCTGTGGGCGATACTATTATTGTGGACCGCGTATATCGGTCATGTGTGGTGACAATTGGAGGTCTGGAGACCCAAGTGGACCTTTTGCTGCTCAGTATGGTCGACTTTGATGTGATATTGGGTATGGATTGGTTATCTCCATGTCATGTTGTTCTAGATTGTCACGCTAAGACGGTGACGTTGGCTAGATTGTCACGCTAAGACGGTCATGCTAAGGGTTGATTGGAGCGGTTCTGTAGATTATGTACCAAGTAGGGTGGTTTCATATTTGAAGGCTCAACGTATGGTTGAGAAGGGTTGCCTATCTTATTTGGCTTTTGTGAGGGATGTTAGTGCAGAGACTCCTGTCATTGATTCTGTTCCGGTGGTACGTGATTTTTCGGATATATTTCCTGCAGACCTACCAGGCATGCTTCTGACAGGGATATTGACTTTGGTATTGATTTTGTGCCGGGCACTCAGCCCATTTCTATTCCACCGTATCGTATGGCACCGGCGGAGTTGAAGGAATTGAAAGAACAACTTCAGGAACTCCTTGATAAGGGGTTTATTCGGCCTAGTGTGTCACCTTGGGGTGCACCGATTCTATTTGTGAAGAAGAAGGATGGTTTCATGAGAATGTGTATTGATTACAGGTAGTTGAACAAGGTCACAGTCAAGAACAAGTATCATTTCCCTCGTATTGATGATTTATTTGACCAGATTCAGGGAGCAAGGGTGTTCTCCAAGATTGATTTGAGGTCTTGTTATTACCAACTGAAGATTCGGGATTTAGATATTCTTAAGACAGCTTTTAGGACCCAATATGGCCATTATGAGTTCTTGGTGATGTCTTTTGGGCTGACCAATGCCCCAGCAACGTTCATGCATTTGATGAACAGTGTATTCCTGTCCTATTTGAACTCATTCGTTGTTGTATTCATTGATGACATCCTGGTGTACTCTCGTAGCCAGGAGGAGCATGCTCAGCATTTGAAGATTGTATTACAGAGATTAGGGAGGAGAAGCTTTATGCAAAGTTCTCCAAATGTGAGTTTTGGCTCAGTTCAGTAGCATTCTTACGGCACGTGGTGTCCAGTGAGGGTATTCAGGTGGACCCGAAGAAGATAGAGGCGGTGCAGAGTTGTCCCAGACCATCCTCAGCCACAGAGATTAGGAGCTTTCTTGGTTTGGCGGGATACTACTGTTGCTTTGTGGAGGGATTTTCATCTATTGCATCGCCCTTGACCAAATTGACCCAAAAGGGTGCTCCATTCAGGTGGTCGGATGAGTGTGAGGAGAGCTTTCAGAAGCTCAATACTGCTTTGACCACAGCTCCAGTGTTAGTTTTGCCATCAACTTCAGGTTCTTACACCGTGTATTGTGATGCCTCGAGGATAGGCATTGGTTGTGTTTTGATGCAGAAAGGTAGGGTGATCGCCTATGCCTCGCGCCAGTTGAAGACCCATGAGAAGAACTATCCTATCCATGATCTTGAGTTAGCAGCCATTGTTCACCCCTTGAAGATTTGGCGTCATTATTTGTATGGGGTTTATTGTGAGATCTATACTGATCACCGGAGTCTGCAGCATTTGTTCAAGCAGAATGATCTTAATTTGTGTCAGCGGAGAAGGTTGGAGCTTCTTAAGTACTATGATATCACTATCCTGTACCATCCGGGGAAGGCCAATGTGGTGGCCGATGCTTTGAGTCGTCGGGCAGAGAGTTTGGGGAGTTTAGCATATCTTCCTGCAGCAGAGAGACCTTTGGCATTGGATGTTCAAGCCTTAGTGGGCAAGCATGTCAGATTGAATATTTCGGAGCCTAGTCGGGTATTGGCTTGTGTGGTCTCCAAGTCTTCTCATTATGACTGTATCAGGGAGCATCAGTATGATGACCCCCACCTGCTCTTTCTTCAGGACAGGGTTCAGAGAGGTGATGCTAAGTATGTAACTATTGGAGATGACGGAGTGTTGAGAATGCAGGGCCGGATATGTGTGCCTAATGTAGATGGGCTTCAAGAGTTGATTCTTGAGGAGGCCCACAACTCGCTGTATTCCATCCATCCGGGTGCCGCGAAGATGTACCAAGATTTGAGGCAGCACTATTGGTGAAGGCGGATGAAGAAGGATATAATTGGGTTTGTGGCTCGGTGTCTCAACTATCATTAGGTGAAGTATGAGCATCAGAGACCGGGTGGCTTGCTTCAGAGATTAGAGATCCCAAAGTGGAAGTGGGAGTGGATCACCATGGACTTTGCAGTTGGTCTCCCATGGACTTCGAAGAAGTTCGATGCTATTTGGGTTATTGTGGATCGGCTGACCAAGTCTGCGCACTTCATTATAGTTAGTACTACTTACTCTTCAGAACGATTGGCTGAGATTTACATCTGAGAGATCATTCGCATGCATGGTGTCCCAGTTTCCATCTTTTCAGATAGGGGTACTCAGTTCACATCGTAGTTTTGGAGGGTCGTGCAGCGATAGTTGGGTACTCAGGTTGAGTTGAGCACAACTTTTCACCCTCAGACGGACGGGCAGTCCGAGCGCACTATTCAGATATTGGAGGACATGTTGCGTGCTTGTGACATTGACTTTGGGGGTTCATGGGACCAGTTTCTGCCACTCGCGGAGTTTGCATATAACAACAGTTATCAGTCGAGTATTCAGATGGCTCCGTACGAGGTTTTATATGGGAGGAGGTGTAGATCTCCGGTTGGATGGTTTGAGCCGGGTGAGGCTAGGCTCTTAGGTACAGACTTGGTCCAGGACACATTAGATAAGGTGAAATTGATTCAGGAGGGACTTTGCACGGCGCAGTCTAGGCAGAAGAGCTACGCGGATAGGAAGGTCCGTGATGGGTCTTTTATGGTTGGGGAGAATGTCTTGCTGGAGGTATCACCCATGAAGGGTGTTATGAGGTTTGGGAAGAGGGGCAATTTGAGCCCCCGGTTCATTGGGCCATTTGAGGTGCTTCAGATGATGGGGGAGGTGGCTTATAAGCTTGCCTTCCCACCCAGCTTGTCGAGTGTGCATCCAGTGTTTCATGTTTCCATGCTCCGGAAGTATATTGGAGATCCGTCCCATGTTTTGGATTTCAGCCCGGTTCAGTTGGAGGGTGATATGACTTATGATGTGGAGCCAGTGGCTTTTTAGGATCGGTAGGTTCGAAGGTTGAGGTCAAAGGATATAGATTCAGTGAAGGTGCAATGGAGAGTTCATCTTGTGGAGGAGGCCACCTGGGAGACCGAGCAAAAGATGCGGAGCAGATATCCACGCCTATTTGAGACTCCAGGTATGTTTCTAGACCCGTTCGAGGACGACCGAATGTTTAAGAGGGGGAGGATGTAACGACCCGGCCGGTCGTTTCGAGCGTTATAGTCCCGTTTTCCCCATTTCCACTTCTTTTTGTGTTATTCAACTATATTATATTATATCAGGTTAGTTGGTTCGGGACCGGAGTGATTTCAAAGTGAATTGAGACACTTAGTCTCTTAAGTAGAAACTTAAGTTGGAAAAGTCAACCGGATGTTGACCTATGTATAAACAATCTCGGATTTGAATTCTGATGGTTCTGTTAGCTTCGTTAGGTGATTTTGGTCTAACGAGTGCGTCCGGAATATGATTTTGGAGGTCCGGAGCGGAATTAGGCTTGAATTGGCCAAAGTTTGAAATTGGGCTATTTCGGTCGGTAGTGGAAAATTTGATATCGAGGTCGGAATGGAATTCCGGAAGTTGGTGTACGTTCGTAATGTCATTTGTGACATGTGTGAAGAATTTGAGGTCATTCGGACGTGGTTTGCTTGGTTTCAGCATCGGTTGCCGAATTTGGAAATTTAGAAGTTCTTAGGCTTGAATCCGAGGGTAATGTGATAATTTAATGATGTTTTGAGTGATTCGAAGGTTTGACTAAGTTAGTATGTTGATATATGACTTGTTGGTATTTTTGGTTGAGATCCCGAGGGCCTCGGGGTGATTCCGAGTGGTTAATGGATTTGTCAAAGTTGGAAAATGCAGTTGAAGCTGCTGCTACTGCTATTTATGCACATGGGGAAGGAGGAGTCGCAGGTGCGAGGCCGCTGGTGCGCGTGGAGAGTTTGCAGGTGCGGGTAATGCTGGGCTAGGCAGGATGCGCAGGTGCGAGAAGGGTATCGCATTTGCGAGCCCGCAGGTGCGAGACCTGGGGCGCAAATGCGGAAAGAAGGAAGAAGGCTGGCTTCACAGATGCGGCACACCATGCGCAGGTGCACACCACCCGCCCAGTCAGCTCGGGGTGAGGTCAGTCAACTAGGGTCGCCCTAGAGGGGGAGGCAGATCAGGGGGTGGCCAGGCCCATTTCTATGCCCTCCCTGCCAGACCAGACGCTATTGCTTCAGATGCTGTGATTACAGGTATTGTCTCAGTTTGTCACCAAGATGCGTCAGTATTATTTGACCCTGGTTCCACGTATTCATATGTTTTCTCGTATTTCGCCCATTTTCTGGATATGCCCCGTGAGTCTTTAGATTCATCTGTACATGTATCTACTCCTGTGGGCGATACTATTATTGTGGACCGCGTATATTGGTCATGTGTGGTGACAATTGGAGGTCTGGAGACCCAAGTGGACCTTTTGCTGCTCAGTATGGTCGACTTTGATGTGATATTGGGTATGGATTGGTTATCTCCATGTCATGTTGTTCTAGATTGTTACGCTAAGACGGTGACGTTGGCTAGATTGTCACGCTAAGACGGTCACGCTAAGGGTTGATTGGAGCGGTTCTGTAGATTATGTACCAAGTAGGGTGGTTTCATATTTGAAGGCTCAACGTATGGTTGAGAAGGGTTGCCTATCTTATTTGGCTTTTGTGAGGGATGTTAGTGCAGAGACTCCTGTCATTGATTCTGTTCCGGTGGTACGTGATTTTTCGGATGTATTTCCTGCAGACCTACCAGGCATGCTTCTGACAGGGATATTGACTTTGGTATTGATTTTGTGCCGGGCACTCAGGCCATTTCTATTCCACCGTATCGTATGGCACCGGCGGAGTTGAAGGAATTGAAAGAACAACTTCAGGAACTCCTTGATAAGGGGTTTATTCGGCCTAGTGTGTCACCTTGGGGTGCACCGATTCTATTTGTGAAGAAGATGGATGGTTTCATGAGAATGTGTATTGATTACAGGTAGTTGAACAAGGTCACAGTCAAGAACAAGTATCATTTCCCTCGTATTGATGATTTATTTGACCAGATTCAGGGAGCAAGGGTGTTCTCCAAGATTGATTTGAGGTCTTGTTATTACCAACTGAAGATTCGGGATTTAGATATTCTTAAGACAGCTTTTAGGACCCGATATGGCCATTATGAGTTCTTGGTGATGTCTTTTGGGCTGACCAATGCCCCAGCAACGTTCATGCATTTGATGAACAGTGTATTCCAGTCCTATTTGAACTCATTCGTTGTTGTATTCATTGATGACATCCTGGTGTACTCTCGTAGCCAGGAGGAGCATGCTCAGCATTTGAAGATTGTATTACAGAGATTGAGGGAGGAGAAGCTTTATGCAAAGTTCTCCAAATGTGAGTTTTGGCTCAGTTCAGTAGCATTCTTACGGCACGTGGTGTCCAGTGAGGGTATTCAGGTGGACCCGAAGAAGATAGAGGCGGTGCAGAGTTGTCCCAGACCATCCTCAGCCACGGAGATTAGGAGCTTTCTTGGTTTGGCGGGTTACTACTGTTGCTTTGTGGAGGGATTTTCATCTATTGCATCGCCCTTGACCAAATTGACCCAAAAGGGTGCTCCATTCAGGTGGTCGGATGAGTGTGAGGAGAGCTTTCAGAAGCTCAATACTGCTTTGACCACAGCTCCAGTGTTAGTTTTGCCATCAACTTCAGGTTCTTACACCATGTATTGTGATGCCTCGAGGATAGGCATTGGTTGTGTTTTGATGCAGAAGGGTAGGGTGATCGCCTATGCCTCGCGCCAGTTGAAGACCCATGAGAAGAACTATCCTATCCATGATCTTGAGTTAGCAGCCATTGTTCACCCCTTGAAGATTTGGCGTCATTATTTGTATGGGGTTTATTGTGAGATCTATACTGATCACCGGAGTCTGCAGCATTTGTTCAAGCAGAATGATCTTAATTTGCGTCAGCGGAGAAGGTTGGAGCTTCTTAAGTACTATGATATCACTATCCTGTACCATCCGGGGAAGGCCAATGTGGTGGCCGATGCTTTGAGTCGTCGGGCAGAGAGTTTGGGGAGTTTAGCATATCTTCCTGCAGCAGAGAGACCTTTGGCATTGGATGTTCAAGCCTTAGTAGGCAAGCATGTCAGATTGAATATTTCGGAGCCTAGTCGGGTATTGGCTTGTGTGGTCTCCAAGTCTTCTCATTATGACTGTATCAGGGAGTATCAGTATGATGACCCCCACCTGCTCTTTCTTCAGGAGAGGGTTCAGAGAGGTGATGCTAAGGATGTAACTATTGGAGATGAAGGAGTGTTGAGAATGCAGGGCCGGATATGTGTGCCTAATGTAGATAGGCTTCAAGAGTTGATTCTTGAGGAGGCCCACAGCTCGCTGTATTCCATCCATCCGGGTGCCGCAAAGATGTACCAAGATTTGAGGCAGCACTATTGGTGAAGGCGGATGAAGAAGGATATAATTGGGTTTGTGGCTCGGTGTCTCAACTATCATTAGGTGAAGTATGAGCATCAGAGACCGGGTGGCTTGCTTCAGAGATTAGAGATCCCAAAGTGGAAGTGGGAGTGGATCACCATGGACTTTGCAGTTGGGCTCCCATGGACTTCGAAGAAGTTCGATGCTATTTGGGTTATTGTGGATCGGCTGACCAAGTCCGCGCACTTCATTCTAGTTAGTACTACTTACTCTTCAGAACGATTGGCTGAGATTTACATCTGAGAGATCATTCGCATGCATGGTGTCCCAGTTTCCATCTTTTCAGATAGGGGTACTCAGTTCACATCGTAGTTTTGGAGGGTCGTGCAGCGATAGTTGGGTACTCAGGTTGAGTTGAGCACAACTTTTCACCCTCAGACGGACGGGCAGTCCGAGCGCACTATTCAGATATTGGAGGACATGTTGCGTGCTTGTGTCATTGACTTTGGGGGTTCATGGGACCAGTTTCTGCCACTCGCGGAGTTTGCATATAACAACAGTTATCAGTCGAGTATTCAGATGGCTCCGTACGAGGTTTTATATGGGAGGAGGTGTAGATCTCCGGTTGGATGGTTTGAGCCGGGTGAGGCTAGGCTCTTAGGTACAGACTTGGTCCAGGACACATTAGATAAGGTGAAATTGATTCAGGAGGGACTTTGCACGGCGCAGTCTAGGCAGAAGAGCTACGCGGATAGGAAGGTCCGTGATGTGTCTTTTATGGTTGGGGAGAATGTCTTGCTGGAGGTATCACCCATGAAGGGTGTTATGAGGTTTGGGAAGAGGGGCAATTTGAGCCCCCGGTTCATTGGGCCATTTGAGGTGCTTCAGATGATGGGGGAGGTGGCTTATAAGCTTGCCTTCCCACCCAGCTTGTCGAGTGTGCATCCAGTGTTTCATGTTTCCATGCTCCGGAAGTATATTGGAGATCCGTCCCATGTTTTGGATTTCAGCACGGTTCAGTTGGAGGGTGATATGACTTATGATGTAGAGCCAGTGGCTTTTTAGGATCGGTAGGTTCGAAGGTTGAGGTCAAAGGATATAGATTCAGTGAAGGTGCAATGGAGAGTTCATCTTGTGGAGGAGGCCACCTGGGAGACCGAGCAAAAGATGCGGAGCAGATATCCACGCGTATTTGAGACTCCAGGTATGTTTCTAGACCCGTTCGAGGACGACTGAATGTTTAAGAGGGGGAGGATGTAACGACCCGGCCGGTCGTTTCGAGCGTTATAGTCCCGTTTTCCCATTTTCCACTTCTTTTTGTGTTATTCAACTATATTATATTATATCAGGTTAGTTGGTTCGGGACCGGAGTGATTTCAAAGTGAATTGAGACACTTAGTCTCTTAAGTAGAAACTTAAGTTGAAAAAGTCAACCGGATGTTGACCTATGTATAAACACTCTCGGATTTGAATTCTGATGGTTCTGTTAGCTTCGTTAGGTGATTTTGGTCTAACGAGTGCGTCCGGAATATGATTTTGGAGGTCCGGAGCGGAATTAGGCTTGAATTGGCCAAAGTTGGAAATTGGGCTATTTCGGTCGGTAGTGGAAAATTTGATATCGAGGTCGGAATGGAATTCCGGAAGTTGGTGTACGTTCGTAATGTCATTTGTGACATGTGTGAAGAATTTGAGGTCATTCGGACGTGGTTTGCTTGGTTTCGGCATCGGTTGCCGAATTTGGAAATTTAGAAGTTCTTAGGCTTGAATCCGAGGGTAATGTGATAATTTAATGATGTTTTGAGTGATTCGAAGGTTTGACTAAGTTAGTATGTTGATATATGACTTGTTGGTATTTTTGATTGAGATCCCGAGGGCCTCGGGGTGATTCCGAGTGGTTAACGGATTTGTCAAAGTTGGAAAATGCAGTTGAAGCTGCTGCTACTGCTATTTACGCACATGGGGAAGGAGGAGTCGCAGGTGCGAGGCCGCTGGTACGCGTGGGGAGTTTGCAGGTGCGGGTAATGCTGGGCTAGGCAGGATGCGCAGGTGCGAGAAGGGTATCGCATTTGCGAGCCCGCAGGTGCGAGACCTGGGGCGCAAATGCGGAAAGAAGGAAGAAGGCTGGCTTCACAGATGCGGCACACCATGCGCAGGTGCGCAAGTGCAGGTGCGACGAGTTTGGGCAGATAAGTGAGTTGCACAGGTGCGGCTCCTTGGACCGCAGGTGCGGTCACACGGGTGCGAGTAAAAGGCCACAGGTGCGAGAAGCTGGGCAGATGGTACATATTGCACACTTCGCGAATCTGGTTCATTTCCACCATTTTCAAGTCGGTTTTTGAAGCTTTTGGAGTGATATTTGAAGGGCGATTCATAGGCTATTAGTGAGGTAAGTTGCTTGAGCCCTAATACTCGTATATATGGTGATTTCCCGTTGCTTAATCATGTAATTAGTGAAAATGAGGGGTTAGGGCTTGAAATCGTTTGAGAGTAATTTAAGGATTTGAAGGACCAAACGATGTCGGATTTTGATGAATTTGGTATGGCTAGACTCGTGAGTGAATGAGCTTTCTAGTTTTGTGAATTTGGTCAGATTTCGAGATGTGGGGCCGGGGGCCGGGTTTGAGCCAATTTCGGGTTTCGGTCTAATTTTGTAGCTTTTCTTGTGGAATTCATTCCATTAGCGTATATTGATGGTATTGTACTGATTATGAATAGATTTGGAGCATTTGGAGGCCGACTCCAGAGGCAAGAGCATTCCGCGGTAGAGATTTGACCGGTTTGAGGTATGTAACGATTGTAAATCTAGTCCTGAGGTATTTCGTATCATTCTACTATTTTGAAGTGATGCTCATGCTAGGTGACGGGCGTGTGGGCGTGCACTGTTGGGGATTGTGACTTGGTCTGTCCCGTAGCAACTGTAAAGTTGCATATTTTGTGGAAATTATATGATACTTATGTGTTTTTAGAAAGAGTTTCTGGTAATTGGGTTGAATGCCATGTTTGGGCATTCTGCCAGTGGTGTTTGGACCCTTAGGGGTTTTATTTTATTTTTATTATCCTCTCACTATTTTCGATTGAAATCTATACTCAGTCATGGTTATACCTGTTTACTGCATAACTCAGTTTTATTATTCGATTTTGATGCATATAAATGTTGTTTTGGGTTGAGCACCCTGTTTTTACTGAAATGCCCGAGTGGCTTGAGATGTTTATGACTGAGTGAGGCTGCTGGCCTGATTTGTGAGGATATTTATGGGATTGGGCTGCACGTCGCAGCATATTGCATATTTATGGGATCGGGCTGCACGCCGTAGCATGTTTGATATAGGCCGAGGGCCTAAGTGATTATGCCATGATTTGGCTTGATATAGCGCTTGGGCTGAAGGAACCCCTCCGAAGTCTGTACACACCCCCAGTGAGCGCAGGTATGTCACGCCCCAAACTCAGGGAGCGCGACCGGCGCTCAACCGAGAGAACCCGGCCGAGCAAGCCTATTAGACTTACTTCTACCCAAACTCACCCATGAATAAAGAGGATATGTACTCCATTAATCAATCACTGAGAAGATTTTATTAACAACTTCCTTTTTCATTTCCATTAGTAGCTTCATTCATAACTTCGAAAACATTACGAGTTTATAGAATTAATGAAAAACATAATTTCCAAGTACCAACATTTCTAGTTCAATTCCCAACACCAACCATAACCCACAACCTGTCTACGGAGCCTCTAAATACAATAGAAGAGTAATATGGAAATGCAGGCAACAAGGCCCCGGCTATACCTCAAAACACTGTACATGAGAATAAAAAGATGCATGACCCCGAAATGAGGTGGGGCTCACCAAATCAGCTAAAAAGAGTGTACTGCTATCACTGATCAATGCCGCATACTGAAGAACCACATTCATCTATTAAAGATGCAGCGCCCCGGGCAAAAGGGACGTTAGTACTATCGAATAGCACTAGTATGTATAGCTAAAAATCCTCTTTCAAAATAGAATGCCCTTATAAGAAAAGGCAACACATAGAAACAACAAGTCACAATCAACAATATCCAAACATTCAGTTAAAACATAAAACTTTCCAAAATACAAACTTCATATATAACTTTGGTTGGGAGATCATTAGCACTGATATACCACCGTCTTTGTTAGCACGGAGTCCGATCACGCCCGATCGGCTAGGCCATCTCCCCACGAACAATGTGGTTTGACATGTGATGCGAAAGAAAGTTGTTACCAAGAGTAGTACCACCATATGCGCAATATGGCATCTGATCTCCACCCGATCAACTAGGCTGCCTTCCCACATATGTCATGCGGGTTGACTATTCCAATCCACAAAGGTTCCAGTTTCATCCCAATTAAGGGTAATAATATCACAATCCACCCCTACAGCGGCACGTGTAGTTTCAGGTGTGGGCCTTATGACCCACCCATCCTCGGTATTGCTAATGATGCTCCCAAAAATAGTTTTGATTTGATTTGCAAACAGAAATATCATAAATACAATTGTACTCACCTCAACATCTTTCACATTGTATGAATTCTCATTAGTATTTCCAGTCATTCACAACGACAATATTTCCTTGGCTCATTAGGCCATTCACAAGATTCTTTATTCCTAGCACGATGGCCATATTTCATATTCTACACTTTCACCTCTTTCAATTTCAACGATCACCATCAAGTATCAACATATATGATATTTTAAAAATCATATACTTCAAATCCATTTGAATTGGAAACTTCAAACACAAATGGTTTCTTCCCAAAGAATGAAGCATAACAACCAACAATAGAAACACACATGAAAAATCATAAACAGTCAATACACCATTTACTCTTGCAATACTCTTCCCTAGAAATGACAATGTACAATTTCAACACATGAGTATATAGAACTCGAATCACGCTGGATATATTTATAAATCAAAGCATTAGTTAAAGCAGCCATTAATGGGCATAAATTTAGTACAAAAGCTTTTACACAATTCTATCTTTCATTGAAACACGACTCGAAGCCATAACCTTTTAATACGTAACCCTTAATTTGAAACTTACAGAAACATTATGGAATTCAATTCCAAAAGAGAAAGTTTAGCCAACATACCTCAATTGCGCTTCTTTAGACTCTACAATTTTTCGGAACCCTTAGCAACCTCAATCTATTTTAGCAATATACAAATTGAACCCAAAATTAGGAAAACGTTCATAGTTATAGTTCACTTTTTATTTTTCCCACACCCCTTATCACATGCATGCAAGATAAACCACCCTCATACCCATAAAGTATCACACTAATACCCCATTATATCTATGTTTGAAATTAAGAGCTGGGATGATGAAGCCTTACCTTTAAGGGTGAATAATTTTAGTGCTTTACTTGAATATTTCCAAGGCTTTGAGCGATGATTGAAGATCAATTTGAGGAAAATGTAGACCCTCCCTCTTGAACCCTCTCTCTCTCACTCTAGAAACATCTAAAAATGAGCTCAAACTAGACCTAAGGGGTATTTTAACGGAATGGGGGTTGGGTTTTAAATTAAGAAAATGGGTGCCCCGACACAGGTCTGCGGTCGCATATGCGAACGCATAATGGTTATGCGGTCCGCAAAGTGACCGCAGAAATAGCCCTCAGGGGCCTAAACTTACGGCCCAGGTATGCAACCAGTATGCGGTCTGCATACTCATTCTGCGGTCGCATAATGCACCACAGAACTCCCTCCGCAAAAACTCAAGAGGGATTATGCAATCGATATGCGGTCGCATAATCGACTTCAAAACTGACCTCAAGTTGGCCAAACTTACTGCTTCACTCTGCGGCCATTATGCAGTCCACAGAGTGATTATGCGGTCGCATAATGGGCCACATAAACGCACTATTCCGCCAAAAACTTTTCTTTATTTTTCGGTGCATTGTTCAACCCAAAAAGTCTGAAACTCTTATACCATCCTCAAACATGTAAGCCTACTCCGGCACCACGAAACTTTGTATTCACTTGCGAATATTACAGGGCTGTACACTGAAATACTTCAAAATTTTTCGGGGTGTTACATTCTCCCCCGCTTAGGATCATTCATCCTCGAATGAGGGTCAAAATCCGTCATTAGCATTCAATGTGGTTCAACTGTTGGTTCACACACACCAGTAGTTTCAAAATTTGGCTAACTCCCTAAATTTCAGAAAAGAATTCGCCAGAGTCTCCCTTGTAACTGGGCCTATCCACCTGCCAGAGTAACACCAAAATAATTCCTAAAAACACATCCATAACATGAAAAAACATCACCATGTATAACAACGTCACTAATCTCATCATTACAGGCATTAATGAAAAACATAATTTCCAAGTACCAACATTTCTAGTTCAATTCCCAACATCAACCATTACGAGTTGGGAAAACATTACGAGTTTATAGAATTAATGAAAAACATAATTTCCAAGTACCAACATTTCTAGTTCAATTCCCAACATCAACCATAACCCACAACCTGTCTACGGAGCCTCTAAATACAATAGAAGAGTAATATGGAAATGCAGGCAACAAGGCCCCGGCTATACCTCAAAACACTGTACATGAGAATAAAAAGATGCATGACTCCGAAATGAGGTGGGGCTCACCAAATCAGCTAAAAAGAGTGTACTGCTATCACTGATCAATGCTGCCTACTGAAGAACCACCTTCATCAATCCCTTTAGTACATTTATTAAAGTGTACTAAAGGGACGTTAGTACTGTCGAATAGCACTAGTATGTATAGCTAAAAATCCTCTTTCAAAATAGAATGCCCTTATAAGAAAAGGCAACACATAGAAACAACAAGTCACAATCAACAATATCCAAATGTCCAGTTAAAACATAAAACTTTCCAAAATACAAACTTCATATATAACTTTGGTTGGGAGATCATTAGCACTGATATACCACCGTCTTTGTTAGCACGGAGTCCGATCACGCCCGATCGGCTAGGCTATCTCCCCACGAACAATGTGGTTTGACATGTGATGCGAAAGAAAGTTGTTACCAAGAGTAGTACCACCATATGCGCAATATGGCATCTGATCTCCACCCGATCAACTAGGCTGCCTTCCCACATATGTCATGCGGGTTGACTATTCCAATCCACAAAGGTTCCAATTTCATCCCAATTAAGGGTAATAATATCACAATCCACCCCTACAGCGGCACGTGTAGTTTCAGGTGTGGGCCTTATGACCCACCCATCCTCGGTATTGCTAATGATGCTCCCAAAAATAGTTTTGATTTGATTTGCAAACAGAAATATCATAAATACAATTGTACTCACCTCAACATCTTTCACATTGTATGAATTCTCATTAGTATTTCCAGTCATTCACAACGACAATATTTCCTTGGCTCATTAGGCCATTCACAAGATTCTTTATTCCTAGCACGATGGCCATATTTCATATTCTACACTTTCACCTCTTTCAATTTCAACGATCACCATCAAGTATCAACATATATGATATTTTAAAAATCATATACTTCAAATCCATTTGAAATGGAAACTTCAAACACAAATGGTTTCTTCCCAAAGAATGAAGCATAACAACCAACAATAGAAACACACATGAAAAATCATAAACAATCAATACACCATTTACTCTTGCAATACTCTTCCCCAGAAATGACAATGTACAATTTCAACACATGAGTATATAGAACTCGAATCACGCTGGATATATTTATAAATCAAAGCATTAGTTAAAGCAGCCACTAATGGGCATAAATTTAGTACAAAAGATTTTACACAATTCTATCTTTCATTGAAACACGACTCAATGCCATAACCTTTTAATACGTAACCCTTAATTTGAAACTTACAGAAACATTATGGAATTCAATTCCAAAAGAGAAAGTTTAGCCAACATACCTCAAGTGCGCTTCTTTAGGGTGAATAATTTTAGTGCTTTACTTGAATATTTCCAAGGCTTTGAGCGATGATTGAAGATCAATTTGAGGAAAACTTAGACCCTCCCTCTTGAACCCTCTCTCTCTCACTCTAGAAACATCTAAAAATGAGCTCAAAATAGACCTAAGGGGTATTTTAACGGAATGGGGGTCGGGTTTTAAATTAAGAAAATGGGTGCCCCGACACAGGTCTGCGGTCGCATATGCGAACGCATAATGGTTATGCGGTCCGCAAAGTGACCGTAGAAATAGCCCTCAGGGGCCTAAACTTACGGCCCAGGTATGCAACCAGTATGCGGTCTGCATACTCGTTCTGCGGTCGCATAATGCACCGCAGAACTCCCTCCGCAAAAACTCAAGAGGGATTATGCAATCGATATGCGGTCGCATAATCGACTTCAAAACTGACCTCAAGTTGGCCAAACTTACTGCTTCACTCTGCGGCCATTATGCGGTCCACAGAGTGATTATGCGGCCGCATAATGGGCCACATAAACGCGCTATTCCGCCAAAATATTTTCTTTATTTTTTGGTGCATTGTTCAACCCAAAAAGTCCAAAACTCTTATACCATCCTCAAACATGTAAGCCTACTCCGGCACCACGAAACTTTATATTCACTTGCGAATATTATGGGGCTTTACACTGAAATACTTTAAAATTTTCTGGGGTGTTACATTCTCCCCCGCTTAGGATCATTCGTCCTCGAATGAGGGTCAAAATCCGTCATTAGCATTCAATGTGGTTCAACTGTTGGTTCACACACACCAGTAGTTTCAAATTTTGGCTAACTCCCTAAATTTCAAAAAAGAATTCGCCAGAGTCTCCCTTGTAACTGGGCCTATCCACCTGCCAGAGTAACACCAAAATAATTCCTAACAACACATCCACAACTTGACAAAATATCACCATGTATAACAACGTCACTAATCTCATCATTACAGGCATTATACTATCAATAGTGGTATCTGGACATGAGTTGCACATAGTTAAATCATAACACATAGAAGTATCTTTCAAATCACAATCATTTAACTATACACTCAAGTGGGAACATTTTATTTCCTTAACACTTTTGCCCCTCCATGTGGTCTCCTCGACTTACAGACTTTGTCATAACACATTAACGGAGACAATCTCAACTCCCTGACTTTTCTAACAAGGATAGCAAATAGTTGCTCCTCACAATCCCATTATCCGTTATCTTCACCTTATTAGACATAGACACATGAAACACCGGGTACACGGAGAACAATAAGAGGGAAACATCATACTCATAGTTTAGCCTATTTCCTTTCAAAATTCCATAAGTCCTAATGTGACTTTACATACTTTACCTTTATTAACAATTCACATAGCATCTTCATGCAGAAAATATTTAGAATAACCCATTCACTTTCTTCAACTCTAAATCTCCACGCCGAACACCCAAACTAAACCTTTGGCAACCTCCAACAATTTCTCTAAGATGTGCTAGCTTAACTATGACCATAAAATTTCCTATCCCATATATTTGATCACGGGATGATGCTTCTTGTTTGACATGTCTGAACCTACAATACTTGATAGATTTGCTACAAACATGAACAACGAGGTTCGAGATTTTGCTGGGAATATTCAAGAATCCATCAACGTGCTGAGAACGGCATTTCAGGAAGTTATATCCTAAGAGACATGAAGGACACTACCAATAGTACTGACATGGAGATCCGTTGTGGTGACACCATCGATTCAACAAAGGAGTCATAGAGTTGCCTAGTAGGCATGGATAATGTAGGTATCAGGTTCATGATTAGGAGATTTAAATAAATGAGTCATTTTAGACATGTGACATATGGAAGGCATGGTCTGGAGGATAAATATATTAGCGTCAGTTATTCTTGGAATAATATGAGCCAAGAAAAGGACAACAATAATTGTTTCATTCCATACGTGCCTTATTTAGCAATGGCAGGCCTCAAAGAGAAATAACACTTATGTGACACCAGTCGCCTCTTGGAATGTAGTGAAAATCAGCTTAACTTGAAATTAGAATATTCTAGCACCCTGAATGTGATATTGGTTTCAAGATATACAAAGTTGCATTACACTCTTAACAGTAACTAGCACAAGGAATCTACGCCATAAGCTTACGAGGATGAAAAGAAGTTGAACACTTGTGAGATTATTATCATTCCCACAGCTTAACCTTTGCCAATATTTGATCCTACGTGAGAGGACTAGAGATACGGCGAGTTTGTCTTTCAATTCAATATGCTCATCATAAGGCTGCTCAACTTTCAATTTCACACAAGTAGAATCATGTAACTAGGACATCTTAATGTTGGATGAAATCATGTATTAGTTAGAGAGAATGAACACTTTGCCGCGAGCTAGACATGATTTTGCCATAACAACTCTCAAGTTGCCATTTCAGGCCAATTCACGGGCAACCACAATACTGGGACCATGGTGAGTTACTCAGTGAGGCATGATCTAGGCGGACATGAAAAGTCATACTGAGATGGGTAAACAACAAGACCTCCATGTGATGAATTTGTGATAAATCTCAAGTTGCTCAGAAACTTTATGCTGATAAGTGGCCCCTTTCAATTGGCATGGAGTAGAATAATTGTTCCAACCATAGAAGTCACATATACCGGAGAGGAAAACAGTGACTCAATAAGGATCTCAACACTTGGCTGCTTTCCATTAGATATGATACCGCACAGGTAAATATTACGGTGATGCATGTATAGGCACAAATGAGCAGATGTTATCCGTTTGAATCAAAAGGTTCCGTACGAAATTCATCAGGTATTTTCCCTTGTTGAGAACTTAGGGAAGCAGTGGGAAGTATTAACCTAGGGTTATAACGCAATTCAAGGAACCCATTATAGAACTCAATTTCTCAAGAGGTTGTAAATATAAGGAATTGTGATAAAGAGGCTTCACGAATACGGTGCCTCGTTCTAAGAGTAGATACAGAGAACGACTCATAAAGTTGTTTCGGTTCTATCCCAACTTCCATAGTAACATAAGAGGTGACATATGACAAAGTGGAACCGGGATCAATAAGAACATACACATCATAAGATCGGATAGTCAATATACATGTAACCGCATCTGGAGAAGCCTCAAACTTTTGACGTCTCCTTATAGCATAAAACTTGTTGGGCCCTCCCGAGCTTTGAATATCACCACTAGATGTTCCACGCCCTGCAGGCCTTATATTGCCTCTAGCTGGGGGAGGCGTTGTGGATGTAGTAGCTACAGAACTGGGTGGTTGTGCCATACCCTTGCCCATGCTCTGGTGAGACAAGTAACAATCTCTTTGAAAGTGGCTCATCATACCACACTTGTAGCATACTTTTGTACCATAGTGACACACTCCTGGATGGCATCTCTCACACTTCACACAACGGGGATGAGGTCCGCTGAACTGACTGGTCTTACTGACATGATATTTACCCTTTTGCATACATCATAACCATATCCCTTATCCTTCCTCCAAGCTTCCAATGTGGGATTAACAATTCCAGCACCGGATTGCTGTGTGGGCCTTTGGAATTGCCCAAAGATACCACCTCTAACACGCTGCTGAGCATACTCACAACACGGCGCCAAATATTCCATCCCCGCATGACGGACATAACTGGATGGGTGTACCCAACCTAGGACATTTGTTCTTCTTGTGCCCCCTCTTTCCACAACCATAACATATTTCAAGGGTCATCCAACATGTTCCCAAGTGTCGCTTCTTGCAAATCACACAATCTGGTTCATTAGCATCAACAACCCTCTTTCGTTTCTTAGATACTCTCACCACACGATCCGATGGTGCGGTGACAGTAGTAGGAATAAGGACACTTCCTTTAGCAAAAGTTCTTCTAACCCCTCCATGGCTCGATGCCTTCTCCCAACAAACTCTTGTGTAATCTTCCCCAGATTCAATAGAGCCGTCATTTCCTC
This sequence comes from Nicotiana tomentosiformis, assembly GCF_000390325.3. Taxonomy (NCBI): domain Eukaryota; kingdom Viridiplantae; phylum Streptophyta; class Magnoliopsida; order Solanales; family Solanaceae; genus Nicotiana; species Nicotiana tomentosiformis. The sequence goes on along the minus strand of NC_090812.1, from coordinate 133,956,686 downwards.
CTCGTTGTTTTAAACTCGTGGATTACTCATCTGAAAAATATCATGAGACATAATGAGGAAATTAGCTTCCTATCTTGAGCTCTATCGCACGATTCTGGAGTATCAAAGAAGTGTGAAATTCCTAAATGTCCAAGTAGCCTCCTCATTATAGATGTGGTCGACAAAACACCGATAAGAAGGACTCTACTAGACACGACTCCGAGATATCCTAGGACACTTTAAAACCTTAGGCTTTGATACCAAGTTTGTCACGCCCCAAAATCAGGGAGCGCGACCAGCGCTCAACCGAGAGAACCCGGCCGAGCAAGCCTATTAGACTTACTTCTACCCAAACTCATCCATGAATAAAGAGGATATGTACTCCATTAATCAATCACTGAGAAGATTTTATTAACAACTTCCTTTTTCATTTCCATTAGTAGCTTCATTCATAACTTCCAAAACATTACGAGTTTATAGAATTAATGAAAAATATAATTTCCAAGTACCAACATTTCTAGTTCAATTCCCAACATCAACCATAACCCACAACCTGTCTACGGAGCCTCTAAATACAATAGAAGAGTAATATGGAAATGCCGGCAACAAGGCCCCGGCTATCCTCAAAACACTGTACATGAAAAGCAAAAGATACATGACCCCGAAATGAGGTGGGGCTCACCAAATCAGCTGAAAAGAGTGTACTGCTATCACTGATCAATGCCGTCTACTGAAGAACCACATGCATCCATTAAAGATGCAGCGCCCCCGGCAAAAAGGACGTTAGTACTGTCGAATAGCACTAGTATGTATAGCTAAAAATCCTCTTTCAAAATAGAATGCCCTTATAAGAAAAGGCAACACATAGAAAAAACAAGTCACAATCAACAATATCCAAACGTCCAATTAAAACATAAAAATTTCGAAAATACAAACTTCATATATAATTTTGGTTGGGAGATCATTAGCACCGATATACCACCATCTTTGTTAGCACGGAGTCCAGTCACACCTGATCGGCTAGGCCATCTCCCCACGAACAATGTGGTTTGACATGTGATGCGAAAGAAATTTGTTACTAAGAGTAGTACCCGCATATGCGCAATATGGCGTCTGATCTCCACCCGATCAGCTATGCTGCCTTCCCACATATGCCGTGCGGGTTGACTTTTCCAATCCACAAAGGTTCCAGTTTCATCCCAATTAAGGGTAATAATATCACAATCCACCCCTACACCGGCACGTGTAGTTTCAGGTGTGGGCCTTATGACCCACCCTTCCTCGGTATTGCTAATGATGCTCCCAAAAATAGTTTTGATTTGATTTGCAAACAGAAATATCATAAATACAATTGTACTCACATCAACATCTTTCACATTGTATGAATTCTCATTTGTATTTCCAGTCATTCACAACGACAATATATCCTTGGCTCATTAGGCCATTCACAAGATTCTTTATTCCTGGCACGATGGTCATATTTCATATTCCACACTTTCACCGCTTTCAATTTCAACGATCACCATCAAGTATCAACATATAGGATATTTTAAAAATCATATACTTCAAATCCATTTGAAATGGAAACTTCAAACACAAATGGTTTCTTCCCAAAGAATGAAGCATACCAACCAACAATAGAAACACATATGAAAAATCATAAACAGTCAATACACCATTTACTCTTGCAATACTCTCCCCCAGAAATGACAATGTACAATTTCAACACAAGAGTATATAGAACTCGAATCATACTGGATATATTTATAAATCAAAGCATTAGTTAAAGCAACCACTAATGGGCATGAATTTAGTACAAATGATTTTAGACAATTCTATCTTTCATTGAAACACGACTCAAAGAAATAACCTTTTAATACATAACCCACACTTTGAAACTTACAGAAACATTATGGAATTCAATTCCAAGAGAGAAAGTTTAGCCAACATACCTCAATTGTGCTTCTTTAGACTCTACAATTTTTCGGAACCCTTTGGAACCTCAATCTATTTTAGCAATATACAAATTGAACCCAAAATAAGAAAAAGGTTCATGGTTCTAGTTCACTTTTTATTTTTCCCACACCCCTTATCACATGCAGGCAAGATAAACCACCCTCATACCCATGAAGTATCATACTAATACCCAATTATAACTATGTTTGAAATTAAGAGCTCGGGTGATGAAGCCTTACCTTTTAGGGTGAAGAATTTTAGTGCTCTACTTGAATATTTCCAATGCTTCGAGCGATGATTGAAGATCAATTTGATGAAAACTTAAACCCTCCCTCTTGAACCCTCTCTCTCTCACTCTAGAAACATCTGAAAATTAGCTTAAAATAGACCTAAGGGGTATTTTAATGGAATGGGGGTCGGGTTTTAAATTAAGAAAATGGGTGCCCCGACACAGGTCTGTGGTCGCATATGCGACCGCATAATGGTTATGCGGTCTGCAAAGTGACCGCAGAAATGGCCCTCAGGGGCCTCAACTTACGGCCCAGGTATACGACCAGTATGCGGTCCGCATACTCATTCTGCGGTCGCATAATGCACCGCAGAACTTCCTCCGCAAAAACTCAAGAGGGATTATGCAATCGATATGCGGTCCGCATATCGATTATGTAGTCGCAAAACTGACCTCAAGTTGGCCAAACTTACTGCTTCACTCTGCGGCCGTTATGCGGTCCGCAGAGTGATTATGCGGCCGCGTAATGGGCCACATAAACACGCTATTCCGCCAAAAAATTTTCTTATTTTTTCGGTGCATTGTTCAACCCAAAAAGTCCGAAACTATTATACCATCCTCAAATACGTAAGCCTACTCCGGCACCACGAAACTTTGAATTCACTTGCGAATATTACGAGGCTTTACACTGAAATACTTCAAAATTTTCTGGAGTGTTACAAGGTACCTACTGAGTGCGAGTGTCGAGTGCCGAGTGCTGAGTGACTGGGAGACATGAGTGATTGTGAGTTATGCCCGAGTGGCATGAGTGATTGTGAGGTATGCCCGAGTGGCAAGAGTGATTGTGAGGTTTGCCCGAGGGGCTGTTTATGATTTAAAAAATTTTGCACACCTTTGCATTTTTCCTCTGATTGAGAGCTGTTGAAAAATATCCTTAAATGATTTTTACTAGAACTGGGTTTAAACGAGATATTTTGATTCAAATCCTGATTTTAAAAGCATGAGGTATTTTACTGAGATTCCATGATATGAACGTTATATGCTTTATTGCTCGTCACTACTGCTCAATCTTTATTTATTGTTGTTACTTACTGAGTTGGCGTACTTATATTACTCCCTGCACCTTGTGTGCAGATCCAGGTGTAGCTGGACACGGTAGCGGTTGTTGATTGTTCTATTTGCAAATTTTCTCGAAGATAGCAAGGTAGCTGTTTGGCGATCACAGCCCCTGCTCTTCTCCCTCTAATCTTCCTCTAGTTGTATTTAGCTATTTTCCAGGCTGAGTTAGCCTTGACATTGTTAGACAGATTGTAGTAGATGCTCATGACTAGTGACACCCCGTTGTCGGACTTTTCCTTCCGCACTTTTATTTTGATTTGAACTCATTTACAAAGGTTTTTATGTTAAATAACATTGAAATTATGTTTGAAATGAAAATATCGGTTTGTTTTAGAAATGAGTCAGCTTGCCTAGTTTCACGATAGGCGCCATCACGACAGGGGTTAGTTTGGGTCGTGGCACCGGTTTAGATTGTCTAGTCTTTTCCCATGCCTTTGATTAAATTGTCATAACATGAGATATCTCGTTGTTAGGATACTCTCACATGCTCTATTTGACGTTGTTAGCACTTGTCGTACCTCTTACTTGTTGTTTGGCCCTTATATGCCTTAGCTAAAGTTATTGCCTTCCTTATTGCCTTGTTACCTCTTAACTGTTGAGTTCTTCTATGACTATGTGCATATCTGCTATATGTCCAAATTGTTGTGATTGCCTACTTAGTTATCACTTGCCTTACATGTCTTGTCATTTTGTAAAGGTTGTTGTATTCTTTTGATTTTATGTGGTTCCCTTGTTGCCGTGTACTCATACCCTTGATTGTAGAAATTTTGGTAAATTTGGTTATTGAATTATTGTTGTTGATTTAAATTATTGTACGGGGGATTGGGTTGCACGCCGCAACATGTGAAATAAGGGAGTTGGTGGAATAAGAGAGGATATTTATATTGTGATATTGTTATTGTACGGTGGGATCGGGTTGCATGCCGCAACAGGTGAAATAAAGGTAGATTATTGTGGTGAAATAAGGGTGAATTATGATATTAATATTATATGGTGGGATCGGGTTGCGCGCCGCAACATATTTTGTTAATTGTTATGATATTGATATTGATATTGTACGGTGGGGTCAGGTTGCACGCCGCAACAGGTAAAATAAGGATGGATTATTATGGTGAAATAAGGGTGAATTATGAAGTTGATCTTATATGGTGGGATCGGGTTGCGCATCACAACATATTTTGTATTTTGTATTCCTTGCTTTATCGTATTGGCTTCAGTTCCTTCGTACGAGACTCTGGGAATTCGTAATTCTGGTTGTCACTGTTTTTCTAAGGGTTGAGTTATTGTCATTGACTTATTGTCTTGCCGTCATTTCCTGAGCTCTTTTCCTAATACTATCATTCTGGTGAATTGATTTTCAAGGTGAATTTACTACGTTGAGTCATTACTTCCCGCCTTGCTGAGTTGTTAGTAATATAGTGATTTAAAATAAAATAATTAATATCATGCTACCTTGTGTGACTTTTCAGTTAGAACTCGCCGTATATTTCAGTATTTACTATTTCTAATAATTGTTATATTTTATTTCAATTGATTTCTCAACTAAATCACCTTAATCTGTCTGAGGTTTTTATTTTACTTAAAAAGGAATTGTTATTATGTTTTAATTTAATAAATTTATATTAAATGCAATAGCTTATTCGATGTTGTATTTTATTTGAAAATATTATTTTTTTTCACTTAAATAATTTATAAAATAAACTCATCTTTCTCGCTGATTTCCTACTTTGTCTAGAAACTATAAATTTACTTTATGATATATAGATGGAATCTCTTGAATATCTTAATTAGCATTTGACACGGATATTATGTACTGAGTAGCACGTGGATTTTATCGTGCAAAGTGACATGGAAAGATGTGGGCATAAGGTGTCGTGTGTGTTAAAGGTTTGGAAGATGTGATTTATGGTATGAGATTACGAGAATTAGGATTATTGGAATCGTGTATTAGAAACGATTTGATTGGTTGAGTTGATATTATTTTCCCTACTTGAGCACATTTACACTTTTCTGTATCCCAGCTATGTTGTTGTTTAATTACTTGGCTATTTCTTGTTGCCATTCGTGTTTTCCTTGTCGCTACTACTGTTTGTAATCCGATTTTATTTTGCTATTGGTATTGCTTGATATTCGTTCCTTGTTAGCTTTATGTTATATCCTGCACAGGTTTATATGTTCAGTAGGTGTCTTGACCTGGCCTCGTCACTACTCTACCGAGGTTAGGCTTGACACTTACTGGGTACCACCGTAGTGTACTCATGCTACGTTTCTGCATATTTTGTTTTGTGCAGAACCAGGTACCTCGGACGAGTTGGTTTTGAAACTTATGCTTGGTGAGGCTGGAGACTTCAAGGTACACCTGCTGGGCGTTCGCAGGCTCCAAAGTCACCTTCTATTGTATTTATTTCCATTGTTTCCTTTTGTTCCGGAACAGTGATGTATTCATTATGTAAAATTTCTCCTAGAAAGGCTTATGACTTGTACTACCGGTTTTGGGATTGTAAATTGTATAGAAATTTTTTTTCGAAATTGTTCGATGTTAGTAAGCATTGTCGTTATTTCAGTTAATGTTAGGCTTACCTAGTTTTAGAGAATAGGTGCCATCACGACTCATTCGGAGGGATTTTGGGTCGTGACAAAATCGTGGGGAATAGCTTGGTTATAATGTTGTTATTGTTGTTATGCTTGTAAATACGTTTAGTATGTTGATGATGTTGTAATAGCAGGACAGGCGACCACACAATACCTAGAAGTTGTCTATCTTTTTATATCTTGTTGGGCTGTTTGATGTTACTTTTATGATGGATATAAGGTTGGAATGTAATGTCAATTTCACGACCCTAATTTTCTTCAGTAGGATGTCGTGATGGCACCTAGTCTCTACGACTAAGTAAGACTAATATTTAATAATAACTTGACATAAATAATTAACAAAGATACTAAAGCAAGTCTAGTAAACTGATATAATCTTCTGAAACAGAATCTCGACAATACACTTCCCAAAACCGGCAGAACTGATTCATAACTCTATAGAGTAAGCTAAAACGTCTACTGCATCACTGTTTGAATGAAAAATACAACAAGGGTAAGGTAACGAAAAGTGACTTTGTCGCCTGCAGACACCGAGCAGGCATACTTTGAAATCTCCATAAGCAGCTAGCAGTCGATCACTAACGTCCGACATGAGCAGACGTATAACACCCCGGAAAATTTTGTTGTACTTGAGCGCTAGTAAGACAGTTGATGTGCGCTCATTATATTAGTTTGTGTGTAGACAAGGACTATTAATATAATAGATATCAATTGGATATGATAATAAATTTACTGTCACAACCCAAACCGATGGGCCGCGACGGGCACCCGGTACCTTACTCAACCGAGTACCAACGTAACGTATCTTTCTTATTATATCATCATATACACGTGACATACGGGCCTAATAGGCCAACATGATCATTTATAAACTCAAAACATAGGTAGACAAGGTCGTACAGTCTTTCACGTACACGACATATGTCTACAAGCCTCTAAGAGTACATAATTATCACAAAGGTCGGGACAGAGCCCCTTCATACCAAACAATACACATCTAAATCGTACTGACCAAACAAGTAACTCCGGAGCAAATGCAGCGCACCAACATCTTCCGCTGAGCTGATAACCTACTTGGAGGGCTCTCGTCCTGTCTATCGGAACCTGCAGGCATGAAACGTAGTGTCCCCATGCAAAAGGGATGTCAGTACAAATAATGTATCGAGTATGTAAGGAATGAAAATCAGTAAACAATAGACATGAGAAAAACATGGAGTAAAAGACATGTATGTCTTAATAAATTTGTGAATCATTAATATTTATAATGTCGTGCATATGCATATAAAATGTCATACCATGCATAGGTATATGTGTACATAACATCATCGAGCCTCTGAGGGTATTCCATCATATCATCTCGGCCAATGTGGGCAATTCATCAACGTATACCAGCTGATCAGGTGGTGGTGCATATATAACGCCGTAACATTTTCCCATATCCCATATACATATAATATACGCGTATATAACGCCATCTGGTCATGGGTCAATGTACATATATAAATGCATGAAATGCATAAGAAATACGTAAATAAAATTTCTCTGAATGTCATAAAATCAATATGCCTTTCGGATAAACTTTATCAAATACGTATTTTTCTGAGACCCATGAACAGAAGATATAATAATAATTCACACGGGGAATCAAAAATATAGATACCTTTAATACTTCTATGAATAGTGTCAGTTATGGAAGTTGTGTATTTTCTGGTTTCGTTTGTATCGTATTGATCATGCCAGAAAGAGAGAAATGATAGCCTTAACATACCTGGAGTAGGGAAAAATCCATATGATATTCTTGGAAAAAGTTGCACCGTACTCCTTTAGAATCGTAAAATCTCACACTTGCTAAGTATTAAGTATTCTTGTATGAGATTTGAGTGTAGAAAATCACGTGTATAATTTGTATGAAATTATACACGGTTTTGATAATACACCAGTTTCAGCCATTGCCAAGTTGAGCTTAATTTTGTGCTCAACCGATGCCTATATCTTCTAATATCAAGGGGTAAGCAAACATTGGTTTGCATGTGTTAAAGTGATTATAATCATGTTCAGAGGCTAAAGAGGGGTGAATCTGATTTGGAGTATTTGAAAATGTGAATTTGAACATTTGTAGGAATTGACAAAAAAATGGCTAACGTTCTGATCTATTCACAACTTATAAATATTGCTACTGAAATGCGTCTCTTCTTTATTTAATGAGTATGACTCATGCTCTTTATGTCTTTCCACATCATCATAGTGACTTATGAGTCACAATCCTTAAATGGCTTTGCTGCCACGTTATGGATTTTGTCCAATAATTAATCATCAATTATCTTAATCAACTTGTTAATATCTCATTAACTAATTACCCACATAATTAATAATTATCTCACATTACTTAAAATACTACTCATGTTAACACACCCTATACATCATACCATCATAGTCATGTGGTACCTTGTATGGCACTAGTCCATAAATACCGAGTATTTTAGCTCGGGCCATATTTTATCCCAAATTGTCAAATTTCGACGAAACTCATTTTCTTTGATTCGTTTACCCTTTCACCTTCACGAGTTTACTCATTATTTATTTGAAATAGCATAATGCTTATAATCTCCAAATAATCGTGTCCTTGAACTGATGTCAATTATCTTACGATAAATTTAATGTACAATACTACAGGGTGTAACATCGTCGTAACAAATTACTGCGGTATGTAACATCGTCATAATAAATTACTGCGGAGCATAACATCGTCGTAATAAATTACTGCAGAGCGTAACATCGTCGTAATAAATTACTGCGGAGTGTAACATCGTCGTAATAAATTACTGCAAAACGTAATATCAACATAAAAATGCGAGGCGTAATATTTACGAGGCATATTAAAAGTGATGTGGGGTCTAAAAAGAGACCCAAGGCTAAGTCAAGTTGAAAATTATATGATGGGATAAAGTTTCAAGTGAGTTTGCACAAGACCTAATTTCAAATGAGCATAACTCTCATGATATGAAGAGTTATATGGTGTATTACCTATCAAAAGAAAGGTCTATGTCTCTAGTTTCTAACTATTTAAACCGTTTGTCATTTGAAGACTCCTATAAAAAGTTATGACTAAATATCCAAAGGATAGCAGAGGGTGATTTAGCGGCCAATTATGCGATCGCAAAAGTGGTTATGAGATCGCAAAAGAGGTTATGCGACCGCAAAACTGGTTGTAGACCTGGCCAGCGCAGCCCAGTTCTGGGCATCGATTTTGCGGTGCATTGTGCGACCCGCATACCCATTCTACGGTCCATTATGCGACGCAGACCTGATTTCGGAGGGTTAATTTTTCTATTTTCATAACCGACCCCATTTTGATAAATAGCCTTTGGGGTTTATTTTCGGGTGTTTTTCTGATGGTTTTAGAGAGAGGTAAGAGTATTTTAGAGAGAGAAGGAGGAAACCTAACATTCTAATTATCCAATCCTGCACCAATCTTCAAGAATTAAGGAAGCTAATTAAAAGATCTTCATCTAAGAGGTAAGGTTCCATACCCTGGTCTTTAATTTTGAGTTTGGGGTAAACGATGGGTGATTGGGAGTGTGATTCTTGGGTGTAAGAGTGTAACACCCCGAAAAAAAATTCGAAGTACTTAAGTGTAAAGTCCCGTAAAATTTCGCATTTGGGCAGAAAAATGCATTTCTGCGGCTCACTATGCGGCCACAGAATCACTCTGCGGACCACAAAATGGCCGCAGAGTGAGGCAGGAATGAACAAGTTGGAGATTAGGTTTGCGGCACAATATGCGACCACATACTAATTTTGCGATGCATTATGCGACCCCAGAACAAGTCTGTGGGCCGCATAATGACCGCAGACTGAGTCAGTCGTGCCTAGCTTTGGAGGCCAATTATGCGGCCTATTATGCGGACGACAGAATCATTATGCGATCGCATATGCGATCGCATATGCGACCGCATATCCTGTTTTGAAGCTTTATTTTTGGGTTTTTATAACCCGACCCTACTTCGTTAAATGTACGCAATGGGTCATTTCTTGAGCAAAAATCTGATATTTTGAGGGTTAGAGAGTGCCCTAGAATGGGAATGTGTTCCTCAACAATTTATTCATCAATTCTTGCTCAAGTCTTGGAAGATTAATAAGGAAATCTCACAAGTTCTTCATCTAAAAGGTAAGGTTCCATCTCCTAGTTTTTCAATTTCGAATTTGGAAAGAAGATGGTTGATTAGGAGTATGAATCTTAGGTATGAGAGTATTATTTATACATGCATATACCAATAAGATTTGTGGGAAGATTGTTGAGGTCGAATAAGTAAGGATTAGGTTATGGAGTGAAGGAAATCTTGTAGAAGAACCTTGTAGTGAAATTTGCACACCTAGTGTTTGATAAAATGCTCAAATGAGCTGAAACCATGAATACCTTCCTAATTTGTGTTCAATTTTGTTATGTCTCAAAATAGATTGGGATTGCTAGAATTTTTGGAATGTTGTAGTAATTTAAGGAAAGGTCAAAGCGAGGTATGTTGGCTAAACTTTCTCTCTTAGAATTGAATTCCATGATATTCCCGTAAGTTCCAAGTATGGTTGTCTCAAGTTCCTTATTCTATGTTCCGAGTTGTTCCCAGAAAATTCGATTGTCCCGAATAAGCAAAGTGTCGAGAATTGTGTAATCAAAACATTGTTCCAAAAGTTCCTATCACATTATGTTATCATTTGGGAATGTGTTCAAGAATGATATGTGTATTAAAATGCTATGTATTTGAGTCGTGTTCCAAATGAAGGTTATGATGCCAAATTGTGTGAGCAAATCTCAATATTATTAAGACTCTTAATTGCTCATATGTGCACCTCAAGTCTTTATTGAAAATGTCTTATTGTTGATAATCTATAAAGATGGTTGGAAGTGAAATAAGTGAATTGGGGATATAGAGTGTGGACAACGTGCCAAGAATTTAAGTCATGATTGTGGCAAGTAGTGCAAATGATTTGAGAGGATGCGATAAAGAATATGAAATAAGCCTCGACTCAGCAGTTTTAAAAGTTATTTGGAAAAATAGAATTGCCTAAAAGCTTTTGTACTCAATTCATGCCCATTAGTGGTTGCTTTAACTAATGCTTTACTTTATAAATATATCCAGTGTGATTCGAGTTCTATATACTCATGTGTTGAAATTATACATTTTCATTTCTGGGGAAGAGTATTGCAAGAATAAATGGTGCTTTGATTGTTTATGATTTTGATGCATGTTTCTATTGTTGGTTGGTATGCCCCATTCTTTGGGAAGAGGCCATTTGTGTTTAATGTTCCCATTACAAATGGATTTGAAGTATATGATTTTTGAAATATTCTATATATTGATATTTGATGATGATCTTTGAAATTGAAAGAGGTAAAAATGTGAAATATGAAATACGACCATCGTGCCAGGAATAAAGAATCTTGTGAATGGCCAAATGAGCCAAGGAAATATTATCGTTGTAAATGACTGGAAATACTAATGAGAATTTATACAATGTGAAAGATGTTGAGGTGAGTACAATTGTATTTATGTTACTTCTGTGTGCAAAAAAAAATCAAAAATATTTTTGGGAGCATCATTAGCAAAATCGAGGAAGGGTGGGTCATAAGGCCCATACCTGAAACTACACGTGCCGGTGTAGGGGTGGATTGTGATTATTCCCCTTATTTGGGATGAAATTGAAATATTGGAGAAATTGTGACATTATTCCCCTTAATTAGGATGAAACTAGTAACAATTGTGGATTGGAAAATTCAACCCACACGACATATGTGGGAAGGTGGCCTAGCTGATCAGCTGGAGATCGGACGCCGTGTTGCGCACATGGTGGTACTATTCTTGGTAACAACTTTCTTTCGAACCACATGTCAAACCATATTGTTCGTGGGGAGATGACCTAGCCGATCGGGCGTGATCGGACTTCGTGCTAACAAAGACGGTGGTATATCGGTGCTAATGATCTTCTAACCAAAAGTTTATATGAAGTTCGTATTTTGAAAATTATTATGTTTTAACTGGACATTTGGATATTGTTGATTGTGACATGCTGTTTCTATGTGTTGCCTTTTCCCATATGGGCATTCTATTTTGAAAGAAGAATTTTAGCTATACATACTAGTGCTATTCGACAGTACTAACATCCCTTTTGCCGGGGGCACTACATCTTTAATGGATGCAGGTGGTTCTACAGCAGGCGGCATTGATCAGTTATAGCAGTACACTCTTTTCAGCTGATTTAGTGAGCCCCACTTCATTTCGGGGTCATGTATCTTTTGTTTCTCATGTACTGTGTTTTGAGGTATAGCCGGGGCCTTGTTGCCGGCATTTTCATATTACTCTTCTATTGTAGTTAGAGGCTCCGTAGGCAGGTTGTGCATTGTGGTTGGTGTAGGGAATTGAACTAGAAATATTGGTATTTGGAAATCATGTTTTTCATTAATTCTATAAACTCGTAATATTTTTGAAATTATGAATGAAGCTGCTAATGGGAATGAAAAAGAAGTTGTTATAAAATCTTTTCAGTGTTTGATTAATGGAGTACATCTCCTCTTTATTCATGGATGAGTTTGGGTAGAAGAAAATCTAATAGGCTTGCTCGGTCGGGTTCTCTCGGTTGAGCGCCGGTTGCGCTCCCCGAGTTTGGGGCGTGACAAACTTAGTATCAAATCCTAAGGTTTTAAATTGTTCTAGGATATCTCGGAGCCGTGTCTAGTAGAGTCTTTCTTATCGGTGTGTTGTCAACCACATCTATAATGAGGAGGCTACTTGGACATTTAGGAATTTCACACTTCTTTGATACTTCATATCGTGCGATAGAGCTTAAGATAGGATGCTAATTTCCTCGTTATGTCTCATTTTTTCAGATGAGTAATCAACGAGCTCGAAACAGTGAGGAGGGAATGACCACGCCATTGAATCTGGCCGAGATTACACAAGAGTTCGTTGGGAGAATGCGTCGAGCCGTGGAGGGATTGGAAGAACTTGTTGTTAAGGGAAGTGTCCTTGTTCCTACAAATGTCACCGCACCACCGGATCATGTGGTGAGAGAATCTAAGAAACGAAAGAGGGTTGTTGGTGCTAATGAACCAGATTGTGTGATTTGCAGCAAGCGACACTTGGGAATATGTTGGATGACCCTTGAAATATGTTATGGCTGTGGAAAGAGGGGGCACAAGAACAACAAATGCCCTAGGTTGGGTGCATCCATCCCATTCTGTCCGACATGCGGGAAGGAACATTTGGCGTCGTGTTGTGAGTATGCCGAGCAGGGCGTTAGGGGTGGTAGATTTGGGCAATTCCAAAGGCCCACACAGCAATCCGGTGCTGGAATTGTTTCTCCCGCATTGGAAGCTTGGAGGAAGGATAAGGGGGATGCTTATGATGTATGCAAAAGGGTAAATATCAGATCAGTGGGATGAGTCAGTTTAGCGGACCTCATCCCCGTTGTGTGAAGTGTGGGAGATGTCATCCGGGAATATGTCACTATGGTACCTATGTATGTTACGAGTGTGGTATGAGGGGTCACATTCAAAGAGATTGTCATTCGTCTCGCCAAAACATGGGCGGGGGAGCGACACAACCATCTAGTTCTATAGCTACTACATCCACAATGCCTCCCCCGGCTAGAGGCATTATACCGCCCGGAGGGCGTGGAGCAGCTAGGGGTGGTATTCAGAGCTCGGGAGGGCCCATCAAGTTTTATGCTATAAGGAGGCGTCAAAAGTTTGAGGCTTCTCCAGATGTGGTTACAGATATATTGACTGTCCAATCTCATGATGTGTATGCTCTTATTGATCCCGGTTCCACTTAGTCATATGTCACTCCTTATGTTACTATGGAAGTTGGGATAGAACCGAAATAACTTTATGAGTCATTTTCTATATCTACTCTTTGAACGAGACGAATTATTCATGAAGCAACTCTATCACAAATTCTCTTATTTACAATCTTGCGGGGAATTGAGTTCTATAATGATTTCCTTGAATTGAGTTATAACTCTAGGATTAATACTTCCCACTGGTTCCCTATATTCTCAACAAGCACTACTAGAAAATAGGCCTATTGGAACGGTTCAAAATCTGTTGCAATAGTCACCGAAACCGTTGCAATAGGCCAATTGCAATGGTTAATAAACCGTTTTACTAGGTCGCGTTGCAGTAGGTCTATTGCAACGGTTTCGTGCAACGGTTGTGGAACCGTTAAAATAACCTGTCTAATGCAACGCTTCTGGTACCGTTACAATAAAGGATGCCATTGCAACGGTTGCTTAGACTATTGGAACGGATATTAAGCGTTTCAGTATAATCTTTTGTAACGGTTGTGTAGGTTATTGTAACGGATTTCTGATCTATGGCAACGAGTTTTCTTGGCTATTGCAACGGTAATTTTAGGTTATTGCAACAGCTATTTTTGTGCTCTATTACAATATTAATTTACCTAAATAGAATATCGTAAATACTAATATTTAAGTAAATTGAAAAAGATACAAACTCACAATTGGAGAAATACAACAAGCATTATCCATTTATAAAAACAACAAATACGATATCGTTTGACAATTGAAGAGTTTAGTATGAGGTTTCTAAGAGTTCTGAATTAAAAGATTCCTAAAATATTTGAAGGTCTAGGAATGATCAGCCAATATTCATAAGTAAGGTCTTCATGGCTTTCATCAACCTGTTGGTTATTTGTTTTACCTACAAAACCATGAAAAAGAATAATCTTTATCATATTATATTACATAGCAATAAATCATAAACAAACTCACATAGTTTCATATCCAACTTTGCATATTCATATCCATCAACTAGTTTCAATAAGTAATTTCTAGTGATTAAACTTAGCACATTCTTATCACAAATTAGAATAAAAAGAACAATTTTAACAAGATAATGCAGTAGCTTTGCAAGGAGTTGAATTCAATTCCTGTTAAAATTCTTTGATTTAACTTGCCAGACAATATAAAGTCAAAGTAGAAAAGTAAAGTAGGCAAAAAATGGATAAGTAACAACACAATTATTCCCTCTACATTGTAAAGTATGGCTCTGTAAATTTTTAATAGCATTTGCATCTATACTGGCTATTAGCTTTAGCTGAAAATTTAAACTTATCACTACTATACATATACATATATGTTCTTTCTGCACTATTTATTTTATCCAAAACGTAAAGTTAAAGAAGAAAGATAAGGGAAATTATAGCACTGCTATGAGGTACTATATTCCTTCATTATTATCATAGCAATATAGGTACTTTTCATGATTCCTGGAGGCTCAATATCAAGTAAATTAATAAATATCGGAAATTAGGAACGAGGACAACACATTAAAATCCACACTGAAGAACACATACATATTCTATTTGTGTTATAACCAAAACAGTCAACTAGTTCTTCAAGAAATGATATTTTTCAGGGATTTTGAGCCTTTATCTATTAATTAAATCAAGAGAAGTAATGAACCTTAAGTAGAAACTACAAATTACCAATTCCACAAAAGAAAGGGACAATGAGATAGACCCAGAATTGAAAAAACCAAGAAGATAGCAGTATAGTACCTTCGAGATAATCTTGAATCCAAAATTATGCAAATGGCCAGCAGGTAACCTCTGTAAAATACCCTTAGCTGCAGATTCTTGCACTATTGGTTGTGGCCGTTTGCTATCAAAAAGTCTTAGCAGAAATTTGATAGCATCTGATTCCACTGTTGCTTATGATGCTATACACAAAAGTAAAGAAAGAACTACAAGTTAGAAACAAGACTTTAAATTTACCATATTTTTTTGTGAAATTTGGATTACTAATCTTCAGAAAAGAGTTACCAAGTCACAAAGTTGTACTAAACCTTTTTAGGAAGTTAAAAGTCTGAGCACACTAGTTCATTGGGACCGCAACAACTACACGTAATCATTCCAAACTCCTTCATTCACCTTAATTCAGAAGCGTCTTCCTCCTTTTTCTGCCGTGACCAAACCTCTTTTATATGCCCTAGAGATTTCTTTAACAGCTATTTGCGGGATGTAGCTGATGACACTAAACACCGTGGTCTTCATAGCAGCAACTAATAAGTTATGCTTCTCGGTGCAGCGAGCAGCAGGCCAACAGCTATTTGAGTCATGCCATTTCCTAAGAGCACGTTGTGCGTTCACTAAACTTTTACTTTCTTCGTCCACCTAGTAGCACATCAAGAAACAACAAAAAGTAAGTCCCCGACCATAATGTCCACAAAATGCTCCTTTTAGTATTACTTTCTATTAGGCTCCATATAGCTATAACTAGGATTTAGGAACAAGAAAATCTCCTTAGAACTAGAATTGACAGGCCATTCCTGACAAATCGATTACAAATCAGAAAACCAAATATGATATGAGAAGATATCTAAGCTCAATCAAACTTATACGGATGAAGTGAAAAGGTAAATCACACCATTTTGGATTCAACTATCAATTTGGACTTAGCAACAGAAGGTCTCAAAGTACTACTTTGTCTCTCTTTAGGCTAAGAAATATTAGCAATTAAAAAGAAAACAAAAACGCACTCAAAAGGTTAGGGTTCAGCAAAAAATAAAAGGGGGAAAATAAGGAGGGAATCTGAACCGTCCCAATAGATTTTATTTTTAGATAACCGATCCCGTAAATATATCTACTGTGATGGTTTTGAAAATCGTGGCATTAGGAAAGACTAATGGAACGGTTCCAACACTACTGCAATGGTTTAGTAACAAAAGCGTCTTAATAAGATCTATACCGTAATGCAACGGTTATAACAGTTGCAATAGACCATCTATAGCAACGGTTATATCAACCGTTGCCAACAAACTGTTCCCATAGACCCAATTTCTAGTAGTTAAGGGACTATACCTGATGAATTTCTTACAGAACCTTTTGATTCAAATGGATAACATCTGCTCACTTGTGCCTATACACGCACCATCATAATATTTACCTATGAGGTATCATATCTAATGTAAAGCAGCCTAGTGTTTAGATCCTTCTTGAGCCACTCTTTTTCTCTCCGGTGTATGTGGCTCCTATGATTGGAACAATCATTTTACTCCTTTTGTGAGCATTATCATGAATCCATTTTACTGTCTAGTAACATGAGAGCATATCTCAACACCTATTATATATGTAGCTGTCAATTGAAAGGGGTCACTTGTCCACATAAACGTTTTTCGAAAATTTGAGCTTTTCAAAAATTGGTCACAAGAAGATTTTTTTGTTCACCCATCTCAGTATGACTTTCATGTCCACCTAGATCATGTCCCAGTGAGTAACTCACTTTGCTCCTAGTATTGTAGTTGCCCATGAAGTAGCCTGGTATTGTAGCTGGAGAGTTATTATGGCAGAAACATGTCTAGCACATAGCAAAGTGTACATTCTCTCTAACCAATACATGATTTCATCCCAACAATAAGACGTCCTGGCTATATGATTTCAGTTGTGTGAGGTTGAAGGTTAAGCAGCCTTATGATGAGCATATTAAATTGAAAGACAAATTCGTCGTATCTCTAGTCCTCTCATATAGGATCAACTATTAGAAACTCTATGCCTCATTTGTCGAATCAATGATGTCATCACGATGATTAACCATGTTAGCGCTATTGGTAGTAAAATTCATGTCTCTTATGATATAACTTCCTGAAATACCCTTCTCGGCACATTGATGGATTCTTGAATAAATCCAGCCCAACCTCGAACCTCGTTGTTCCTATTCATAGTAAACCTATGGGGGTTAAAGGTTCAAACACGTCAAAAAAGAAGCATTATCCCGTGATCAAATATACTGGATAGGAAGTTTTATGATCATATTCAAGCTAGCACATCATAGAGTAATTGTTGGAAGTCGCCAAAGGTTTAGTTTGGGTGGTCGGCGTGGGAATTTAGAGTTGAAGAAAGTGAACGGGTTATTCTCGAGATTTTCTCAATGAATATAATTGGGTGAATTATTAAGGAAGGTAAAGTATATGTAGTCACATTAGGCCTTATGAAATCTTGAAGGAAATAGGCCAAACTATGAGTATGATGTTTCCTTATTATCGTTCTCCGTGTACCCGGTATTTCATGTGTCTATGTCTAAGAAGGTGAAGTTAATGGATAATTGGATTATGATGAGTAACTATTTTCTATCATCGTTAGAAAAGTCTGGGAGTTGAGATTGCCTCCATTAATGTGTTATGGCGAAGTCCGTAAGTCGAAGAGGCCACCTTAAGGGCCAAAAGTGTTAAGGAAATAAAATGTTCTCACTTGAGTGTATAGTCAAATAATTGTGATTTGAAAGGTACTTTCTATGTGTTATGATTCTAAAATGTGCATTTCATGTCCAGATATTATTTTGATAATGCAGTGCTTGTAATGCTGATATTAGTGTTATTGATATATACATTGTGGTACTTTATTGGGTTATCGAGGGTTAGCCATTTTTATCAAAACTTGAGTTTGGGAGCACGGATTTGGACAAGATTTAGAGGGATTTTCAGAGATATCAATTGGGTAATAATTCTTAACTTGATTTTGATTATAACCAACTAAACTATCATTAATTTTATTATTTAATTTTGGATTTGGGGTGGAAAAATTGGGAAAATTTGAGAAAAGTTCTTAGACCAAATTTTGCGATTTTGATCGAGATTTTGGTATTGGATTTGAGTGAATTTGGTATGGTTAGACTCGTGAATGAATGGATGTTTGTATTTTGTGACTTTCACCCGATTCCGAGACGTGGGCCCGGGGAGGCCTTTTGGGCGTTTTCTAATTTCTTGCCTTAGCTTTGATTTCGTTAGCTAGATTAGTTTCTTATAGCTATATTTATGTTATGTAATTGGTTTGGCTAGATTTGAGCCATTCGGAGTCTGATATTCATGGAAAGAGCATTGTGACGGATTAATTTGAGCTTGGTTCGAGGTAAGTGGCTTGCCTAACCTTGTGTGGGGGAACTCTCCTTAGGATTTTGTACTCTTTTTGATATATGAGCATTGTGTACGTGAGGTGACGAGTCCGTACACGGGCTATTGTTGCAAAACTCCGTTTTCATTTAGTAAAATACCTGTCTTCCTTAACTGAGCTACACTAGCATATGTAATTATCCTGTTTAGTTAGAACAACATGTCTACGTGTCTTAATTGTTTATGTGAACTCTATGCAGCATGCTTAGTGAATTTCCTGCTTCTTCCTTAACTTGTACTTTGTCTAAATCGTAAGAATTCGTGATGTAGTTGTATTTCTATTATTTGCGCTGCATATTTACTTTGGGACTACGAAACGGTATTCCGGTAGATCCCCCCTATCTTGCATATTTACTTTGGGACTAGGAACGGTATTTCGGTAGATCCCTCAGTCTTGCATATTTACTTTGGGACTACGGAACGGTATTCTGGTAGATCCCCATGTCTTGCATATTTACTTTGGGACTACAGAACGGTATTCTGGTAGATCCCCCATGTCTTGCATATTTACTTTGGGACTACGGAACGGTATTCTGGTAGATCCCCCCTCCCCCGCACATTTACGTTTGGGACTACGGGACTGTATCCTGGGAGATCCCCTATTGTTATCACTGTGATCTAAGATGTTGTCTTTCATTGATTCTATTCCTGTTAGATTTCTGTATTTATTTTTATTGCGATATTTCATTATGTCTTATTTCATTATTTTTATACTAGTAGGGCCTTGACCTGACCTCGTCACTACTCTACCAAAGTTAGGCTTGGCACTTACTAGGTACCGTTGTGGTGTACTCACGCCCTTTTCTGCACATGTTTTGCGTGTGCAGATCCAGGTTTATCTTACCAGCCCCATCACTAGTTGCAGTCGCTGCTGCTTATTGGAGACTTCAAGGTACATCTGCCCGTGCCCGCAGATCCTCGGAGCCCCCCTCTATTCACCTATGTTCATTTATCCTTCCTTCTATAGAAATGATGTATAGAACAGTTAAGACTTCTCAGTAGCTTATGACTTGCGGGTTTCTGGGTTTTGGGAAAATGTTTTTCGTACTTTTCAGAGGTGATACTTGTATATGCCGAGTGGCATTCAGTTGCCTATTATATATTTGTTACCGTTAGTAGGTAATGTTCATGCTTTTGTTTCATTTCCGCAAAGTGTTAGGCTTACCTAGTCATAGAGACTAGGTCCCGTCACGACGGTTCACGAAGGGAAAAATTTTGTGGTGACAAGTTGGTATCAAAGCTCTAGGTTCATAGGAGTCGTGATTCACATACCAGTTTATTAGAGTCTCGCAGATCGGTATGGAGATGTCTGTACTTATCTTCGAGAGGCTATGGAACTGTTAGGAACAAACATACTTTTTTGATTTCCTTGTCGTGCGAGTTATTGGCATCAAATTCTAAAAATTCTCTATTCTATTCTTTCTCACAGATGGTGAGGACCCGTACCGGAGGATTTGACGACCAGGCACCCGTGCCCCCTGTTAGAGCGGCCGGGGTAGAGTACGGCCACGCGGTGCAGCCAGAGCACCCACACGAGCTGTGACAGAGGAGCCCCCAGCAGTTCTAGTTGGAGGGCAGGCACCAGAGGTTCCTATTGCTGCACTAGCCCTCCAGGATACTCTAGCCCAGTTCATGAGCATGTTCAGCACCTTAGCTCAGGCTGGATTGATTCCGTTAGCTCCCGCCACATCTCAGGACGAGGGAGGGGCACAGACTCCCATAGCCCACACTCCTAAGCAGAGGGTCCAGGTTGATCAGGCCCCAGAGTTCATTACTATGCCACCGGTAGCCCCGGTTCAGCATGAGACTAGGACAACCGCTTCTGAGGCTTAGTAGCTCCGACGTGAGAGGTACCAGAAGTGCCACCCACCTACTTTCAGCGGATTGGCTATAGATGATGCTTAGGGTTTTCTGGAGGAGCGTCATCATATTCTCCATACTATAGGCGTAGTGGAGATGAGTGGGGTTTCTTTTACCACTTTCCAGTTTAGAGAAGCAGTCTATCAGTGGTGGTATGCTTATGAGTTGAGTAGTCCGGATGAGGCAGCTTCACATATATGGACTCAGTTCTCGGACATGTTTTGAGAGAGTATGTCCCTCAGAGCCTCAGGTACTCATGGCGCGCAGAGTTTGAGCAGCTGCGCCAGGGTGCTATGACTATGTCAGAGTATGCAGTCCACTTCAGTGATTTGGCCCAACATGCACCGGCCTTGGTTTCCACAGTTCGAGAGAGGGTCCGACGATTTATTGAGGGATTTCACCCCAGTATCAGGATTAGTATGGTCAGGGAGCTGGAGATAGATATTCCTTACCAGCAGGTTGTGAGAATTGCTAGGAGATTGGAGGGCATGCTTTCCCAGGACCGAGAGGAGAGAGAGGCTAAGAGGTCTCGAGAGACTGGTCCTTATTCTGGAGCTCGTGCCCTAGCAGCCCACCATTATAGGGGTTATGTGGGTCACCCTGTTCATTTAGCTCTTCCAGCCGCCAGTGGTGTTTTAGCCCCTTTTAGGCCCCAGGATCCTTATTATGCATCGCCAGTATCTAGTGTGCCTCCTGCTCGGGGTACTTTTAGCGGTCAGTCCAGCAGACCTGGCCCGAGTCAGTCACAGCAGCCACGCCCTTCGGGGGCTTGTTTTGAGTGTGGAGACACCCGCCATATGGTGAGGGATTCCCCTAGACTTAGGAGGGTTGCACCTCCACAGACTTCTCAGCCACCACGTGCTCCAACGGGTCCTTAGGCTATGATTCCAGCACCAGCTACCGCCCCACCTGCTCAGCGAGCTCGAGGTAGAGGTCGGGGAGGACGGGGTCGTCCTAGAGGGGGAGGCCAGGCTAGGTATTATGCTCTTCCAGCTCGTACAGAGGCAGCTGCTTCTGACTCAGTCATTACAGGTATTGTCCTAGTCTGTCATAGAGATGCATCAGTATTATTTGACCCAAGCTCTACGTATTCATATGTGTCCTCTTATTTTGCCCCACATTTGGCCATTGCTCGGGATTCTTTGAGTTCCCCTGTTTATGTGTCAACTCCTGTGGGAGATTCTCTTGTTGTGGATCACGTGTATCGGTCGTGTTTGATTGCTCTTAGTGGTTTTGAGACCAGAGCTGACTTATTATTACTCAACATGGTAGATTTTGATGGTATCTTGGGCATGGACTGGTTGTCGCCCCATTATGCTATTCTTGATTGTCACGCTAAGACCGTGATGCTGGCTATGCCAGGATTACCGCGATTATAGTGGAGAGGTACCTTAGAGTATACTCCCAGCCGAGTTATTTCATTTCTTAAAGCTCAACGAATGGTTTAGAAGGGGTGTGATACGTATCTAGCTTATGTGAGAGATGTCAGTATTGATACCCCTATAGTTGAGTCAGTTCCAGTAGTGAGGGACTATCCAGATGTGTTCCCAGCTGATCTTCCGGGCATGCCGCCCGAGAGAGATATCGATTTCTGCATTGATTTGTTGCCGGGCACTCAGCCCATCTCTATTCCTATATACCGTATGGCTCCTCCTGAGTTGAAGGAGTTGAAGGAGCAGTTTTGGGAGTTGCTTGATAAGGGATTAACTCGGCCCAATGTGTCACCTTGGGGTGATCCTTTCTTGTTTGTGAAGAAAAAGGATGGTTCTATGCGTATGTGTATTGATTATTGCCAGTTGAAAAAAGTCACAGTGAAGAACAGGTATCCCTTGCCTCGTATTGATGACCTATTTGATCAGCTATAGGGTTCCAAAGTGTTTTCCAAGATTGACTTGCGATCAGGTTATCATCAGTTGAAGTTTCGGGAGCCAGATATCCTAAAGACTGCTTTCAGGACTCGGTATGGCCACTACGAGTTCCTTGTGATGTCATTTGGGCTGACCAATGCCCTAGCAGCCTTTATGCACTTGATGCATAGTATGTTCTGGCCCTATATTGATTCTTTCGTTATCGTATTCATTGATGAAATTCTAGTGTAGTCCCGGACTCGGGAGGATCATGAGCAGCACCTGAAGATAGTTCTTCAAACTCTGAGAGAAAAGAAGTTATATGCAAAGTTTTCAAAATGTGAGTTCTAGTTAGAATCTGTGGTATTCTTGGGTCATATTGTGTCGAGTGAGGGGATAAAGGTGGATCCGAAGAAGGTGGAAGCAGTGTAGAGTTGGCCCAGACCGTCCTCATCTACAGAGATCCGGAGTTTTCTTGGGTTGGCGGGGTATTACCGTCGGTTTGTTGAGGGATTTTCTTCTATTGCAGCACCTATGACCAGGTTGACCCAGAAGGGTACTCCATTCAGGTGGACAGAGGAGTGTGAGGAGAGCTTTCATAAGCTCAGGACAGCTTTGACTACAGCCCCAGTATTGGTATTGCCTTCAGGTTCGGGGTCTTATACAGTTTATTGTGATGCGTCGCGATTTGGCCCCGGCGCGGTGTTGATGTAGGACTGTAGGGTGATTGCCTACACTCCAGGCAGCTGAAGGTGCATGAAAAGAACTATCCTGACCACGACCTTGAGCTAGCAGCTATTGTTTCATCCGGTATTTCATATTTTGATGCTCCGGAGGTATCACGGCGATCCGTCTCATGTGTTGGATTTCAGCTCAGTCCAGTTGGACAAGGATCTATCCTATGTTAAGGAGCCAGTGGCTATTTTGGACAGGCAGGTTCGGAAGCTGAGGTCAAAAAACATTGCATTAGTAAAGGTTTAGTGGCGGGACCAGCTGGTCGAGGAGGCGATTTCGGAGACCGAGCAGGATATGCGCAATCGTTATCCTCATCTTTTCACCACTTAAGGTATGTCTCTATACTCGTTTGAGATTGAACGATTATTTTAAGAGGGGGAGGATGCAACGATCCGGTCGGTCGTTTTGAGAGTAATAGCCCCGATCCCCTATTTACTGCTTCTCTCATATCTATTTTTGCTATTGTGACTTGCCGGGAGGTTTCTTTTCGGTGTTTGGAGTATTTTGGGACACTTAGTCCCTAAACGGAAAGCTAAAGTTTTAGGATTCAAACTGTAGTCGGAACTATGTGAAGACAACTCTGGAATAGAGTTCTGTTGATTCTATTAGCTCCGTTGGGTGATTTTGGGCTTAGAAGCATGTCCGGATTGTGTTTTGGAGGTCTGTAGCTCATTTAGGCTTGAAATGGCGAAAGTCGAATTTTTGGAGTTCCGGACCGGTAGTGGAATTTTTGATATCGGGGTTGGATTCCAATTCCGAAAGTTGGAGTAGGTCCGTAGTGTTTATTTTGACTTGTGTGCAAAATTTAAGGTCAATCAGACGTGGTTTGGTTAGTTTCGGCATCGGTTGTCAAATTTGGAAGTTTCAAGTTTCTTTAAGTTTGAATTGGAGGGTGATTCATGATTTTAGTATTGGTTGATGTGACTTGAGGGCTCGACTACGTTTTTATGGTGTTTTAGGTTTGGTTAGTATGTTTGGTTGAGGTCCCGGTGGCCTCGGGTGAGTTTCGGGTGCTTAACGGGCTAGTTTTTGGACTTGAAAGATAGCAGATTTCTGGTGTTTTTGTTGCAGACAATCCTTCATCGCGTTCGTGAAGGAGGTCTCGCGATCACGTAGAGCATCTGGTAAAGGCAGTTCAGTTGTTCTTCGCGTTCGCGATAAGGACCTCGCGTTTGCGTAGAGTCAACGGGCAGATGGGTTCCAGGCATGTTAGCCTACGTGTTCGCGATGAGTGTCCCGCATTCGCGTAGGGTCGGGCTAGTTTAGCTTTACGTTCGTGACCAGTGCATCGCGTTCGCGATGAGTATATTTTTGGTATGGAGCAGCTTGTGCTTCGCGAACGTGAGGCTATGACCGCGTTGTCGAAGAAGGATCACCTGGGCAATACTTAAATATTTCAAAATCGAGGGTTAGCCATTTTTATCAAAACTTGAGTTTGGGAGCTTGGATTTGGACAAGATTTTGAGGGATTTTCAGAGATATCAATTGCGTAATGATTCTTAACTTGCTTTTGATTACAACCAACTAATCTATCATTAATTTTATCATTTAATTTCGGATTTGGGGTGGAAAAATTGGGAAAAATTGAGAAAAGTTCTTAGACCAAATTTTGGGGTTTTGATTGAGATTTTGGTATCATATTTGAGTGAATTTGGTATGGTTAGACTCGTGAGTGAATGTTTGTTCGTATTTTGTGACTTTTACCCGATTCTGAGACGTGGGCCCGGGGAGGCTTCTTGTGCGTTTTTCTAATTTCTTGCTTAACTTTGATTTCGTTAGCTAGATTAGTTTCTTATAGCTATATTTATGTTATGTGATTGGTTTGGCTAGACTTGAGCTATTCGGAGTCGGATATTCGTGGAAAGAGCATTGTGACAAATTGATTTGAGCTTGGTTCGAGGTAAGTGACTTGCCTAACCTTGTGTGGGGGAACTCCCCTTAGGATTTGGTACTGTTTTTGATATATGAGCACCGTGTATGTGAGGTGACGAGTGCATACACGGGCTATTGTACGTGAGGTGACGAGTGCGTACACGGGCTATTGTACGCCGTGTATTGCCCTTTTTGGGAAAAAGTATTTCTAGAATAAATAATGTTTTACCTGTTTATGATTTTAACTTGTGCTTCAATTGCCAATCATTTTACTCCATTTCTTGGGAAAAAATACATTTTGTTTAAAGCCTTCATTACTAATGAACCTAAAATTGTGATTTCCGAAATATTCTATTTGTTGATATTTATGATGATGATCCATGAAAGGGAAGAAATAAAAGTGTGAAATATGAAATACGGCCATTGTGCCATGAAAGAAGAATCACATGTACGACCCAGAGAGCCAATGAAATAATGATATTGTAAGTGGTTCAAAGTACCAATGAAGCTATATATGATATGAAAGGTCATGGGATAAATGAAATCTGTATTTATGTTTTCTTTGTATGCAAATAAAAAATATTTTTTCCCCCTAATTTGGGATGAGATTTATATGACAAACTTATTCCCCTTATTTGGGATTAGATCGAGATGACAAAGTTATTCCCCTTGTTTGGGATGAGATTAATGATAGAAAAAAATGATGTCTCACATGAGACGGCCTAGCCGATCGGGTCGTGATCGGATGCCATGCCGCACATATGGTGGTGATTGTACTGAAAATTGTTATTGATATTGTGATTTTGGTTGATGTCTTCAAATAAGACGGCCTAGCCGATCTGGTCGTGATCGGACTCCGTGCTAGATTCACGATGGTATATTTGCACATAGATTGTGATTGTGATTGTGGTTGATGTCTTCAAATAAGATGGCCTAGCCGATCGGGTCATGATCGGACTCCGTGCTAAAAGTACGGTGGTATTGGTATAGTGAGTTATTGTGGTTGATGACTCTAATGAGATACCCTAGCCGATCGGGTTATGATCGGATACCGTGCTAAAAGTACGGTGGTATTGGTATTGTGAATATTGGTACTGTGAACAGTGGTATTAGTACTGTGAATATTGGTACAGTGAACGGCGGTATTTTGGTGCTAAAGATCTCCCTATGAAAAATTTATATTAATTTTTTATTTTGAAAATTATTATGTTTTAACTGGGCATATGGATATTGTTGATTGTGACTTGCTGCTTCTATGGTTTTCCCTTTCCTATACTGGCATTGTATTTTGAAAGAGGACAGTTAGCTTTACATACTAGTACTAGTCCATATGTACTAACGTCCCTTTTGCCGGGGGCGATGCATTTTCAATGGATGCAGGTGATTCATCAGCAGGCAGCTTTGGTCCTCGTTAGCAGTCACTCTCTATTCAGCAGGTTTTGGTGAGCCCTACTCTATTTCGGGCTTGATGTTAATTGAGTTGTACATTGTGTTTTGATGTATAGCCGGGGCCTTATTGCCAGCACTTCCATGCTTCACTTCTGTTGTACTTAGAGGCTCCATAGACAGGTTATGGGTGGTGTTTGATGAGGGGAGTTGAACTAGAAATGTTAGTATTTGGGAAACATGTTTTTCATTATATCTAGAAACTTGTAACATTTTGGAAATTATGAATGAAGTTGCTAATGGATATGAAATGGGAGTTGTTAATAAACGTTTTTCAATGTTTGATTAATGGAGTACATCTCCTCTTTATTCATGGATGAGTTTGGGTAGAAGGAAATCTAACAGGCTTGCTCGGCCGAGTTCTCTCGGTTGAGCGCCGGTCGCGCTCCCCCAGTTTGGGAGCGTGACAAACTTGGTATCAGCGCCTATGGTTTTAAAGTGTCCTAGAATGTCTCGGAGCCGTATCTAGTAGAGTCCTTCTTATCGGTGTGTTGTCGACCAAATATATAATGAGGATACTACTTAGACATTTAGGAATTTGTCATTTCTTTGATACTCCTGATCATGCGATAGAGCTCAAGGTAGGAAGCTAAATTCCTCGTCATGTCTCAGTTTTCATATGAGTAACCCACGGGTTCGAGTCAGCAAGGAGGGAATGAAATAACCAGTTACTAAGGGATGTGTACTTGTCCCTATTAATGTTATCGTGCCACTAGATCATGTGGTAAGAGCACCTAAGAAATGAAAGAGGGGTTTTTGTGCCAATAAGTTGGAATGTTTGATTTGTAAGAAACATCACTTGGAGACGTGTTGAATGACTCTTGAAATAAGTTATGGTTGTGGAGTCGATGGGCATCAAGTAAGGTACTGCCCGGTCAATCTAAAGCTACCATATTGTTATGAACACCGTATGATTTTTCCTTGTTGTATATGTGCACCATATTGAAGTGCTCTCATGAACATGGTCTTAACAAGATGTTGAATCACAAAACATTGCGAATTTCTTACAGAACATTTTGATTCAAATGGATAACATCTGCTCACTTGTGCCTATGCACGCACTACCATAATATTTACCTATGTGGTATCAAATCTAATGTAAAGTAGCTTAGTATTTAGAACCTTCTTGAGCCACTCTTTTTCTCTCCGGTGTATGTCGCTCCTATGGTTTGAACAACCACTTTGTTCCTTTGTGTATATTATCATGAATCATTTTCACCGTCTAGTAACATGAGAGCATATCTCTAGTCCTCTCATATAGGATCAACTATTGGCAAGAGTTAAGCTGTCAGAATGATAATAGTCTCACAAGTGTTCAACTTCTTTTTCAACCTCATGGGTTTGTGGCATAGATTCCTTGCGTCAAATACGGTTAAGAGTGTAATGCAACTTCGTGTATTTTAAAACCCATATCATATTCAGGGTGCTAGAATATTCTCATTTCGAGTTAAACTGATTTTCCCTACATTCCATGAGATGACTAGTGTCACGTACTTGGATATTTCTCTTTGAGGCCTACTATTGCCAAACAAGGCACATATGAAATGAAACAATTGTTGTTGTCGTTTTCATGACTCATAGCCTTCCAAGAATAACTGACGCTAATGTCTTTATCCTTCCGATTATGCCTCCCATATGTCACAAGTCTAAAATTACTCGCTTCTGTTACACCTCAAGATCATGTACATGGTTCCCACATTATCAATGCATACTGGGCAACTCTATGACTCGTTTGTTGAACCAATGATGTCACCACAACGAATCATCATGTTAGCGCTATTGGTAGTGACCTTCATGTTTCTTAGGATATAACCTCCTGAAATGTTGTGCTCGACACATTGATGGATTCTTGAATAATTCTAGCCAATCTCGAACCTCGTTGTTCATATTCATAGTAACCTATGGGGGTTGAAGATTCAAACATGTCAAAAAAAAAGCACCATCCCATGATCAAACATATTGAATAGGAAACTTAATTGTCATATTCATGCTAGCACATCTTAGAGTAAATGTTGGAGGTCGCCAAAGGTTTAGTTTGGGTGTTCGACGTAGGGATTTAGAGTTGCAGAAAGTAAACGGGTTATTCTCAAGATTTTCTCTATGAATATATTAGGTGAATTATTAAGGAAGGTAAAGTATGTGTAGTCACATTAGGCCTTATAAAATCTTGAAGGAAATGGGCCAAACTATGAGTATGATGTTTCCCTATTATTGTCCTCTGTGTACCCGTTGTTTCATGTGTCTATGTCTAAGGAGATAATTGGAAATCCTTTGTATATCGTTCCGGTGGAGGTTATTGAAAGTGAAATTAATGTATAGTTAGCTTATGAGAGGTACCTAATTGTCATCCTTGTTAGATAAGTCTGGAAGTTGGGATTGCCTATGTTAATGTGTTATGGCGAAGTCTGTAAGTTGAGAAGGTCACCTTGAAGGCCGAAAGTGTTGTGGAAAGAAAATATCTTCGCTTGATTGTAGAGCAATTGGTTTTTATTTGAAAGGTACTTTCTAGGTGTTATGATTTAAAAATGTGCAGTTCATGTCCAGATATCACTCTTGATAATATAATGCCTGTATTATTGAGGTTAATATTTTTGATATACATTGTGATGCTTTGTAGAGTTGTGGATGTGTTGATAGGGTGATTTTGGTGATTATCTGGCAGGTGGATAGGCCCAGTTACTAGGGAAACTCTGTCAAAATTTTTAATAATTTGTAAAGATAGCCAAATTTTAAGGGCCATAAGTAAGTTGAAATTTTGAAAAGGATGTATGAGACCGATGTAGTCACAAGTGCCTATGTATAATGGTGGAGGTAAAATTATGGTAACTCTATTCTTAGAAGTGACTTGTAAAACATTCGAGGACGAATGTTCTTAAGTGGGGGAGAATGTAACACCTCGGAAAATTTCGAAGTACTTGAGCGCTAGTAATAAAGTTGATGTGCGCTCATTATATTATTTTGTATGCAAGCAAGGACTATTAATATAATGGATATCAATTGAATATGATAATAAGTATACGAGGCATATTATAAGTGATGTGGGGTATAAGAAGAGCCCCAAGGCTAAGTCAAGTTAAAAATTATATGATGGGATAAAGTTTCAAGTGAGTTCGCACAAAACCTAACTTCAAACGAGCATACCTCTCGTGATATGAAGAGGTATATGGTGTATTACCTATTAAAGAAAGGTCTATGTGTCTAGTTTCTAATTCTTCAAACCGTTTATCATTTGGACACTCCTACAAGATGTTATGACCAAATTACCAAAGGCTGGCTGAGGGTGATTCTGCGACGAATTATGCGATCGCAAAAGTGGTTATGCGATCGCAAAAGAGGTCATGCGACCGCAAAACTGGTCGCAGACTTGGCCAACGCAGCTCAGTTCTGGGCATCGATTTTGCGGTGCATTGTGCGACCCGCATATCCATTCTGCGGGTCCATTATGTGACCGCAAACCAGATTTCGGAGGGTTAATTTTTCTATTTTCATAACTCGACCCCGTTTTGATAAATAGCCTTTGGGGCTTATTTTGGGGTATTTTTCTACGAGTTTTAGAGAGAGGTAAGAGTATTTTTGAGAGAGGAGGAGGAAACCTAACATTCTAATCATCCAATCTTGCCCCAATCTTCAAGAATCAAGGAAGCTAATCACAAGATCTTCATCTAAGAGGTAAGGTCCCATACCCTAGTCTTTAATTTCGAGTTTGGGGTAAAAGATTGGTGACTGGGAGTGTGATTCTTGGGTGTAAGAGTATCATTTATTAATGCTTGTACTAATATGGATTGTGGGAAGGTTGTTGAGCTTAAATAAGTAAAGATTGGGTTGTGGAATGAAGGCAATCTTGTAGAAGAACCTTGTAGCCAAATTTGCACACCTACTGTTTGATAAAATGCTCAAATGAGCTGAAACCATAAATATCTTCCTAATTTGTATTCAATTTTGTTATGTCTCAAAATAGATTAGGATTGCTAGAATTTTCGGAATGATGTAGTACTTTAAGGAAAGCTCAAAGCAAGGTATGTTGGCTAAACTACTCTCTTAGGATTGAATTCAATGATGTTCCCATAAGTTTCAAGTATGATTGTCTCAAGTTCCTTATTCTCTGTTCCAAGTTGTTCCCAACAAATTCGATTGTCCCGAATAAGCAAAGTGTCGAGAATTGTGAAATCAAAACTTGTTCTGAATGTTCCTATCACATTATGTTATCTTTTGGCAATGTGTTCAAGAATGATATGTGTATTAAAATGCTATATCTTGGCGTTGTGTTTCAAATGAAGGTTATGATGCCAAATTTTGTGAGCAAACTCAATATTCTTAAGACTCTTTATTGCTCATATGTGTACCTAAAGTCTTGATTGGAAATGTCTTATTGTTGATAATCTATAAAGATGGTTGGAAGTGAAATGAGTGAATTGGGGATATAAAGTGTGGCCAACGTGCCAGGAGTGAAAGTTATACTTGTGGCCAATAGTGCCAATGAAATGAAATGATGTGAGAAAGATTATGAAATGAGCTTTGATTCAACTGTTCCAAAATTAGCTTCGAAAATAGAATTGCCTAACAGCTTATGAACTCAAGTGATGCCCATATGTGGTTGGTTTAACTAATGCTATTCTTTGTAAGTAGTTTTGATATTTTTTGCGTTCTTACATATTCGTGACATGAAATTGTGTATTGCCCTTTTTGGGAAAAAGTATTTCTAGAATAAATGATGTGTTACTTGTTTATGATTTTAACTTCTGCTTCAATTGCCAATCATTTTACTCTATTTCGTGGAAAGAAATACATTGTGTTTAAAGCCTTCATTACTAATGAACCTAAAGCTGTGATTTTCGGAATATTCTATTTGTTGATATTTATGATGATGATCCATGAAAGGGAAGAAATGAAAGTATGGAATATGAAATATGGCCATTGTGTCATGAAAGAACAATCACATGTATGGCCCAGAGAGCCAATGAAATAATGATGTTGTATGTGGTTTAAAGTACCAATGAATCTATATACGATATGAAAGGTCATGAGATAAATGAAATCTGTATTTATGTTTTCTTTGTATGCAAATCAAGTTTTTTTCCTCTTATTTGGGATGAGATTGATATGACAAAGTTATTCCCCTTATTTGGGATGAGATTGATATGGAAAAGTTATTCCCCTTATTTGGGATGAGATTGATGATAGAAAAGGACGATGTCTCACATGAGACGACCTAGCTGATTGGGTCGTGATCGGACGCCATGCCGCACACATGGTTGTGATTGTGCTGGAAATTATAATTCAAATTGTGATTTTGGTTGATGTCTTCAAATAAGACGGCCTAGCCGATCGGGTCGTGATCGGACTCCGTGCTAGATTCACGGTGGTATATTTGCACAGAGATTGTGATTGTGATTTTGGTTGATGTCTTCAAATAAGATGGCCTAGCCGATCGGGTCGTGATCGGACTCCGTGCTAAAAGTACGGTGGTATTGGTATTGAGAGTGATTGTAGTTGATGTCTCTAATGAGATGGCCTAGCCGATCGGGTCGTGATCGGATGCCGTGCTAAAAGTACGGTGGTATTGGTATTGTGCATATTGGTACTATGAACGGTGGCATTAGTACTGTGAATATTGATACTGTAAACGGTGGTATTTTGGTGCTAAAGATCTCCAAAGCAAAAATATATATTAATTTCGTATTTTGAAAATTGTTATGTTTTAACTAGGCATATGGATATTGTTGATTTGTGACTTGCTGCTTCTATGGTTTTCCCTTTCTTATATTGTCATTCTATTTTGAAAGAGGACAGTTAGCTTTACATACTAGTACTATTACATATGTACTAACGTCCCTTTTGCCGGGGGCACTGCATCTTCAATGGATGCAGATGGTTCATTAGCAGGAAGCTTTTGTCCTCGTTAGCAGTCACTCTCTATTCTACCGGTTTTGGTGAGCCCTACTCTATTCCGGGCTTAATGTCAATTGATTGTACATTGTGTTTTGAGGTATAGCCGGGGTCTTGTTGCCGGCACTTCCATTCTTCACTTGTTGTACTTAGAGGCTCTGTAGACAGGTTATGGGTGTGTTTGATGTGGGGAATTGAATTAGAAATGTTGGTATTTGGAAAACATATTTTTCATTATATCTAGAAAGTTGTAATATTTTGAAAATTATGAATGAAGTTGCTAATGGATATGAAATGGTAGTTGTTAATAAACTCTTTTCAATGTTTGATTAATGGAGTACATCTCCTCTTTATTCATGGATGAGTTTGGGTAGAAAGAAATCTAACAGGCTTGCTTGGCCGGGTTCCCTCGGTTGAGCGCCGGTCGCACTCCCCGAGTTTGGGGCATGACAAGACGTACTTGGATTTGCACAAACATATGTGCAGAAGCGTAGTATGAGTATACCACAACAGTACCCAGTAAGTATCAAGATTAATCTCGGTAGAGTAGTGACTAGTGACGAGGCCAGGTCAAGATACCTAGTAGGATATAATAAACAGTATGAAAACATAATAAGGATAACTAATGGAAGGCGGAGAAATAACTGATACGAAACAAGTTAATAGCATGAACTAATACCGGAATTGTAAGCATGAAAGTAACATAAAGAAATCAATTAAAGAGAACCACAATTATCATATACAGATAATGACTGATAGAACATGGAAGAACAAAACAACAAGAAGTTTTCCCACCAAATCTCTTTGCAACATGAAATAAACAACAATAATCACAACGAGGTATTGCCTCGTGTACAATAAGAATCACAACCGAGGTACTGCCTTGTGTATATATCAAGAATCACAACCGAGGTACCGCCTCGCATTCACAATTCACAATCTCAATCATAATCTTTCCTTATACCTCCACACGAGCCTAACATTTAAATAGTTTTGAGAACAGTTTTCTCAAAATAGCTACACGTACTTAAGCCCACCTTATGACGCCGCGTGGCATCATGTAATTCCCTTACAAGCAGCATGCACATAACTCCCACCTTATGCCGATGTATGCACATTATCCCCTAGCCTTATACCGCCGCATGCGCTCAATATCACATCACAATAACAACTCGCATAACAAGTGCCCATATGTCACAACTTGCCAACAATCAACAATATCAATGCTTCCACAACGATAGCCCATGGCTCCACCACAATGTGTACAAGAATATCAACAATAACACTGAATGTAAAATTATCAACAAGAAAGATATCTCAACAATTAATAGCTTCGCCTCAATGTGATACATCTTTCACAACTTCAATAACAATAACTCCACAATGAGAAAGATAGTGTGTAACCATGACACTACATAAGGATAACTCACAATGGAAAAGATAGCATAAACCGATGACTTCAAATAAGAATAATAACAATCAAAGGGATACCATGTAACAATGACTTCAAATAAAGATAATCAACAATGAAAGAGATAACATGTACATTGACTTCAAATAATGATAATTAATAATGAAAGAGACAACATGTAACAATAAAAGAGGCATCAAGTTCAACTAATGTATAAGAGCAATTTATGAAGTAGGATGTAGAAAAAGTTTTAACAAAATCATTTAGGGAAAGTAAGGATAGACTAACACAAGTAAGAATATATTAACTATGAGAATTTAGAACATGATATGACAATTCAATTAAAGCGTGGAAAGAGTCTAAGTAGCCTAAACCGGTCAAATACATACAACGCATGTACCCACTCGTCACCTTGCGTACGTGACTTTCACGTAACACAAATGAAACAATCAATCCCAAATCCTAAGGGGTAGTTCCACCACACAAAGTTAGGCAAGATACTTACCTTAACTAGGCCAATTCAACTCTCAAAAATAGCTTTTCCCCTAAATTTTGCCTCCACACGGCTCAAATCTAACCAAAATCAACTTAATATCATAAAACAATGCAAGGGAAATCAATTACAATAGATAAATCTATGATCTTTACACTTTCCCCAAAAAGTCAATAAAAGTCAACCCGGGACCCGCCCGATCAAAACCTAGGTCCAATGGTAGATTCCCACTATCCATGCCCCCACGAGTTCATATATGTGATTAGTTTCAAAATACGAGATCAAATCAACTCTCAAAACTCAAATTTTTATTTTTCAAAAACTTGACAAAGTTTCACAAACTTTCACTTTGATTCACATGATTTTGATGTTAAACTCTAAAATATATTGATGGAATATGATTGAAAATAGATTAGAATCACTTACCCAAAGTTTGTAGATGACAATCCCCTCTCCAAATCACCTCATACCGAGTCTAGGGTTCTAAAAAGAGAGAATGTGTTGACAATCCCGTGTCCCAGCCCTTTGTACCAGCCGCAGTTGTCGCATTTGCGACACAGGCTTCATATTTGTGAACCCTCGCAATTGTAGACCAGGAATCGCATTTGAGAACCCTGACAACCCTAATGTTAATTACAATTTCTAGAGAGGCTTCACAATCGCGAAGCTGGACATATCGAAAAAGCGAACAACTGTTCGCAAATGAGAACCTAGCCAAAATCCTGCTGACTTCGCAAATGCGAAGGGGAAGTCGCAATTGTGACATCTATGCCGCATTGTCACCTTCGCAATTGCAAGGCTGGTGCTCGCAATTGTGATTTATAGGCACCAGCACCACCAGCAGTTCAATTTCAATTCAATCCATTCTGAAACACGTCCGAAACTCATCCGAGCCCTCGGGGCTCCAAACCAAAATATCCACACATGTCTAAAAATATCATACGAACTTGTTCACGCGATCAAAACACCAAAGTAACATCTAAAACTATGAATCGAACACTAAAATGCATAAGTTGCAACGTAAAGTTCAAGAATCTCTAGAATTACAACTAAACATCTGAATCCTATCAAACCAACTACAAATGATATCAAATTTTGCAGACAAGTTCTAAATAGCATAACGGACCTATTCCAAGTCCCACAATCAAATTCTGAGCTCCATAGCTAAAAGTCAACCTACAGTCAAACTTTTCAACTTCAAATTGCCAAATTTCGGCAAATCAACACAAATCAACCTAGGGACTTCTGAAATCAATTTCGGGCATACACCCAAGTCTGCAATCATAATACGAAGCTATCAGAGCCATAAAAACACCGTTCCTGGGTCGATTTCACAAAACTCAAAGTTTTGTCAATATTGCTAGCTTAGGCTTCTTAGGGTTTGTCAAAGGGTCCGAATCAACCCGAAAGCTTCCTGGAACGAAACTAACCAACCCCCGGAAAAAGGTACATGAGTACATTTTGAATAGTACTCGCATGTAAGGCAAAAATAACAACATATAAAATCATGGTAATTCAAATAAGAGGCATATGAATTGCATCAAGAACTACGAAATATTCCGTAGATTCACATTTTGGGTCTTATTATATTGCATTATTCTTAACTTCTTTTAGGATCAACCGAACCATATGAACTATAAGTGGAACGCATAATAGAATGTAATAGAAACAACGTGTACAAATAAGGCCAATGAAAGTGGCACCTATTGCATGCGTTGACAATTGCATCTCAATAGACCTTCCATATCCCCTTCTTATTTTATACATATACATTTCATAAATTATACATAATGTTCACATATCATATTATACACATATGTGTCTCATAGACCGTCCATAGTATTCATATATATAATACACCTCATGAATGATTTGGAAATACAACATGAATATGACGAATCATGGAAACATATAAGGGCTTAGATAGCCTTTAAAGCCGTAGCAAATTTATTAAGACCCTTCAATATCATTTATAAATTTTAAGTCGTTGATCCTTTGTAACCACCTTCACACAGAGCGGTCCTGCCATCTCACTCCAATATATGCGGGTGGAGGTGCAATCACAATGCCAAAACTCTACACAAAGCGATCATGCCGCCTCACCCCAAGGTATACGGGTGGAGATGTAATCACAATACCACAATCCCTACACAAAGAAGCCCTGCCGCCTCACTCCAATATATGCACGTGGAGGTGTAACCACAATACCACAATCGCTACACAAAGCGGCCCTGCCGCCTTACCCAAATATATGCGGGTGGAGGTGTAACCACAATATCACAATTTGTATTCTCAAACGCTAATAGTTTGTACAAATGATTTCCTTTCAAATCATACCCTTTGGCAACTTTGGCCTTAACAAGAATATAAGTTCATAAGATTTCGTCATATGTGAATTAGAATTTGATCACATTGAATTCGTACAAAATTTTCTCCCCAAAGGGGGTATAACATAATTGAGTAAAAATAGAGAATCATTATGCACATGACCATGACCATATACACAACCCTGATCGTTGGAACACTTCATGTTCATATTCATGCTCATCGTGGAGAAATACACCTCATTACATTAGCACATGTATGGCAAATCAATAAGTCAATTTCAATGGCACATCTCCCAAATACGTTTTCCATAACATTTATCGTCACCTAGCATAGGACATCCCCCTCCCACTTCATTATATACTCCCTTGTCCTCTTAATGTCATTAGCTATATTCATAATTGTTGGGGACTTAACATCGAAGTCACTTACATTAATTATTTTAGAAGCATACTTACTATTATTGAAACCATTGGGACCTACAACTTCTCATAATTCTCATTTTGGCAAACGGCCACATATCATGTTCATACTATCACTTACTTGTACTTGCCATGGGTGATCACAGGACATTAAGGACATTTAAAAAATTTAGGAATACCATAGCCTCTCCTCATGAGGGCGTAAGAGCTTATAGCATATTAGGAGCACAAATACGAATATGTTCATCTCATAATCTTTCACACCATATATCACTTCACAATTACTTTCAACAACTTACAATATAATCACGGTGGCCGTATATCATATTCCACACTTTCATTTCTTTACATTCAAGGATTATCATCATAAACATCATCATATAGAATACTGTTGAAATACATTTTCCCAAAAGGGCAATACATAGTTTCAACTCATGAATATGTAAGAACTCACAACATATTGGAAATATCTACCAACCTAGCATTAGTTAGAACAACCACATTTGGACATGACTTTAGTACATAAACTTTTGGACAATTCTATTTTCAGATTCAATTGGAATAGTTGAACCAAGGCTCATTTTATAATCTTCCACACAACATTTCATTTCATTGGCGCTATTGGCCACAAATATAACTTCCATTCTTGGCACGACGGCCACACTTTATATCCCTGACTCACTCCTTTCACTTTCAAGCATTTTTATAGATTATCGACAACAAATAATCTCTAATCACGACCTTTAGTACACATATGAGCAATTAAGAGTCTTAAGCACATTGAGATTTCATACACAATTTGGCATAATAGCCTTCACTTGAAACACGACTTGAAGTCATAGCATTTTAATATCCAACTCATGCATTGAACACGTTCCTGAAGGATAACCTCATATGATAATAGCATCCGGCATACATTTTGAACATATACTTTTCAATACAAAGCTTATTCAGAATTGTTAATTTATAATGAATAACTCGGGACTTACAAGAACATCATGAGATTCAATTCTAGGAGAGAAGTTTAGCCAGCATATCCTGATTCATCCCTTTAGTGATATTACAATGATCCTCTATACTGAGCAAATTCAATCTTGATTCAGCACTTTAGTGATATTACAATAATCCACTACACTAAGCAAATTCAATCTTTTGGAATAAATCTTTCAAAACCCTCCTTTTAAGTTCTTGAAGAAATATCGTGAAAATCTAAGGATTTCATGTTGGATTGAGTTAGTTCTAGTGCGCAAAATCATAGGATTTCACACCAAGTTAATGGGGATTGCTTACCTTGAAGAAGAGAGGAGTTGGTGGTCTTGATAGAGGGGAGAAAGCTCCAAATTCCGTCCAAGTGAAATGGGGGAAATGAACCCCCAAGGTGAGTACTTAAAAAGGCGTCAAGTGGGTGTAGCGTGCCAGTGCCAGTGTCAAATGCCTATACTTCACTGGTTTTCAAAGTTGTTGAGAGGGGTGGCGTGCCACAATCCGCACGTTGCACTGTCCCTAGCACGCTCCCAGTTATTTTATTTTTCATTTCTTGCTTCACCACTCACCCTCATTTGATACCTCGCTATGATATCGACCCGAATTGACTTCCAAACCATCATATAAGTATGGAATCATGTTTACATAATAACATCATTTTCATTTAATGTGTCCAACTTATTACACACAAATTCTTCCCATTCACAAAACTCTTTAATATGTTCCAACACACCTTAAACATAAATTTTTATTTTAAAATGACGTGGTCCTATGCCATAGGTCTCCTTTAATACTCGAATACCCAAATACCGCTGGCGCACTTTAAAATCTTAAATCATTAGTAAATTTTAACGGGGCCTTATAATTCTCCCCCTCTTAAAATAAACATTAATCCCTGAACGTGTATAAGAACTCATGGTGAGGGGAAAATTCAAATATCAAGGGTAAGACGACTTCGAGATGAGTCGAGTGACCTGATCTCGATTGGTATAGGAAAAAATGCATGGTGTACACCAAGTACTTTGTGTGGATTCCTGAGGAAGATCAACTGGCCATGCCTAGTCGGGAAGGGTTAACCGAGTTAGAAGACTCGAGAGCAGCTTTGCAAGTATACCACAAGATCCAGCCTCACTATCTTGCTACCTCTACCATGCACCAATAGGTAGTCCCGGGATTGGTTTATCATATGCTGTTGCCGCCTAATAATGACAACCACATAGTTGAGCACATACAAATTGAGTCTGAAGAAGAACCAGAGGAGGATCTAGAAGAGAAACCAGAGTATAATCATAATGATGTCGAGAAGGAATTCGAGGAAGATCCTGAAAAATATCTCCAAAAATGCAGTACCAACTCGCCCTTCGTGCCCAACTCACGTTGTAGCGCTCTCCAAAAATGCAATGCAAATTGAGTGCCTGGATCTAAGATGATAGATACGTGCATACCATGCAGGTGGACAATCTCTCTAAGTTAGATCCGAGCTAATTGCTTAGAAGTGTAGGAAGTCATGACTGGAATGAAATGTGCAGACATGGTAACTTTGTCCACGATGACCCATACAACATCAAATCTCCACAAGGTCCATGGCAACCCTACCACAAAATTCAAAGTTACATGCTCTCACTTCCACTCCGGTATATCTAATCTCAGAAGAAAACCACCCGGACTCTGATGCTCATACATGGCCTGTTGATAGTTCAAACACCGTGAAACATCCCCAACAATGTCCTTCATCATCCTTCTTCACCAATAATGATGCTTCAAATCACAATACATCTTTGTAGCACCTGGGTGGACGGAATACCGCAAACTTTGAGCCTCCTCAACAATGAAATCCCTCAAACAATCCACATTAAAAACACATATTCGACCCTAAAGCCTCAATAACGCATCATCACCAATAGTCACCTCGTTAGAACCACCACGCTGCACCGTGTACCTAAGGACAAGCAAGTGGGGATTATCACTATCTTGCTACCTCTACCATGCACCAACAAGTAGTCCCAGGATTGGTTGATCATATGTTGTCGCCGCCTAATCATGACAACCAGATAGTTGAGTACATACAAATTGAGTCTGAAGAAGAACCAGAGGACGATCCGCAAGAGAAGCCAGAGTATAATCATAAAGATGTCGAGGTGGAATTCGAGGATTATCCTGAAGAATATCTCCAAAAATGCAGTACCAACTCGCCCTTCGTGCCCAACTCATGCTGTAGCGCTCTCCAAAAATTCAATGAAAATTGATTGCCTGGATCTAAGATGAAAGACACATTCATAGTGTGGGTGGTATGTCGTGTGGGGAAAGTCAAACTAGTAATGTTGTAATTTGTATCACACGTTCCACATTAAACCATGAAAAAATATGTATTTTGGAAACTCATAAATGATGTAACTGTTGATAATGAATTAGTGTTGCTGTTACTTCATCCTCCTCCCTATCTGATTAATGAATTAGATTTTATTGTTATTCATGAGTAAGTTCGTATAGAAGGTATTGTACAGGCTTGCTTGGCCGGGTTATCTCGATTGAGCGTCGGTCGTGCTCCCCGAGTTTGGGGCATGATAATTGGTGAACCCCTAAACATCCATAGCTAAAGGTCTCTCTACAACTAGGATGAATGCCAAGCTTCCCAAACACTCTCCTTTCTACTCAAGGTATCTGCCACCATATTGGCCTTCCCCAGATGATAAAGAATAGTGATATCATAATCCTTAAACATCTCCAACCATCTTCGCTGCCTCAAAATCAAATCTCTTTATTTAAAAAGATTCTGGAGACTCCGATGATCCATATACACCTCACAAGGAACACCATATAAGTAATGCCTCCAAATCATAAGTGTGTGTACAATAGCTTATAACTTCAAATCATGCACTGGAAACTTCTTCTCATGGTGCTTCAACTAGTGTGACGCATAGTCAGTCACCATACGGTCCTGTATCAACACACATCCAAGGCCAACCCTCGAAGAATCACAAAAAACTTTGTACAGCCCCGATCCATAGGGAAAAACCAAAATTTTAGCAGTAGTCAAAGCGGTCTTAAGCTTCTGAAATCTCTCCTAACATGTCTCAAACCATCTTAAAGGAGCGCCCTTATGAGTCAACTGAGTGAATGGGGATGCAATGTGTAATGCCCCAGATGGTCATTTTGAGAATAGCATCCCGTTTGGTGGCTTAAGGTCTCGAGCAGATTCGTATCATGAATTATGCCTTGCGTGTGTGGTCGAGTTCGATTTTCGTATGATTCAGGATTGATTTGGAAGGATGATTCTTGTTTTAGAAGTTTAAGCGATAAGAGTTGACCAGAGTTTGACTTTTGTGTAGACGACTCCAGAATGGTGTTTTCATGATTCCAATTGCTTCTTATGGTAATTTTGGACTTACGCGTATGCCCAGATTTGGAAATAGAGGTCTGTAGGTTGATTTTATGCATTTTGGAGAAAATTAGAAAGCTGAAGGTTTGGAAGGTTGACAAGTTTGATAGGGAGTTGACATTGGGGATATCGGGCTCGGATTGCAATTTCGATAGTTGGAATAGCTTCGTTATGTCATTTGGGACTTGCATGCAAAATTTGAGGTTATTCCGTGTTGATTTAATCTGATTCGGCGCGAGTTTAGAAGTTGAAAGTTCATTAAGTTCGATTTGAGGTGTGATTCGTAGTTTTAATATTGTTTGATGTGATTAGAGGCCTCAAGCAGGTCCAAATTATTTAATGGATCTTGTTGGTATGTTTGGACGAGGTTCTGGGGGCCCGGGGTGTGGTTCAGATGAGTTTCAGATCATTTTTGTATATTTGGGCAAATCTGGTTCTGGTGGTTCGCATCTGCGCATTTTGGAGCACAAGTGAGGATCTGCTTTTGCATGTTTTATATCGCTTATGTGATGTTGAGGCATGGGCGGGGGGTTCGCTTCTGCGAGTGAAGGATCGCAGGTGCAATTGTTGTATATGCGTCTTATGGATCGCAGGTGCGAGGATGTCCGCTTCTGCGGTTTTGTGAGCGCTTTTGCGGCGTCGCAGACGCGACCGCTTTTGCGCAGGTGCAGTCAATAATCTGGTAAGTGGTAACCGCAGATGCGGTAGTGGCTCACAAAAGGGAGAGCACATATGCGATTTTTTGTCCGCATAGGCGGATATCGCTGGGAAGCTTCTTATATATAGAGGGTTTGGTCATTTTTATCATATTTTGAGCTATGGAACTCGGATTTGGGTGATTTTGAAGGGTATTTTTACACTTTGGATTGGGTTAAGTGTTCTTTACCTAGATTTGATTATATTTCATGATT
This sequence comes from Nicotiana tomentosiformis, assembly GCF_000390325.3. NCBI lineage: Eukaryota > Viridiplantae > Streptophyta > Magnoliopsida > Solanales > Solanaceae > Nicotiana > Nicotiana tomentosiformis. The sequence continues at coordinate 133,914,282 of NC_090812.1, read as the reverse complement.
CCATCTTTTGTTTTTATTATTAAATCAATGATTTGAATAGGAGAAAATGAGAATTTTTGTAAAAACTTTCAAAAATGTAAAATGTGGATTTGAAGGCCGATTTGATGTTGGAATTGAAAAATTTTGTTATGGTTGACTTGTATCGGAATGGGTGTTCGCATTTGTGAATTTTGTTAGGTTCTGAGGTGCGCGCCCGGGGTTGTCTTTTTGGTTGACTTTTTAGTTTTCATTAGAGATCGAACCTTTATTATCCGAAATTTTTTCTATGATTTTTATTTATGATATTGAGTTATTTTTGATATATTGGAGCCGTTCGGAGGTTCTTTTCACACAAAAAGGTCATTTTAGAGTATTGATTTGGATTATTTGAGGTAAGTATATTGTCTAACTTTGTGTGGAGGAACTACCCCTTATGATTTTAATTGTTCGTGCTATTTGTGTTATTTGGAAGCCATGTACGCGAGGTGACGAGTGCGTACTTGGGCTTATATATGGAAATTGACCGGTCTAGACTCTTAGGCTTCTTTCATGTATTTATTTGGAATTGTTAGCACATGTTATATCTCTTATTCGTCACGTTTACTATCACATGCTATATTTGAAGTTTTCGTTACATGTCACATCCTTTACTTGTCAAGTTTACTCTTTTATGCTTTATTTGAAGTTGTTACCTCTTTTATTATTATGTGACTTCTTTTCTTGTTGAGTTACACTTAATTGAAATTGTTGTTACACGATATCCTTTTGTTGCCGGGTCATTCTCATACATTTAGACGTAGTACTAGATCGTTCCATCTCTTTCATGGTTACACTAATTCATACATTGGAATTCGAAGTTGCCATTTTATTGAAATACTTTTACTATCGAGTTTATCCTTAACAAATAATTGGGATTGAGGTTATCGAAAGTCATTAATCTATTTTGACTGAAATTGTGTTTAAAGGGGGTGTTCTTCCTTATTGAGTTACTTTCCTGTTTATTTTGTTGTTATTGAGATTCTATACACATTGTGTTTGAGCCTTGGTCTATTTGTTGTAGAAATATTAATATGGTGTGTTCCACCTATCAAATTAAAGCTCTATGAGTCTAGTTTCCAACGCATTAAACCATTTGTCAATACGACATCGGAGTAGAGAGATATGTGCATTTTTGCGATACTGCGCAAGCTGCTAGGTGACAAGTAGGTGTGTCACCTACTTGCTTAAATGAAAGCCCAAAAATGGGCCATTTCGGGTCGTCCAAAGAGGCCTTTTAAGGGCCTATTTTCTTCATATATTAGACTTAAAATAGAGCATAATAACCAGACATAAGCTCTGCAAAGAATCCTCCCAAAAATTTCCCACAAACCCTAATTGATTTTCTCTCCCTTTCAAGTTCTAATTGGAGGTAAAACCTAGAGTTTGAAGAACCAAGATAGGAGCTGAGTTATCCAACAAATAAGGTGAGTTTACTGCTCTCTTTCATCCATTTTGTCTGCTGTAAATTCATGGTAAGTCGTTCTATACTTGTAAGAACTCACGGGACGGTGATCGGAAGCCGTGAGTTCGAGTTATTCACTTGTAGCGGACTGTTTTGTGGACTGTTTTGTTGTGCTGTTGGGCAGCATCTTTTACTACTGTTTTGTGAGAGTTTTGGAGGAGGAAGGGTGTGGAGAAACACCACATAAATGCAGGATGTTGGGCTGGTCGTTCATCGTAACAATTTCGGGTTGTTGACACTACTACGGTGGTCGTTTTGTGTATGAAGCGATTGGGGTGTGTTGGGCTGTTTTGTAGTATTGTATGGTATGCATAAGGTTGGAAACTAATGTATATATGTTCTTATTGTTGTTTTTGGTGTTGTGGTGTTATCTTGAATTTGGAAGAAGTAAGGATTATAGGGGAGATGCTGTCCGTTTTAATACAAAATAAGCTTGTCGTTCGTTGTGCGTTAGTTGTACCTTTCGTAACTTAATGATAGTATTATTATCGTTGTTGTAGATTAAGGTGAGAAGAGGTGAGTTCAAGTTGGTGATTGGAAATATTGTGATAAGGTATGTTAAGGCTAAACCTTTCTTCATTTTGGCATGATCCCGTAACTACATGAGTTTGATAACGAGGCATAAAGAGAAGTTCGTATTCCTGAATTTATTCACATTATCCTAATCTCCGAAGTTACAGTATTCTCCCTTATCGAGACTTCATATTCAGTTTAGTATTGTCTTATTTCATCTAAGAGAGCAGAGAGTATATATATATATATATATATATATATATACAATGTTACAGTATGTTTACCACCATCGAGCTATAATCGATGGGCAGGCCCCTATTGGGCAACCACTGATCAGATGGTAAGTATATACCGAGCCTACTGTGGCCGAGCGCCTATGAGCGAGCCCAGAATGGCCGAGATACAGAGCCTAGTATGGCCGAGCGCCTATGAGCGAGCCTACTACGGCAGGGCAGTTACACATACCGAGCCTTATAGGGCCGGACAACTTTTTTACATACTATATGGAGAGAGTTGAGTCAGTATCAGCAGGTAAGCATATATTCAGATTATTTTTGACTCCCAGTTACATTTCGTTATTATATCATCAATTCAGTTTCAGCTTTCAGTTATTTTGTTGCCTTACATACTCAGTACATTATTTGTACTGACGTCCCTTTGTTGGGGACGCTGCATTTCATGCCTGCAGGTCCTGATAGACAGCTGGATAGACCTTCCCAGTAGACAGAGCCAAATATCAGCTTGGTTGGTAAGCTCCACTTCCCCGGAGTTACCAGGTCTAGACCTTGGAGTCTGTTATATATATACAGGTTTGATGGGTAGGTCGAGGCCCTGTCCCGACCATGATACAGTTCAACTATCTCTAGAGGCTTGTAGACAAGTCCTGTATAGTTTGTATAACAGTAGATGTTCACGGCGGCCTCCTCAGTCTGTACATTTATATATATATATATATATATATATATATATATATATATGAGTTTTTGGGTATGTTTACCCCTTAGATGAGACAGACGATATTTTTAGATGATTCAGAATATGGTCTCATCGGCGTAGGTTGAGGGTTATTCCTCTAGAGTTCACAGTTACAGAGTGGTACGCTCGGGCCGAGTATGGTACCGGGTGCCGGCCACGTCCCTTCAGGTTTGGGGCGTGACAAACTTGGTATCAGAGCAGTTCTATCCTAGGGAGTCTACAAGCCGTGTCTAGTAGAGTCTTGTTTATGGGTGTGTTGTGCACCACACTTATAAGCAGGAGGCTACAAGGCATTTAGGAGTCTGCTACCCTTCATTCAAATCCAAATCGTGCTATAGAGCTGAGTCATAAGAGTTCGAGCCAAAGCTTATGTTTGCTAATGATATAGCGATGCTTTCAATTAGAAAAATTATAACTAGTTAAAGGGCTAATACAACAGCATATAAAAGCATTAGTAGAGAGAGAATTTTTGACTACGTGGCCCTGTTTGAGACCCTATTAGATCGTGCTTACCATATGTGCAAATTTCCCATTTACCCTAAGACGGGAATATCCAACATACCCCGTGAATAACAGGCCATGGGAGTATCAAAAGGTAAAAGTATAAGATTCAACAGGTAACAGAAGCAAGGTGAAGAAGGGTACGAGGTACCTAGTTAATGAAGATTGTCCGAATTTCCACGTCAGGCAGAGAATTAAAAGGATTCTAAGTTACCTTCAACAGAAATAGAGGTATGTACAATTAGTCACACCCATCTCAGTTATGCCCTATGGGAGCTAACATATATATTTAAAAGAAAGAATTGAGTCCACCTCACAGACAAAGGCTTGAATTGTTAGAAGATTATATTATGGATGTTCTATGGCGTCCACAAAAGGTTAAAGTAATAATACCCCGAGCAACAGATCGGAAGATAGCTTAAGCCTACTTAAAGGCTGGGAGAGAAGAGGAAACTAACGAGTTACATCAGGTAAGTGAATTAGGAGTCTGAACATTGCAAAATCACTCTTAACATTAGAGGTACAAGAAAGATAGTACAACAGCCATATTCTATAATGGCTCTACAATAAAGCTAGAAAAAAAAAGTACCAGTCTCATAAGGAGTAAGTATGAAGCTCCCACCGGATTGTGTACGCACTAGAGGTGCAAGTTTATAGTAGAGCTTCAAGAAGTGGACGTGAATTCTACCTATGTGGAAGGGAGGTTATTAAAGAGACAGAAGATACAATGCGAGATTAAAAGCTAAGTAAGGTAAAGGTTAAGAAGGTACGAAATAACTCAGTATAGCCTGAACGAACTCAGAGGAGTCTAAGACTATGAGAAATTTGAAGAGATAAAATGTTGCCCTGGTAGTAGAATAATGGTGTAATTGTGATATATAAGAGGATAACGTTAAGGCTATTGATTGGTTAATGATTCAAAGAGGAGGGAAACTCATGAATTGCATGAGATTAGAATACCCCTTATAAGATGAATCACGTTGGGATGCGATGAAATACACTTATTGAAGTATAGTATCATCCCTAGATGGATCAAGAAAATAACTTCAGATGTTTCCTAATGAGACGTGATCCCTAAGGACAATGTATTATGTAAGAGGTTTCAAGTTATCAATGGTAGATTATAGATCCACATTAAGGTGAATCAACAATAGGCAGATACAAGTTCCAAAGTATGAGATGATATCAGGCCTTCATTTTTAAGATGAACAGTAATGAGGAAGAACTAAAGGACTTAGATTTATACATATAGGATAAGAAGCGAGAGGTAACATGGAGTTGGGTAGCAAACCTCGGCAATAATAAACGGAAGCAAGTGTGATAGTGTAGTATGACCTACCTAGATGTAGTAAATCAATAAGGATATATTTACAAGGCTACGAAACAAGATATCGCAACAGTCGTAAGTTTGACAAATTACCGAGCGAAGAACTTTACTACACCTATATACACTGGGAGGAACAACTTGTCATAGTTCTATATATGTTCCCAAAGTGAGGCCTAGAGATTGGCTAAAAGCTGGAGGAAAAGGAACAGAAGAGTCGCATAGGCACACATATAAGGATAAAGTCGTACAAGATGAATGACAGAAGGTCGCAATAATTACGAGGTTGGAAGGATTCAGACCAAAAGTCATGGTGTCAGAAGAGGCCTAAAGGGGGGAATGCCCTGGCCTATGGATTTATTCATAGAACAATTGCCTAGATGGAAAGGCCAGAAATAAAGTATTTATGAGAGCAATAGGTTATGAGACTGATAAGTGCACCAGTCAACATTCGAGGACGAATGTTCCAAAGGGGGGAATGATGTTACAACCCATGTTTTCGTACGTATGAGTCGTCATAAGTCAATTGATGTAAGCTCAGAAGTGAAATCATATTTGAAAAGTTTGCAAAGTAAGTTAATCATATTACCTCGGAGGTTACAAATATTAAAGATCATTAACAACAAGTACAAAGATGGTTGGAAGTTTCACAAGCTAAAGGAATTGAAAACAAATAATGTTTCGTCGAAAGTCGACAAATTGGGAATGTTATAACATGTACTTTTGGAGTGAGACCAGGGTGTTTAAATTGATAAGTAGGTTATGTTATGAGTTATGTTAGTCGTATGATAGTCGTGTGTTATGTTTTGAAGTCAAGCGAGTGGTGGAACAAAAGTCGATGAAAGTCATCACAAGTTACGTTCATAAGTTTTACAGAAACTTTGGGTCAAATGTAACTGCAATTTTCTCCCAATATACTTAGAGTTATGGTGTGTTCCACCTATCAAATTAAAGCTCTATGAGTCTAGTTTCCAACGCATTAAACCATTTGTCAATACGACATCGGAGTAGAGAGATATGTGCATTTTTGCGATACTGCGCAAGCTGCTAGGTGACAAGTAGGTGTGTCACCTACTTGCTTAAATGAAAGCCCAAAAATGGGCCATTTCGGGTCGTCCAAAGAGGCCTTTTAAGGGCCTATTTTCTTCATATATTAGACTTAAAATAGAGCATAATAACCAGACATAAGCTCTGCAAAGAATCCTCCCAAAAATTTCCCACAAACCCTAATTGATTTTCTCTCCCTTTCAAGTTCTAATTGGAGGTAAAACCTAGAGTTTGAAGAACCAAGATAGGAGCTGAGTTATCCAACAAATAAGGTGAGTTTACTGCTCTCTTTCATCCATTTTGTCTGCTGTAAATTCATGGTAAGTCGTTCTATACTTGTAAGAACTCACGGGACGGTGATCGGAAGCCGTGAGTTCGAGTTATTCACTTGTAGCGGACTGTTTTGTGGACTGTTTTGTTGTGCTGTTGGGCAGCATCTTTTACTACTGTTTTGTGAGAGTTTTGGAGGAGGAAGGGTGTGGAGAAACACCACATAAATGCAGGATGTTGGGCTGGTCGTTCATCGTAACAATTTCGGGTTGTTGACACTACTACGGTGGTCGTTTTGTGTATGAAGCGATTGGGGTGTGTTGGGCTGTTTTGTAGTATTGTATGGTATGCATAAGGTTGGAAACTAATGTATATATGTTCTTATTGTTGTTTTTGGTGTTGTGGTGTTATCTTGAATTTGGAAGAAGTAAGGATTATAGGGGAGATGCTGTCCGTTTTAATACAAAATAAGCTTGTCGTTCGTTGTGCGTTAGTTGTACCTTTCGTAACTTAATGATAGTATTATTATCGTTGTTGTAGATTAAGGTGAGAAGAGGTGAGTTCAAGTTGGTGATTGGAAATATTGTGATAAGGTATGTTAAGGCTAAACCTTTCTTCATTTTGGCATGATCCCGTAACTACATGAGTTTGATAACGAGGCATAAAGAGAAGTTCGTATTCCTGAATTTATTCACATTATCCTAATCTCCGAAGTTACAGTATTCTCCCTTATCGAGACTTCATATTCAGTTTAGTATTGTCTTATTTCATCTAAGAGAGCAGAGAGTATATATATATATATATATATATATATATATATATATACAATGTTACAGTATGTTTACCACCATCGAGCTATAATCGATGGGCAGGCCCCTATTGGGCAACCACTGATCAGATGGTAAGTATATACCGAGCCTACTGTGGCCGAGCGCCTATGAGCGAGCCCAGAATGGCCGAGATACAGAGCCTAGTATGGCCGAGCGCCTATGAGCGAGCCTACTACGGCAGGGCAGTTACACATACCGAGCCTTATAGGGCCGGACAACTTTTTTACATACTATATGGAGAGAGTTGAGTCAGTATCAGCAGGTAAGCATATATTCAGATTATTTTTGACTCCCAGTTACATTTCGTTATTATATCATCAATTCAGTTTCAGCTTTCAGTTATTTTGTTGCCTTACATACTCAGTACATTATTTGTACTGACGTCCCTTTGTTGGGGACGCTGCATTTCATGCCTGCAGGTCCTGATAGACAGCTGGATAGACCTTCCCAGTAGACAGAGCCAAATATCAGCTTGGTTGGTAAGCTCCACTTCCCCGGAGTTACCAGGTCTAGACCTTGGAGTCTGTTATATATATACAGGTTTGATGGGTAGGTCGAGGCCCTGTCCCGACCATGATACAGTTCAACTATCTCTAGAGGCTTGTAGACAAGTCCTGTATAGTTTGTATAACAGTAGATGTTCACGGCGGCCTCCTCAGTCTGTACATTTATATATATATATATATATATATATATATATATATATATATATATATATATATATATATATATGAGTTTTTGGGTATGTTTACCCCTTAGATGAGACAGACGATATTTTTAGATGATTCAGAATATGGTCTCATCGGCGTAGGTTGAGGGTTATTCCTCTAGAGTTCACAGTTACAGAGTGGTACGCTCGGGCCGAGTATGGTACCGGGTGCCGGCCACGTCCCTTCAGGTTTGGGGCGTGACACTTGTGGTATGAGTTGATATGTCATGTTGTTTTGATGTTAGCACATGTGAATTGTTGTGTTGATTGGTTGATGTTATGTAGAGCATAAGGGTGGCATTTCACTGTTGTTGTTATGCGGGGCATAAGGGTGGCATCTCACCGTTGTAAATTGTACGGAGAGATATTGGTTGCTATTGTGTTATTGTTCGGGCGGAGCGACAAGAGTGGCTATTATACGGAGTGACACGGGTGGCTATCGGAGTGATACGGGTGGCTAATGATATTGTGAGGGCGGAGTGATACGATTAGCTATCAGGGAGATAAGGGTGGCAGTGTTTTGTTTCTTTCAATTAGCTACTCGATGTCTTTGATATTACTTGTTGACTTGGCTTGTAATAGTACACTCGCACAAGCATAAACCATAACATGCCACTTATACCGGTTCATGAGTATGAAACTTAATATTTATTGATCATGCCTATGTATACTTGTATTATCTACTTTCATGTTGATATTGAGCATGTGACCATGCCGGGTGGATTCTGATTGTGAGCCTGTGATCATGCCGGGCAGATTGGGATATTAGCACGTGAGTTGTCCGTGCAATTGTGATTAGAAATCTTCACACAAGGTGTCATGAGTATATGATTGTGGTTTGAGACTCGTGACTTGTGATTATGAAATGAGGTTTCTCGGAGTAATTCCTTGTGAGAATTGTGTTAGAACGGCTTGATTAGTTGATTGTCCCTTGTCCCCTTATATGTTCTCGCTGGTACTTTAACGGTGTTCTTATTACTTTACTGTTTATATCATATGTTGATTGTTGTGGCCACTTACTAATTTCTTCTTTTAGCTTTAGCTTTATACTTTTATATTGCACAGGTTATTTTAACTAGTAGGTGTCTTGAATTGTACATCGTCACTATTCCACCGAGGTTAGTCTTGATACATACTGGGTACCGACCGTGGTGTACTCATACTACACTTCTACACATTTTTATGCAGATCCAAGTATTAGTGATATCAGACTCAGACAGAGTTATCTTATTGGTTGCGAGGATTCAAGTTAGAGCTGCTTGGTCGTCGTAGTCTCTTGGAGTTATTTCCTTTCATTTTTCTGTTAGCTCGTTATTTAAAAAGTATTGTATTTTGATCTTTGAGATCTTTCCATGTACTCGATGAGTGTTTGTGAGCCTGTACTAGAAATCTTGGGAGGTTGTTGTGATTACTGCAATGTGGGCTCATTTTGCTTTTGTTTCATTATTCATATTATACTTGTTTCGAATTATCATTGATAAAACTGACATAATCATTGTTAGTAATCGGTTTACCTAGTCTGAGAGACTAGGTGCCATTACGACGCCTGCAGTTGAATTTTAGGTCGTGACAAGCTTTAGTAGAGTCTTGCGGATCGATACAGAGACATTTGTACTTATCTTCGAGAGGCTACGGAAGTATTAGAAAAATTGCACTTCTTTCATTCTTGTCAGGCAGATTTGTTGATTTCAAAGTTTGAGCCTTTGTATCTCTATTTTCTTATGGATGGTGAGGACACGCACTACCGGATTAACTGAGCAGACACTCGCGCCCCCTACTAAAGCCGGGAGAGCTCGAGGCCGAGGTAGAGGCCGAGGAGGGGCACGTACCATTGGAGGCCAGAGCAGCAGTTAAGGAGCCGCCAGTAGCTCCACTTGGGGGACAAACACCGAAGGCGCATGTTTTTACCCTCGAACTTCAGGATACTTTAGCGTAGTTCCTGAGCATGTTTGGTACATTGGCTTAGACGGGATTGATCTCTGTTGCACCAGCTATTTCATAGATTGTGCGAGGAGTTCAGACTCCTACCACCCGTAGTCCATAGGAGGAGGCTCACATTGGTTAGGTTCCGGGTGTGGTGTCGGTACATCCTGTTGATCTGGTTCAGCCTCATGTCAGGCCAGGCGCATCAGAGGAGGAGCACAAGAGGCTTGAGAGGTTCAAGAGGTATGGTCCACCTACTTTCAGTGGCATAGCTGCCGAGGATACCCAGGGTTTTCTAGAGAAGTGTCATAGTATTCTCCGCACCATGGGTATTGTTGAGGTGATCGAAGTTGCTTTAACTACATTTCAGCTATCGGGGGCAACGTATCAGTGTTGGCAGGTTTATGAGGAGGGTAGGACAACTGATGCACCACCAGTCATTTTGACTCAGTTTTCAGAGATGTTCTTGAGGGAGTTTTTTCCACAAACCTTCGGGATGCGTGGCACACATCATTCGAGTAGCTGTGTCAGGGCACCATGACGGTGTCAGAGTATTCCATCAGCTTCAGTGAGTTATCTCGCCATACACCTACTTTGGTTCCTACAATTAGAGAGCGAGTCCACAGATTTATCGAGGGACTCAGTTACGGTCTTAGATTCATCATGGCTTGTGAGTTGGAGACTGATACTGTCACGCCCCAAAATCGAGGAGCGCGACCGGTACTCAACTGAGTGAACCCGACTGAACAAGCCTGTTAGATTTCATTCTACCCAAATTCATCCGTGAATAAAGAGGAGATGTACTCTGTTAATAAAATACTGAAGAGATTTCATTAACCGCTTCCATTTCATTCCCATTAACAGCATCATTCAATATTTCCAAAATAGTACTAGTTTATAGATTTAATGAAAAACATGTTACCAAATACCAACAGTTCTAATCCAATTCCCAACATCAAATACCACCCACAACCTGTCTACGGAGCCTCTAAGTACAACTAAAGAGTAATATGGAAATACCGAAAATAAAGCCCCGGCTATACCTCAACCACAAAGTACATGAGAAACAAAAGATACATGACCCCGAAATGAAGTGGGGCTCACCAAATCGGCTGAAAGGAGTGTACTGCTATCATTGATCAATGCCACTTGCTGTAGAACCACCTGCATCCATTAAAGATGTAGCGCCCCCGGCAAAAAGGGACGTTAGTACTGTCGAATAGCACTAGTATGTATAGGTAGAAATCCTCTTTCAAAATAGAATGCCCATATGATCTATACGTGGAACACATAATATAATGTAATTGAAACAACCTGTACAAACAAGGACAATGAAAGTGGCACCTATTGTTTTCATTAATAATGTGTCTCATTAGACCGTCCTTAGTGTTCACATATCATATTATACACTTATGCGTTTTATAAACCGTCCATAGTGTTTATTCATACCGTAAACCTATACTTCTCATACACAATGCACCTATGCGTTCATAGACCATCCACAGAATTTTATAACACAGTATACCTATGCATTTCATAGACCGTCCACAGGATTTCATAACACAATATACCTATGTGTTTCATAGACCGTCTACAGGATTTCATAACACAATATACCTATGCATTTCATAGGCCGTCCTCAAGATTTCATAACACAATATACCTATGCGTTTCATAGACCGTCTGTAGGATTTCATAACACAATATACGTATGCATTTCATAGACCGTCCATAGGGTTTCATAACACATTGGAAACAAAGTACAAATACGTACATCTCATAACCTTTCACACCACATATCACTTAATCCGTACTTTCAACCATATACAACTTTATTATTTCTTTGGCTCTCTTGGCCATACATATGATTCATTATTCATGCAATGGCCGTATTTCATATTCCAAACTTTTTTCATTTCTGCCCTTTTATAGATCATCATCATAATTATCAACAAGTAGAATATTCCGGAAATTACAACTTTAAGTTCATTAGTAATGAAGGTTTTAAACACAATAGATTTCTTTCCAATAAATGGAGTAAAATGATTGGCAATCGAAGCACAAGTTAAAATCATACACAATTTCCACTCAAGAATATGTAAGAACGCAAAACACATTGAAAAATACTTACAAAGCATAGCATTAGCTAAAACAGCCAAATATGGGCATCACTTGAGTTCATAAGCTTTTAGCCAATTATATGATCGAAGTCAGTTTTGGAATAGTTGAGTCAAAGCTCATTTCATAATCTTTCTCACATTATTTCATTTCCTTGGCACCATTGGCCACAAGTATAACTTTCACTATTGGCACGTTAGCCACAATTTATATCCCCAATTCACTGATTTCACTTCCAACCATATTTATAGGTTATCAATAATAAGACATTTTCAATCAAGACTATAGGTACACATATGAGCAATTTTGAGTCTTAAGCATATCGAGTTTTTCTCACCAAATTGGTAGACTAGTTCTCATTTAAAACATCACTCAAAGCCACAATATTTTAATACGCAACCTATACTTTGAAACTTACAGGAACATTATGGAATTCAATTCCAAGAGAGAAAGTTTAGCCAACATACCTCAATCGAGCTTCCTTAACTCTAAAATATTCCGGAAATTCTTAGCAATCCTAAACTATTTTGAGACATAACAAAATTGAACCATTATTAAGAAGTTATTCATGATCTCAGCTCGTTTGAGCATTTTATCAAACACTAGGTGTGCAAATTTAACAACAAGGTTCTTCTACAAGATTTCCTTCAATCCACAACCCAATCCTTACTTATTTAAGCTCAACAATCCTTTCACAAATCTTATTGATACATGCATGTATAAATAATACTCTCATACCCAAGAATCACACTCCTAATCAACTATCTTTTTTCCAAATTCGAAATTGAAAACTAAGGTATGGAACCTTACCTCTTAGATGAAGAACTTGTGAGATTTCCTTTTTATTCTTCTAAGATTTGAGCAAGACTTGATGAATAATTAGCCTAGGGTTTCCTCTCTCTCTAAAACACTCTCCCTTCTCTCTAAAACATCACATTTATTATTCAAAAATGGCCCAAAGCATGTATTTAACGAAGTAGGGTCGGGTTTTAAAAACCCAAAAATGGAGCTCCGGAACAGGTTCTGTGGTCGCATATGCGACCGCATAATGGTTATGCAGATCGCATATCAGTCGCATAATTAGTTATAAAATAGCCAAAAGAACTGCCTGTGTATGCGGTCCGCATAACTGTTATACGGTCACATAATGCACCAGAGAACAGTTATGCGGTCTCATAGTCGAACGTATAATTGCTCCCAGACTAACCCTCTCCTGCCTTACTTCTACGGCCATTATGCGACCGTATAATTTTCCTTTACTTTCTGATGTATTGTTCAACCTAAAATGTCTGAGCACCATGAAACCTTGAATTTATTTGTGAAATTTTACGGGGTTGTACACTTAAATACTTCAAAATTTTTTCGGGGTGTTACGGATACTCCATTTAAGCAGGTTGTGGAGATTGCTAGGAGATTAGAGAGTATTCGGGGTGAGGAGAGGGAGGACAAGGAGGCCAAGAGGTCTTGAGGTTCTGGAGAATTCAGTGGATTCTACTCTTCAGCTATGACCCATCGTGACAGAGGCTGGGGAAGTCGACCAATCCAGTCTACATTTCGGACTAATCGTGGTGCTCTAGTAAGTCAGGATACACATATGGGACAATAATATTTTAGTGCACCACTTGCACGGGGTTCCTACAACAATTATTCCAGTTATTCGGCACAGACTCAGTACGAGCAGCCACACCCATAGCGGGGTTGTTATGAGTGTGGTGATACTAGGCACATCATGAGAGATTGTCCCAGACTCGGAAGTGGCAGATTTCATTAGAGCACTCAGGCTACAGGCTCCATTCTAGTTGTTACTCTACCTGCACAGCCAGCTAGAAGTGGAGGACAAGTGGGTAGAGGGTGCCCTAGAGGGGGAGGCTCGGCCCGTTGATATGCTTTCCATCGTAGGGCTAAGGCCGCTACACCATATAGTTTCGATTAAGGTATGGTTTTCATTTGTTATATAGTAGCATCATTCTTATTTTGATTCAGTTTTGCTTATCGGGGTGAGTCCTCCTATCTTGCTTCACATATGGGTGAGTTTCGTGATGTTGTATATTGCTTATGTGTTTACCCCTGTTGGGAGATTCTATACTGGCAGCCTGTGTCTATCATTTTGTTTTCTTGACTATTGAGTGCTATGAGACTATAAGTGACTTTCTGTTACTCATTACGGTAGGTTTTGAGGTGAATTCTGGATGGTTTGGTTACGATTTGTGATTTAAATGCTCTACCGATATGGCGAGTTCGTTACCTATTGTGATTTTGTTTTGGAGAATTTAATTAGTGGAAGGTTTTGGTTGATATGATGTGTATTCAACTTGTGATTCAGAGTTGAGGATGGGATCCTCGCGTTCTCATACGGTTTGGTATGTTTGAACCGGGTTGCGTGCTACGGTGGAGTTATATTAGGATGAGATCCTTGTGATTAGTTCATATGTTTTGATTCTCCCTTGTGGAATTGATTCGTAGTATGATACTGATAGGGAGTTATGTTTGTCGGGCTTATTTGATAATTCTCTCATGTGATTCTTTTTCAATATTCAGTCATATTCACGTTGTGCTTATTGGGTTTTAGCTTGCGAGGTGTGAGCCCAGGTGGCATTGGGTGTGACTAGTTGATTTGGGTACATGGTTATGAAATCTTCATGTTTCTTGCATCATTGTCAGCGTTGTGAAGGTTTGGGACAAGGTTTTAGCTGAGATGAGGTTATTTGTTGGTACTAGATTTGATTATGGGCAGTTATGGTGGTCAAAGATGTTGTTATAGGCATACGTGTGATGTGTTACATTATGTGGTTGTACATTGTGGGTGTATGTAGGAGCAGTTGCAGCTAGTTGAGGTTTATATCGTGTGTGAGTGTGGGGACCAGGTCTTTTGGAAATGATCAGATGGTGAACAATTGGGTTCTAAGGCTTATCGGTGTGGGTGGAAGGAAAACATTTCAGTTAAGATGATGTTGTCGCACTTGTGTGGATTGGGGTGACGTGGGATCTGCTGCGAGCTTATGTATGGTGAGTTTGTTCAGTGATTTGATGAATTCGGTATGGTTCTTGACACGTTCAAGGACGAACATTTGTTTAAGAGGGGGAGAATGTAACGATCTGGCCGGTCATTTTGAGAATTAGTGTCCCGTTCAGTGGCTTAAGGTCTCGAGCACCTTCGTATCATGAATGACTTTCGTGTTTGGTCGAGTTCGATTTTTGGATGATTCGAGATTGATTTGGAAGGATAATTCTTGTTTTATAAGCTTAAGCGGTAAGAGTTGACCTATGATTCCAATGGCTTTGTATGGTGATTTTGGACTTAGACATATGCCCGAATTTTGAGTTGAAGGTCCATAGGTTAATTTGATCTATTTTTGAAAAAAATTGAAAGTTGAAGGTTTGGAAGGTTGAGAGATTTGACCTGAAGTTGAATTTGCAGATATCGGGATCAGATTGCAATTCTGAGAGTTGTAATAGCTCTGTTATATCATTTGGGATTTGCATGCAAAATTTGAGTTTATTCTGGGTTGATTGATATGATTTCAGCGCAAGTTGTAGAAGTTAAAATTTTGTAAGTTCATTAAGTTTGATTTGAGGTGCGATTCGTAGTTTTGATATTGTTTGATGTGATTTGAGGCCTCGAGCAGGTCCGTGTTATGTTATGGAACTCTTTGGTATGTCTGGATGGGGTTCCGGGGGTCTCGGGTGTGTTTCGGACGAGTTTCATATCATTTTCATGCTTTTGGGAAAGTCTGGTTCAGGTGTTTCGCATCTGTGCATTGAGGAACACAGGTGCGGTTCCGCTTCTGCGCATTTTGTATCGCTTCTGCGATGTTGAGGCCAGCGTGGGAGGTTCACTTCTGCGAGTGAAGGATAGTATGTGCGATTGTCGCATCTGCGTGTTATGGATCGCAGGTGCGAGGATGTCCGCTTTTGCGGTTTTGTGAGCGCTTTTGCGGCTTCGCAGACGCAACTGCTTTTGCGCATGTGTGGTCAGTGGTTTGGTAAGTTATAACCGCAGATGCAGGAGTTGGCTCGCAAAAGCAAGAGCGCAGATATGCTGTTTTGTCAGCAGATGCGGATATCGTTGGGTAGCTTCTTATAAATCAAGGGTTTGGTCATTTTATCATATTTTGAGCTATAGAGCTCGGATTTGGGCGATTTTGAAGGGGATTTTCACACTTTGGATTGGGGTAAGTGTTCTTTATCCAAATTTGATTATATTTCATGATTCCATCTTTGTTTTATCATTAAATTAATGATTTGAATTGGAGAAAATGAGAATTTTTGTAAAACCATTAAAAATGTAAAATGAGGATTTGAAGGCTTTTTTGATGTCGGAATTGGAAAATATTGGTATGGTTGGACTTGTATCGGAATGGGTGTTTGCATTTAGCAATTTTTGTCGAGTTCCGAAGTGCGGGCCCTAGGTTGAATATTTGTGTTGACTTTTTAGTTTTCATTAAAGATCGAAACTTTATTATCCGTAATTGACTTCTATGTTTTTTTATTTATGATATTGAGTTATTTTGGCTAGATTTGAGTCGTTCGGAGGTTTGTTTCACACAAGAAGGTCATTTTAGAGTATTGATTTTGCTTCATTGAGGTAAGTATCTTGCCTAACTTTGTGAGGGAAACTACCCCTTATGATTTGAGTTGTTCGTGCTATTTGTATTATGTGGAACCCGTGTACGCGAGGTAACGGGTGCGTACTCGGTCTTATAAGTAGAAATTGACTGGTCTAAGACTCTTAGGCTTCTGTCATATATTTATTGGGAATTGTTAGCACATGTTATATCTCTTATTTTTCATGTTTACTATCACATGCTATATTTTAAGTTGTCGTTACATGTCACATCCTTTACTTGTCATGTTTACTCTTATATGCTTTATTTCACGTTGTTACCTCTTTTACTATGTGACCTCTTTTATTGTTGAGTTACACTTAATTAAAGCTGTTGTTACATGATATCCTTTTGTTGTCGGGTCATTCTCATGCATTTAGACGTAGTACTAGATCGTGCCAACTCTTTCATGGTTAGCCTAATTCATACACTAGAATTTGAAGTTTCCCTTTCATGGAAATACTTTCACTGTCGAGTTTATCCTCAACAAATAATTTGGATTGAGGTTATCGAAAGTCATTAATCTATTTTTATTGATGTTGTGTTTAAAGGGGGGTGTTGTTCTTTGTTGAGGTTACTTTACCGTTCATTTTGTTGTTATTGAGATTTTGTAAACATTGTGTTTGAGGCGTTGGCTATTTGTTGTGGAAATATTGATATTGTTGGTTCTTTTGGAAAGGTTTTGGCACTTGTGGTACGAGTTGATATGTCATGTTGTTGTGATGTTAGTACATGTGAATTGTTGTGTGGATTGGTTGTTGTTATGCGAAGCATAAGGTTGGCATCTCACTATTGTTGTTATGTGTGGCATAAGGGGTGCATCTCACCGTTGATGATTGTGCGGAGTGATATGGGTGACTATTGTGTTGTTGTCCAGGCGGAGCGATAAGGGTGGCTATTATACGGAGTGATACCGGTGGCTATCAGAGTGATACGGGTGGCTAATGATATTGTCAGGGTGGAGTGATACGGGTGGCTATCAGAGAGATAAGGGTGGCAATATCAGGGATGATGTGTGATGCCCTAGGTGTATTATGTTGACGATATTCATGTGTTAGTGTGATTCTCATTGTGTATGTCATACACCTTACGTGACTTGTTGTGTTGCTTTCAATGAGCTACTCGATGTCTTTGATATTACTTGTTGACTTGGCATGTAATAGTACACTCGCACAAGCATACACTGTAGTAGCCAAGAAATATTTATTGATCATGCATATGTATTCTTGTATAATCTGCTTTCATGTTGATATTGATCCTGTGACCATGCCGGGCGGATTGTGAAATTGAGTCGTGGCCATGCCGGGTGGATTTTGATATTGAGCCTGTGACCATGTCGGGCGGATTGTGATTCTGAGCCTGTGATCATGCCGAGCGGATTGGGATGTTGGCACGTGTGATTGTGATTAGAAATGTGGCACAAGGTGCCGTGAGCATGTGATTGTGGTTTGAGACTCGTGACTTGTGATTATGAGATGAGGTGTCTCGATGTAATTCGTTGTGAGACTTGTGTTAGAATGGCTTGATTAGTTTATTGTCATTTGTTCCCTTATATATTCTCGCTGGTTCTTTAGCGATGTTCTTATCACTTTATAGTTTATATCATATGTTGATTCTTGTTGCCATTTACTAATTTCTGCTTTCATTATTAGCTTTATGCTTTTATACTGCACAAGTTATTTTGACTAGTAGGTATCTTGACTTGTACCTCGTCACTACTCTACTGAGGTTAGTCTTGATACTTACTAGGTATCGATTGTGGTGTACTCATACTACACTTCTGCACATTCTTTGTGCAGATCCAGGTATTAGCGATATCGGACTCAAGCAGAGTTAGCTTATCGGACGCGAAGATTCAAGGTAGAGCTGCTTGGTCGTCGCAGTCCCTTGGAGTTCTTTCTTTTCATTTTTGTGTCAGCTCGTTAGTTGAACAGTATTGTATTTCAATCTTTGAAATCTTTTTGTCACACCCCAACCTCGGTGGCGCGACTGGCACTCAACCGAGATACTCTAGTCAAGGAAGCCTACTTGATGCCTTCTACCCAACCTTACCCATGAAAAGTGATACCATAATATAAGAATCAGTAACATGAGATAGACATGAGAAGAGCAAAGTATTCCACATTCTTTTCCATTACTCAAAGGAGATTCATTATAGAATTTCCAAAATATTGCAAGTTGATAATTATGAGGGACAACATGTTAGCTAAATACCAACACTTCTAGTTCATTTTCCAACATCGAATACAACCCACAACATGTCTACGGAGCCTCTAAGTATAATAGAAGAGTAATATGGAAGTGCCGGCGACAAGGCCCCGACAATATCTCAAAATACAAAGTACAATGTCAAGTAACATAAGGCCCGGAATAGAATAGGGCTCACCAAAATCTGTTGAATAGAGGTTAACCACTAACGAGAATCAAAGCTACCCGTTGATGAACCACTTGCATCCATTAAAACATAAAATTTGCAAAATACAAAAATAATATTATTTTTTGTTTGGAGATCAGTAGCACCGATATACCATTGTGCTATTAGCCCGATCATGCCCGACAGGCTACGCCATCTCTCCACGAAAAATGTGGATTGAGATATGATGCGAAAGCAAAAGTGTTACCAAGAATAGGAACCACCATGCGAGCGACATGGCATCCGATCTCCACCCGATAGGCTAGGCCGCCTTCCCACATATGTCGTGTGTGTCGACTTCCAATCCAAGGCTATCAACAATCTCATCCCAATCAAGGGGAATAATGTCAACACATCAATCTCATCCCAATTAAGCGGAATAATGACAATCCACTTCTACACCGGCACATGTAGTTTTGGGTGTGGGCCTTACGACCCACTCATCCTCGGCTCTCTAATGATACTCTAAAAAACATTTTTGCTTTGCACAAAAAGGAAACAGAAATACAAATACATTTACCTCATAAACTTTCACGCCATATATCGCTTCATTAGTACTTTCAATCACGCACAACATCATTATTTCATTGGCTCTCTTGGGCTTACATATGATTCTTCATTCATGGCACGACGGAAGTATCTCATATTCCAAACTTTCATTTCTTTACTTTCAAGGATCATCATTATAAACATCAACATAAAGAATATTTCAGAAATCAAAACTTTAAGTGCATTAGTAATGACGGCTTTAAACAGAACGAGTTTCTTTCTAAAGAAATGGAACAAAATGACTGTCAATTGAAGTACAAGTAAAATCATAAAACAGTAATACACCATTTATTTTTAAAATACCTTTGCTAAAAAGGCAATACACAGTCTCAGCTCAAGAGTATGTAAGAACTCGAAATATATTGGAATTACTTGGAAAGTAGATCATGATGATTTATGGTTAAAACATGGGTTTAAATCATATGCATCAGTTATAACAACCATATCTGAAAAACATCCAACTAAGGGGAGAAAATATGATACGGAAAGTTTAAACATGATTTGAGTACGTAAACTTTTAAGTAATTCAATTTTCAGAATCAATCGGGAACAGTTGAGATAAGGCTCGCTTTATAATCTTTCACACATCATTTCATTTTATTGGCACTACTGGCTCGCTTCATAATCTTTCACTTTGAAGTATCTTTATAGATTATTAACAATAAGCTCATTTGAAATTAAGACCTTAAGTATGTATATGAGCAAAATAAATCTTAGGCACATTGAGTTTTCTTTCCAAGTACAGCATAACAGACTATCATTTGAAACAGGAATTGAAGTCATAATATTTTAATACATAAACCATACTTGAACACATTCTCGAAAGAGATCATGATAAGATAGGAGCAACTGGAACACGTTTTGATTATATACATCTTTCAACACAATGCTTACTTGGGATAATCAAATTCATTAGGAACAACTCAGAATACGGAAATTAAGAACCTGGGCCAAATATACTTGAAACTTTCAGGAACATCATGTAATTCGATTCTAAGAGAGAACATTAGCCAACATACCTTGATGGAGATATTTAGTGATACTAAAACCTCCCACTACTCTTACAACTTCTATCTACATCAATATAATTCAATTGGACCAATATTAGTACAAATTTTCAGATTTTAGGTTATTTTGGCATTTTATCAAACACCTAGAGTGCATACCATTCTACTACCACTAGTAATGGTATTTCATAATCAGAAAATCCTTCCTTCCCACCAACAATATATAATACATCATCATTTGACTACTAACTGCCTTCTTTAGAAGCATCATAATCATCAATGAACTCATATCTACCAAATTTTACGAACTAACTTATTACAAAATCTCTACAACACCTAATAATCTAGGTTAAGCACTTATGGCCTCCAATCACCATCTCATAAATCATACTACTTATTTATTGCTCATATATTCACTAACAATCCATGCATGCGGGTTTAAGGGTGAAGGATTACTTCTTGCAGCCCAAATCTTGAAAGCCAACTTTTGGGATGTTCTTCGGATTTTGGAGAAATCTTATGGAATCCAAGATAAAATCCTATTGTAACTAGTGATTGAGAAGTGAAATTATCATAAAAACACTATTAAAAACTCACCTTAAGTGTGTATTGAAAGCCTTGGTCAAATGGTGATGGAGAGAAAAGCCCTAGCCTCGAAATCCTTTTATTTTTCTCTCTCCCCGCTCATGCACTTTTATATTGCAGGGGACCTCGTGGAGCCCCCGCGCGCGCAACGTGAGCTATCACTGCTCAGGCAACATTTCCTAGTGCACGCTGAGCGTGCATTATAGACTAAATGCGCTGGTTTATTCCTTGCAAACTCTGTTTCCTTTCGTGCGTTGAGCGCGTGTTAGTGCCTAAATGCACTTTTTTTGCGAATTTCAACCAACTTTTCAATCTTTATTTCCTTTTGCTATATTGACACTCCCAACCACCTCAACTTGAAATATACTTAGATTACCATGTTTTGATCACCACTACCCCTAGTGGTTTTGCACGAACTCCGAGATCGACGTTATTACCCTCTCAAACTTACGTAAATAGCCAGAGTCAAATATGTGAATTTACGGGGCTTTACACTTTCCATGTACTCGTCTGAGTTTGTGACTCTGTATTATCAAATTTTGGGAGGTTGTTATGATTATTGCCGCGTAGGCTCATCTCGCTTTTGTTTCGTTATTCATATTATACTCTGTTTCAAATTATCATTGTTAAAACTGGCTTAATCATTGTTAGTTATTGGCTTACCTAGTCTTAGAGACTAGGTTCCATCACGACGCCTGTAGTGGGATTTTGGATCGTGACACAATGGATGAAAACCCCTCCAATAAGCGATGATAATACCAGTCAAGCATAAGAAACTCCTCATATCAGTTGCGGTGGAAGGTTTGGGCTAACTCTGAACTGCTTTAATCGTCTTTGGATCTACCTTTATTCCATCACTTATAACACGTGGCCCAAGAATGCCACTAAGTCTAGCCAAAACTCACACTTGGAGAACTTAGCATAAAACTTCTTCTCCCTCAAAATCCGAAGCAGAGTCCTCAAATGTTGCTCGTACTCCTCAGCACTATGGGAATATATAAAGATATCATTAATGAACACAACGACAAAAGAATCCAAGTAAGGTTGGAACACATTGTTCATCAAATGCATAAAGGCTTCTGGGTCATTAGTAAAAACAAAAGACATCACCAAAAACACACAATTCCCATAACGGCCTAATAGTCGTCTTAGGAATGTCGAAAGCCCTGATCTTCAACTGGTGATACCGCGATCTCAAGTTAATCTTCGAAAACACCCTATCACCCTGAAGATAGTCAAATAGACTATCAATACGAGACAATGGATATTTGTTATTGACAGTCACCTTGTTCAATTGAAAATAGTCAATACACACCCTCATCGAGCCATCCTTCTTCCTTACAAATAACATTGGTGCACCCTGTGATAATACACTAGGCCTTATCAAACAACTCCTGCAACTGTTCATTCAATACCTTAAACTCTATCGGGGCCATGCGATACGGTGGAATAGATATGGGCTGAGTGCCCAGCATAAAGTCAATACCAAAATCAATATTCCTATCGGCTGGTATGCCTAGTAGGTCTGCTGGAAACACATCTAGAAACTCCCTCAATACAAAATCTGACTCAACAGTAGAAGGATCAACACTAACATCTCTAAAAATGGCTAAGCAAGTCAAACACCCTTTCTCAACTATCTGGTGAACCTTCAGAAATGAAACCACCCTTCTATAACTACGCCAAGAGAACCACTCTATCTACCCTTAGCAGCCCCGACATAGTCAACATCAAAGTCTTAGCGTGACAGTCAACTATAGCATGATACAGAATTAAATATTCCATACCCAAAATCACATCAAAATGAGACTAACTGTCTCAATTCACACGCAAACATTCCTGAAGCCAAACAAAACACCCTCGCAAGTTACAAAACCACAAGCACACATACGGGGGCATCAAATAGTGGAACGGGGCTCAAATACACAAAATAACCGGCATGGTCATTAAAGTTTCAACAATTGGAAGACTCGAAAAACATTACATAGACAAATTAATTATGTTTCACGAGATATATATTTTTGAAGTTAGGCTTCACTTCAACTTTCGACATCTTTTTCTTTTAATACATCCAATTCACTTCAAACCACTTCTTCCAAATTTCAAACATCCCTAATATCTTCCAAACTACTATCACGATACAAATTTCTAACCAAAGGAATCATGATAGCACCTAACGCCACTTGCTAGGAAAGTCAAGAAATAGCAATAAATATAGGTAAAGAGAACATAAATAACATGATACTATAAATGAAGGATATAATTCAGAAGAATTAGATCAAATCTGAAACCCACAACCATCAAATATCTCCTGGAAACTGTAGTCACTAAGTAGATGAGCATCTATAGATTTAACCAAATACGAAGTCTGAAATAACAGTAAATTGCTTGAAATAAATAAACAGTAATGAGACTATGTGTTTAGAAACTCCAAGGACTGCAAATGAGAGTGTAGCACTACCTCGGGTTACCTCCACCAGCTAGCTAGTCTACCCTCTGTGTACCATCAGAACCAGCACCAAAATATGCACAAAAAGTGCAGAAGTGTAGTATGAGTTCAACCGCCCCAATGCACTCCGTAAGTGTCGAGCCTAACCCCGTTGGGATAGTGACAAGGCTAAGATAAGACACCTACATATAAGCCTATGTAGATAATTAACGAGAAATAACGAGGAACAACGAGACAAGTTATCAAGTAAAATATCAAGTAAGTTGGCAAGATAAATAGAATGTGAGAGAGATAACAAGTATAAGAGTAAGAATATATGGATCGAGAAAATAAAGAAAGTTACGCCTAAAGAAAACCAAAATTTATGCTTCCACAAAAAAATCCGAAGAAGTTTTTGAAAAATAACCACAAAAGACCATAGCCAAGTCCTCAATCCACATGGTAAAATAAGGAACAATCGATATCAACAACGACACGACATCACCCTTTGTGCTTTTACTCTCATTCTCACAAACAAAATATAATTACAATCACCGAAATACCTTTCATGCATAATATCTCTTCCTTTCAAGCACGGTAATACCCTTCGTGCAATGATATTGATATATAAAGAAAGCACGGAAACACTTTTTGTGCAAAATTGCTCTTTCTCACAAGCACAGAAACACCCTTCATGCAAATCAATCTTTTCCTCACCAAGCATAAACATGTAAGTCAGTACCATGCAAGGTGGGAGGCACAAACAATATCAAGAATAAGCATTGAACACAGGTTACCATTTAGGAAGTATTCAACACTTTACACCAATAACAAAATCAATAATTGAACACTTTCATTACCCCAATATAACATCAAGTATAACATGGCTACCCTCGTAACCTTGCATATTCGCAGCCCCAACACATATAACATATAGCATTAGAGAAAACTACATCATAATTCCATCAAATCAAAGTTAACCAAGACACATGCCTCTTTCCGGTACAAATCAAACTTCTAACACCGCCTTTTCTTTAGCACAAGCCTTTAAACCAGTCTAATCTAGCCAATTAATGTTCAAATATAAAAAGGTTTGATTTTTAATACATTTGAAAATGTCAACAAAAAGTCAACCCTGGCCCACATGGTTGAAATCATCAATTAGGACAACTCCCATTTTCCCATTCGCCGCCGAGTCCATATATGTGATTTGTTTTGAGATCCAACCTCAAGTCGAGGTCTGAATCTCTAAAATACAAAATCCTAAACTCCTACCCAAAAACCCTATTTCTACTATATGAAATCTTAGATTTAGGCATGAAATTCAATGAAATTAATAATATTTGATCAAAACAAGTTAAAGCTACTAATCAATCAGTTTGGGAAGAAATTGCATTCCAAAATTGCATCTATGTGGAGTCTAGGTCACGAAGATGAAATAAAACAAGCTAAGTCTTAAATCCTTACCTTTTACCCAACTGCAGGTATCGCAATTACGAACATTTTTCGCAATTATGATGGCGCGATAGGTCATTTTGAGTACTACCTTCCTTTTCTATGTTCCGAAACCTTTCATTTCTTTGTGTGATGATTAAATGTGGCGACCCCAAACAATGTGTTTTGGTAAACGACCTCATATTGGTGTTTTAAAGATTTTATTAGGTTTGTATGATGATTTTGGATTTGTACGCATGTTTTATTGGGGTTGCGGGTGACCCGAGGCCGTTATAGCGCAATATGGAAAAAGTTTCAAAAATGAGTTTTAACCTTAAAAATCTTGAGTTTTGTTTTTAAGAAAATATACCACTAGGCATGCTGCCTAGTGTAAAATCCCAAAATTGGGTCCAAAGCTTACTAGATGTCCAAAGGTAAATACAAATTGCACAAAACTACTAGCTACTAGAAAGATGAAATAACTAATATCTAAGGAACTAGCTATTACAACATGATAAGCTGCATGCTTCATTCTCCAGTTAGTGTATGTGAATCCAATAACCAGGGGCAAATACCAAGTAGCACCTATCAAGCTCTCACCAGGAGCCAGGGTATGCATTCCATTGGAAATGGACAAGGTTAGCATGAATTCAAAACATTTACACCACTGAATTTAAGTAAGCAAAATCTTCCAACCATCAATGTTGCTCCAGAATGAAAAACTCCATATAGTTTTCCAGTTCAAATCAAGGCAATATGCTAAATTTGCCCAAAGCATCTGATAGTTCATCTGCTCACTAAACAAGCATAACATGTATACTGAATTATCATCTCCAGAATGAGTGTGTGAACACACTAATACCACTGGAACATGACAACTCAATACATAATATAACAGAAGGAGCAACATATGATGTGATGAGTTGTGAAACAGTATTGCATTATGTAATGTGTGCAAGCATTTATGCACAAAACAAATTGCAGTAGCAGCTTCATGTGAAAGTCCGAACCAAGAAATCATAATATGTAATGAGATACCTTTTGATACCATTGGATCCCAGCTTTGATCCTTTAGAGTAATATGCAAAATTGGAGTGCACGGTGCATCCAACGTTATGATTCTGCATATAGCTATGCAAATCACAAACCTACTATTGATCAGTGTTATGCCATGTGATTTTATGTGATAGAACACCACCTGCCTTGCATTAACTAATCCATATAACATTAGAATGTCCCCAGAATGAGCATGAAAACATGCTAATATCAGTGAGAAACACCCTAACATTTTACAGAATATAGCAACATCAAACAACACAAGGCCAAGCAATTTCAGTTGAGGTCTTCTCATCAGTCAGGAGCTTTCCTTTTAGCCACTCTAACCATCAAATTAGGTGTTTGTGATTTGTCAAGATTGATTAGTCTTCTTCCTACACTAGGCATTTCAGAGAAAGAGTGAAACTGAATGGTACCTGCAAAAGAGAAAATAAGGTTAGCTAAAAAATTCGCTATTGTGTTGCCCTCCCTTAGGACATGCTGAAAGATCACATTATAATTCTCCTTTATCTCCTTAATCTTCTTCACTTCCTTTCTAATGTTCCAAGGTATCTCCCATTCACCTTCAATAATCTTCTTCATCACCAAGGAATGTTTCTCAATAATGAGTGGATGAAGCTACCTTTGAACACAGTATAAGAGCCCTTCCACTATTGTCCTTGCCTCAGCTACTATATTAGTTGAGATCCCTATTTCTTCTGCCATTGAATATACCACATCTCCAGTATCATTCCTCACATAGAAACCATAAGAACTTGGCCCAGGATTCTCTCTAAAAGCACCAAAAGTGTTCTACTTATACCACCTCTCATAAGGTAGCTGCCAGGTAATTCTTTTGGTAACAACATAAGGCTAGTAGCCTTCAAAGTACCTGATCATTTTTGGCTACAGTAGGGGGATATTAGACAACCAAGGATATCTAATTCTAGCTAGAAAGTGTAGAGTTTTGTTCACCTCATGTACAACCCTATGAAATGATACTGCACCTCCTCCATGCTTCATTGAATTCCTCGTCTTCCAAATTTCCCGCGTAATAATGGCTAGAACTGCTTGAAATAAAGGCTTGAGCTTAGCACAATATTTTGCACTCCACCATGCTCTAGTTGTTTGATGTACTTGTACTAGATTAATCACCAATCCTACAGCTTGCAAGAAGACTTTCCATACCCTACTAGCAACATCACTTATAAGGAAAATATGTTGGAAAGTTTCTTCTTGTGGTGGTTAGCAACACCAACACTTAGAAACAAATAATTGTCTAGCTCTCCTCCATATATCATCTGTTGAAAACTTCCCTCGCCAAAGCTTCCATAGGATGAAAGAGATCTTAAATGGCAACCCCTTTGTCCATAGCAGCTTGTATTCTAGATTTGGATGAGCCCTATGCCTCTATATTTGCCAATAACTACCTACTGTAAACTTGCTTGAAGATGTTGGAATCTATTTAGGTGTGTCCCAGAGTTCATCAGTATTATCAAAATATACATCTTGCCTTATATGATCAGCAATATCTTCTGGAAAATTCTCCTCCAACATTTGTTTATTCCATCCATCTTTATCTCTCAATTCTGCCACCTCCTGGAACTCTTCATTGATATTGAACTATGGTGGTAGTACATGATATAATGCTCCAAGAACAGTCTAATTCTCATGCCAAATATTTTTAGAGGCCCTATTCATTTCCCACAAAATTTTATGTTCAACCCCTTCTATAGCCTCTAGCATTTTCCTCCACAAATATGATCCTTGTCTAAATTGAACCATAGTTGGCATTTCCTTTTTGCAATATTTGTTCCACATAAAGTTTGACCACAAGGATTTTGATGTCTTAAACCTCCACCACAACTTTGCAAATAAGGCTTTGGATACATCAAATAAAGATCTGAACCCTAATCCTCTTTCTTCCTTTGAAAGACATAAATTGAGCCACTTGGTCCAGTGCCTGCTTCTACCTTCTTCCTTAGTACTCCAAAAGAATCTAGCAAATATCTTGTGCAAATGTACAAGCACATTGTCAGGAGGATCCAACACTGAAAGGATGTAAGTTGGTAAGCTTTGCGACACTAGTAATAAGTGTAGCTTTACCTCCAAAGGATAGTAATTTTCCTTTCCAAGAATGTAACTTTGCCTTTACCTTTTTAATGAGTTCATTGTAATAATCTTTCCTCCTCCTTGTATAAAAGATTAGACACCCTAGATAAGTGAAAAGGAAGCTGCCTCTTTGAAATCCAGTTATGGCACCAACACTATGAAACAACTTTCCTGCCACATTAGCATGCATGAAATATGAGCTTTTTGACTTGTTGATCAGCTGTCCAGATGTTTGCTCATACAGTGTAAGGACTTCAACCACTTTGCTCAATGAATATGGATCAGCAGAGGAAAATATGATTGTATCATTAGGATATGCCAAATGATTCAAAGTATCAGACCATTTTGGCATACCAAATCCTCTACACTTCTTGTTCAATGATCTTGACAGAACCTCAGCAGAAAGAATAAACAAGGCCAGAGACAAAGGATCCCCCAGCTTCACCCCTCTTGTACACTGAAAGAATCCAGATGCTTGCCCATTTATAAGTACTGAATACCAATTATTTGCCAACAGATTCCAAATCATGTTGATGAAGTGCTTATCAAATCCCATCTTCCTTAATATATGAAGTAGATACTTCCATGACACCCTGTCATAAGCCTTGGCCATGTCTAACTTAATTACAACATTAGCAGGCTTCCCCATTAGTCTAATATCTGTGATAATTTCTTATGCGAGCAATATATTTTCAATGATATTCCTCCCCTTCACAAAGCCAGGCTGATTGGCAGAGATCAAAGAAGGAAGAATCTTCTCCAATCTATCATGTAATACACTAGAGATCACCTTATTAATGAAGTTACTAAGACTTATAGGCCTTAGATCTGAGAAAGTTTGAACCTTAGGTTTCTTGGGCAGGAGAACTAGATTTGTGTGTGTTACTGGCTTTGGTAAAAATGCACCTCCATAGAGCTCTATCGGCAACCTGAAGATGTCCTCCCCTACAATATCCCAACAATGCTGGTAAAACAATCCCGTAAAACCACCAGGGCCACTTGCACTATCTCCACTTAGTGCAAATACTGCACTCTTAACTTCATCAATGGCAGGAAACTTGCAAAGCTCCAAATTCTACTCTATAGTTACCATATTAGGCACATTGTTCAGTAGCTCAAAAGTTGTAGAATCCCCTTCTTGTGTGAATTGTTTTTGGAAGAAATCTATTGCAGCATTAGCCATGAGATCTTGAGATTCCAAACAATCACCATCTCCATTCTGAATTCTTTTGAGTTGTAACTTCTGTGTCTTGCCATTCACATGGTTATGAAAGAACCTTGTGTTTCTGTCTCCTTCAGCAAATCAATTCATACCAACCTTTTGCTTCCAATACTTCTCCTCAATGCTCAAGTATTTTTTCAATTCAGCTTGTGCTTGTTGAAGGACTATTGTGTTCTCCACTATTGGTTCTTCTTCAAACAACATCTCTTTAATTCTAACCACATCTTCTCTAATAGCGAACTGCTTGAATATATCACCATAAGTGAGTTTACTCCATTTAGAAATAGCAATCTTAACCCTCTTCAACTTTTGCTTGAACATCAATAATAGATTTTTAATGAAATCAGCCATCCAATTCTGCCTAACCACCTCCATAAAGGTTTCATGTTTTGTCCAGAAATTCAAGAACATGAATGGTTTTACAAATTTCATTGCCTCTTCTCCATAATTCATCAAGAGTGGAGCATGATCTAAGCCAGTTCTAATGAGATGCTCCACCTCTATATCAGGGAATAGGTTTTGGAAAGGCAAGTTCACAAGTATTCTATTTAACCTTTTAAAGATGCATTCTTCATTAGGCCTTCCATTCCACCAAGTGAAAGGACTGCCCTTATACCCAAGATCAAATAGTTCACAAGAATTTATACAAAAAGTAAAATCTTCATATTCTGGAGGATACACAGGTAGTCCTCATATCTTCTCTTCCTCATCAAGAATCACATTGAAATCCCCACCCCCAAACCAACCAAGGCAATTTTATATGACTAGCTAGATAATATATATTGTCCCATAACTCTTACCTTTCCAATGATGAACATTTTGCATACACAAAAGTCAGCATAATATGCTTTCCTATATCCTGATAGTCAGTTGTTGTTCAGTATTCATCAACAAATCCCATTCCACCACAGCATAAAAAAATAACCATATCTTCCTATTCACATATTTAAATTACAGCTTCTATTCCTAGCCTCCTTCTACACCTATGAATATATATTGTCTTTTGAAATGGCTCCATCAGTGCAACAATGAAAAAGCCATGTTCCCTTTGCATATTTATGGAGCCCTGCTGAGTCTTAACAGACCTTATATTCCATATTAGAGTTTTAATCATTATCTTGTTGTTAAGGCTGCCTTCTTGGGCAAAATTCTAGTAGGTGGTTGTGGCTCCTTGGCTTGTATTTGCTTTTTTCCTTTCTTTCCACTTTTACCTAAGACTCTAGGTGATAAATCCCCTTCTCTTGCTTCAGCTTTAAAGTTCCCAGCAATGGATTCATCATCAGCTTCATCTTCATATTGTTGTTGTTGATCCATCAAAGTATTCTGAATGTCCACAGGCAACTCTTTGTGAGTGATTATATCATGTAATATCTAATTTTGAGACTTCAAAGGTACATTGATTTGTATATGCATTGGTGATCCAGTTTCAGAAGCACATGCCATAGGCACTGTCTCAATTGCATCTGAGTCACTGGGTGCTATGGCTTGCTCAATCTGATCATGTGCCTTTCTTGTGGACTCCTTCAATATATCAGCATAGATTCTCCTGCATCACTTTGAATTGAAGATCATAGATAGAACCCAAACTAGGGTTCACTGTAGCAAAATTTTCAGAAAATACTGTTCCATTGAGATCACCCCCCTTCTCATCGATTGTTTGATGGTCTGACCCCACTGTATCCTTCAATACCTCCATATTAACATCTCCAACTTGGTCCCTCCTTAAATCATACACTGGAACCCCATCAACAGTGGCCCAAATCTCCCAGAATTTCTAGGGTTTATTGTTCCATAGGCCTGTTTCTTGGCTAATGGTGCAGTAGCGGATCCCCCATGATTTCCTGCTTCTTTTGATGTCCCTCTATCATCTCTAGCTGGCGAAACTGCTTCCTTAACCTTAGAACTCGATTGATTATCAACCCTAGTTTTTGAATTTCTAGGGTTTACTATAGTTAGAGCCAAACTACCTGTGTTTTGTGTATGATTATTTCCTTTATCCTCTATGTCTCCTGTTGCATTTGTTGACCTTATCTAAGCTTCCATTTCATCAGCTTCATCACTCCATAAATTTTTTCCAGAATTTACTTCATTATGCTCCTCCAATTGTCCCGAATTCTTATAGGTTTGTGAAGGTACCTCATGGCATAATTGATTGATTATCACATTGAGCTCCCTTAATTCCTCCTTGCTAGTTCAAAACCTTCTATGCACCCTCTCAATTGTATACTCTTTGTTCACCCCCTCATCAATCCCTGCCTCAATAGTAGGAGAACTAGCCTTAGCTAATTCTTGATTACCTTTCACACCTGGTGATTGAGTCCCTGTTTGACTAGGCTTCACATTATTTTCCTTATTAGCTTCCTCAACTGCTTCCTTCTTGACACGCCTAGCTGCCATCTCAATCACAGTCCCAGTAGGTTTAGGGCTTAGGGTACCCTCCTGATTGTCCTTACCATGGTCCTCAACCCTAATCCTTGAATCATTTGGATTAAGATTTCCTCCCTTAGCCGCTGAAATATTCCCAGTCCCTTTAGGATTAGAACTAGAATTTTCCTTGTTATTCACCTGCTCCTTCTCTAGATCCTTCTTATATTTATCTCCTTGTTGCTTCATGTGTTGTTCATTGTTGCTATTATCTCCTTTGCCATCAGTGATCCTCAACGTTGGTGGAGCAATTTCCTCAACCTCCAATGCATTAAATTTGTTCTTTGTAGTTACTGCGTCAACCTTAGCCTTTTCCTTTCCATTGTTAGGTTCCTTCTCCTTTGTGTTGTCAACGATATAACCCCCCTCATCACGTTGGTATTTATTTTTCCTTGCTTGCATCCACTCCTGCCTGGCTGAATAAGCTATAAGTTTCCCTACAACTTTACCACTAGTTAATACCTTTGTAGAAGCAGCAGCTGTGCCAATTACTTCTTGCTCATTCTTCTTATCATTGCCTTGATCCTCAAACTGCCTCAACTCTGGATTAATAACCTAGCATTCATCTTATTTGCGACCTTGTTTCTTGCATGACTTATAATACTTAGGCATATAATCATACCTAATTTTCATCCATTTAAACTTCTCGGGTCCAAACTCATCCTCCTCCTCTACAATTTTGATCCTTTGTGGAAAATTTGACAACAAATTTACCTCAACCTTCACTTTAGCACAACTTGGTCGAGTTCCATTTTGAGTAGCCAAGTCCACATAAAGTGGCCTTCCTACTGTCCTAGCTAGAGAGAACACAAACTCCTTGCCGAAGAAGTTAGGTGGTAAATCTTGAAAGGAAATCCAAGCAATGGCGACAAGATTTTCCTTAGTAGGTTTCCACCGTGGATTCCACTTAGTACAACGCATCTGCCACATCTCATTTTGTATTTTCAAATAAAAAGCAGGCTTAGATAAAAGATGAATATAATCCTCCATTAATGAAATTTTAATTAACACATGACTATCTTCTATCAATCTAACTGAGCATTGCCCTTTAAGTTCACATTGAATTGGAATAGTTTTACGTAAGTCTTGAATCCCGGGCTTACCATACGAGAATTTTCCCAATACTACCATGTTCAATCCTTGTTGTGCGATGGATTGACGAACTTCCTACTTCTTCCAACGTACAGTGGGCTCACCATGAAGGTATTCAATAGGTTTTAGGGCTACGCTGGGTTGCAACTGCATGGACGCATTTAATGAAGTAGGTTGTAAAATATATGCATAGGTTTGGACTGGATTAGGGTTTGTAGCTATTGTTTGGGGCTGTGGAGAGGGAGAAGATGACTGACCAGCCTCAGAAGGAGGCTGGCCAGTGGCCGGAGAAGCCATAAAAACTAGGTTTAGGTGTCAAGTTTAGGGTTTTTTCATGAGAGAGAAGAGAGCATATTTTTAGTTTGTATAACCTTGAAAAATCTTGAGTTTTAATGCTCGATTCTTGATTTTTTATGTTAGTTTTATGATTTGAGCTTGCAAGAGAATTTGTATGATGTTATTAGACTTATGTGGATGTCCAGATTGGAGCCCTAGAGGCTCGAGTGATTTTAGATGCTTTGCCAACTGATGTTTTGGCTTAAAAGAACATCAGGTGATGGTTGGTATGTAGGACTTGAATTTGCAAAGACATGTTCACAAATGCGATCTTCGCTTTTGCGAAGTCAAGCTCGCGTTTGCGATATAGGGCAGGAGCAGGCATGCTTCGCAGTTGAGAAGCAGTGGTCGCATTTGCGAGCAAACCGGCTTCCCATTTGGATTCGAAGTGTCACATTTGTGACTGGGATGATTGACTAGAGAGCTTCGCAAATGCGAAGAAAGGATCTCTTTTGCGATAGGTGGGTCGCAATTGCGACAATTGAAGGGCTCAGAAGTTGTTTGCTATTGCAAATAATGGTTCGTTTTTGAGAATGTCGCAATTGTGAGCAAGAGTTCGCAATTGCGAGCAAGTGTTGACATCTACAGCTGGGTAAAATATTAGAATTTCGGGACTTAGCTCACTTTACACCATGTTTGAACCCTACACCCCAAAGTGGCCACTCTTAGATAACAATTTATTCCCAAATTCATAGGTTAGTATCTTTAACTTGTTTTCAATCAATTTTAATTACTTTTTCGTAAATTTCATCATCAAATCTTAGAATTTCATAGCAGAAATTGAAGGTTTTGGGTAGAATATAAGGATTTAGTAAAATTGAGATTTAGACCTCAAATTGAGGTCAGATTTAAACAAATCACAAATCTGGGCTCGCAGGTGAATGGGTGATCGAGATTTGGTCTTAATTTTGGATTTCGACCACGTGGGTCCAGGATGACTTTTTGTTGACTTTTTTAATTACGTTAAATATGGAACCTTTTTCATTCGAGGGTAGTTACTAAAGCTTTTTTGACTTTTTTGAATAATATTTGACTAGATTCTGTTTGTTTGAAGGCTTGTTCAAAAAGAAAAACCGTGATGGATTGTTGATAGTATTCTGGAAAGAGGTAAGTGTCTTGGTTAATCTTTATTTAAGGGAAATAGGGTAGAATCCAGTCTAATTTATATGTCAACGATGTGTTGGGCATGGAGTATATTCAAGGTGTCAGGTGTATATGCGTTGGCCATGGAATAAGCATGCGAGTAGAATTAGCCTTATTTGTGCCATGTTATTTGTGTATTATGTCTTCCACTCTTTGGATTGATTGTTTAATTCTTTTAATTTCTTGTATTCATGTTATTTTCTATGTTGAGATTATTGATATATTGGTGTTGAGATCGTTGAGTTGTTGATTGGTTGTTGGTGTTGTTTGTCGGAAGATTTTCATTTAACGAGTTGTGTTCAAATATTATTGTTGACGTTGACTTTGCTACCCGTCTTGCTAGGAAATGTGTTGTATGTGTTTTCTTTGTGATGATGAGTGAAATGTATGAAGGATGTCGCCGTGCTTCAGAGGGAGAGTGATTGTGCATGAAGGATGTTTCTGTGCCTTATCTATATATTGATATTATTGCTTGAGTGAACATGAGGATCTGCACAAAGGCTATTTTCGTGCTTGTTATTATTTTGTATTGTGTGGGTGAGAGTAAAGTATGAAGGGTGATGCCGTTCTGCTCATTTTTATATTATTATGTGAGAATGAGAGAAAAATCACGAAGGGTGATGCCATGCAATTGTCTTTACATTATGGTGTGAGCGTGAGAGTAAAAGCACGAAGGGTGATGCCATGCCATTTTGTTGATTTCATTGCTCTTAACTTTGACTTTGAAATGTGGACTTGGCTTTATGGCTTTGCTACTTTCTTCTGAAAGATTTTTCGGAGTTGTTGTCACAGTATTTTATGTTTCCGCTTCAAGTCCCTTTACTTAGGTACTTGTTATCCCTTTACTTGTTGTTATCCCATCTTTATACTTGGCACTTTACTTGTTATATTGGGTCGGTTGTACTCATACTAAACTTTTTTACTTCTTGTGCAAATCCGGATATCGATACCAGCGGAGTCCCGAGAAGTGCTTAGAAGATACCAGGTAGGTAATTCAAGGTAGAGCTGCATTCCGTTCGCAGGCCTTTAGTCATCTTCTTATTTCCATTGTATTGTTTCAACTCTTCGGACAATGTTTTATTTTCTTTCAAAACAATGTATGTAGTAAACTCTAGAAGCTCATGTACATGTTGTTGACAGTCAATTATAACCCTCCGTATTTAAAATAACTTATGCAGGCTTACTAGTCATTAAATAGTGAAATATAGCATTTTTGCACATTTTTAACTTTAAGGTAATTTATTGATAATTATTTCTAGTTTGCAAAATAAATAAATTTTTATTACATTATTGCAATTAATTAAATACTAGCACTTTTGTATATTTTTTTGAATTTTATCTTATTCTACAAATGTTGGGATTCTATCAATTTGTTATCTTTCTAAAATAAAACAACAACAATAACAGATCCAGTGTAATCCCACAAGTGAAGTCTGGGGAGGGTAGTGTGTACGCAGACCGTATACCTACCTTCGAG
This sequence comes from Nicotiana tomentosiformis, assembly GCF_000390325.3. Taxonomy (NCBI): domain Eukaryota; kingdom Viridiplantae; phylum Streptophyta; class Magnoliopsida; order Solanales; family Solanaceae; genus Nicotiana; species Nicotiana tomentosiformis. The sequence continues at coordinate 133,878,731 of NC_090812.1, read as the reverse complement.
AGGGCAAAGAGGTTATTTACAAAAGATCATCGGCTTAGGAAAGATAAAAGGAAGGGCATCAGTACTCACACCAATTATAAAACCGAAGCAAAAGTATAAAGATACGAAACTAAAACTGAATATTGTAATCAGAAGGCCAAAACAAAAGCTACGACAAGTAATCACATAAACCCAGGAATACAAAAATATATAAATAATGCTAACTCGTGTATTAAGCTACTGTTATAGATAAGGACAATGCTAGGTGACCTATCATAACCCTCTTCCTTTTGTTCTATAACTCCACACCTCCCTATCAATGGTCATGTTCTCGGGGAGCTGGAGCAACGCCTGTCTTTTAAAAATGAAAATAATAATTACTACAACACTATTGTAATAGTTGACATTTTAAAATAAGTACTACAAAGCATATTTTCTAATTAAATAATTATATTTTAATTTATAGTATAATCTGTTAATTACATGAAAGTCGGTAAAATGTATTTTAATAAATACGCATCCACTCCAATCATATTCAATGTCCCGTCAACGCCCAATATGACGACACATTTGATATGACTAGACACTTAATGTGACATGACATTTACCGTGACTAAACATATATTTTATCCATTGGCGAATAACCATGGGACAAATCGAAAAGTAATGATGACATTCTTTATACATTGGGTAATAGGGGTGATTTGGTTATATATATATATATATATATATATAAGAGGGGTCTTGTATAATTTGACTACACACACTTCACACACATACAACAAAAATTCAGATTTTTTAGACTCTAACCCTAAAAAAACTCCCTCCCACTCATTTTTGTTAGAAGGAAATTCGCCAGCCCTCATCCCCTTAGCTTATCTTATCAGTTGCTTCCTTCGCACCACCGGACGGCCACAACCAGCCGTTACCATTCCCGTCGCACTCATTTCTATCCCCCTCACTATCCCTCTTCTTCTCCCACACGCTGCCATCGGGAAGGTACCAGATCTGGCCGAATATTTTCAGATTTGGCCGGAGCTGTTTGATTTGGCTGGAAACAGATCCCCTTTTTCGTTATATCTTCATCGTCTCATTCTCTTTATTTTGGCCAAATATAATAAATCATATGGGGTGACTGTTTGATTTATGTTTGCTTGTTATACTTCATTATAAGACTCTATTATTGTATGGGATAAAATTGTTTTACATTAAATGATTGGATGATAGCATGACACGTGGAACCGAAGACATGTAGAAAACATATCGTGTAATAACTAGTACCGGGTGAAAAAAGTTGCAATTGACATCGGATAGACCCATGAGGGAGCATGATCAACGTGAGCAGGTCGAATGCTTGACATCGGATAACATTCAATAAAGAATATTCTCTGGCATTAAATAGGTAGTCGTTGCAGAGAATATTTGCATTTATAGCTTGGCGTTACGTATTCATTAATGGCCCATTTATTGTTATTTATGAGAGGCTTGATCCTTGGATCTTGTTTTCCTAGGTATAGCTATAGATAGTAGACTCAACATCCATTGTAACCACGAAATTCTTGGCAAATCTTATGCTACATTCTATTCTCAAGCAAAATAACATAACTTTGCTTGCTCTTTATATTATTCTTATTTCTGTCCCCGGAGGCACTCTTCGCGGAGCCAGGCTTGTCATTTCCTCTGATTTTAACCTCTAAGTCTTATTTTTAATCTAGCTTATTTATCATTTTTGGATCAAATCAGTTCGCTTGTCTATAACCACGTAACGAATTCAATTATACTGTTTTATGGGTAACAATTTGGCACCCACCGCGGGGCTTAGATAGTTGCATAATTCAGTTAATCCTTGCATCTATTACTAACTTGTTTGATTCTTTGTTTCTTAGAAAAATATCAAAAATGGCAGCTAACGATGTCAACATCGCACACAACAGTGAGGGACATGAAAATCTACCTCAACATGAGGATTTAATAAGTGACACTCGCAATGAGAGGGATAAGACAACCTCAGTCCGTGGAGGACTGTACCCATGACATATACGGGAGCCAACTCTCGATGACACAGAAGACGAACACGTTGTGGAAACAGTAAGAATCTCGAGAGAGCAACAGAAGGCCATCACGGGCCACCTCACAAGGCAGGACCAGGTCATGACGGAATGGAAGCAATTGTTGTCAGACGCTTCCAACAATGCAAACTAAAGAGGCCCGGTTCCCCCCAGAGTTCCTGTAAATACGACGGCTCAAAGGATTAGTAACAATACCCCGAGGGGTGAGGTCGGCTTTGACGGTGCCAACGAGACCTGTAGCAGATCCTGTAACGATAACGGTAATGATCCCAAAAAAACCAAATTCATGAGATTCATGAGGGAGATGACGAGCAGATAGATGAGATCGCAAAGGAGTTTCACAACCAGATGGATCAAATTCCGGGCGCACCACTAATTTCGAAGGTCCCAAAATAAAAAAAAATAATCTGTTGCCATTCAAACTGAGCGCAACACTGGAGTTAATCCCCAGAAGATTTAAAATGCCGGACATACCAAAATACGATGGGACTTTGGACCCTCGGTAGCACATCACAACTTATACAACAGTTGTGAAAGAGAACGTTTTTGCTCAACATGAGATCGAATCGGTTCTACTAAAAAAGTTTGAAGAAACCCTCACGAAGGGAGCCTTGACATGGTATTCGCTTTTACTCGAACATTTAATTGACTTCTTTGAAATACTTGTAGATGCATTCATTACGGCCCATGTCGGGGCCAGAAAGGTCTAAGCATGGAAGGCGGACATTATTGGGATCGCACTGGGCGAGTCCGAATTCCTGCGGGAGTTCGTGGTTAGATTCCAGAAAGAGAGGATGCTTGTACCAGCCGTACCGGACAAATGGGCAGTGGAGGTATTCACAAAGGGTTTTAACCTGAGAACCTCCGATGCCTCCGGATAGTTAAAGGAAAGTCTTGTCAAATTCCAAGCAACCATATGGTCGGATGTCCATAACCGCTGTCGAAAATAAGGATAAAGATGATCAGCTCGGGTTCCCAACATCAACCAAGGGGAGGGACTTAGACAAGAACCGGGATAAGTTCAAGGATGATTTTGATGCAAATCGACAATCTTTTAAAGGCCTCTTCTTGCCTTATGAGAGAGCCGAGGGATGTAGCAGTAAAGGGTTGCGATCCTCGGATAGGTTTGCTCCCGAAAGAAGTACTAACAGTGGCCGAAACAATATATCGTTGCAAGAAAAAGATGTACCGGGGACCCGGGATTCCACATACCCCAGGTTGTGAAATAACAATTTCAACATCAGCGTAGTGGAGTTGGTATCGGCGATGAGGAATATCAATGAAACATGATTCTCGAAGACAATCAGATCTGATCCTAGCCAGTGCGATCATAACTTGTGCTGTGAATATTGCGGGACTCACAGACACGTAACTGGGGACTATCAGCATCTACGTGAGAAGGTTATCAACGTTGCTGAAAAATAGCCATCTCAGGGAGTTCTTGAGCCACCGAGCCAAGAACAATTATGGTCGTAACTAGGACACTACAGAACCCTCGAGAGATAGGAGAAGACCCTCCTCGGTTGACTATCAACATGAATTTCAGAGGGTATGAAATCAACGGCATAAGCTTCTCAGCAGAAAAGAAGACAAAGGTATCGGTGACCCACATCAAGAGACTCCGGGAAGTCACCGAAGACGATATCGCCTTCACGGAGGAGGACGTCGATGGACTTCTTCTGCCGCAAAATGACGCCTTGGTAATATCTATTAATGTTATAGATTTCGAGATTAAGCATGTTGTGGTTAACCCAGGAAGCTCAACCAACATCATTCAACGGAGAGTACTGGAACAAGCCAAATTAACCGCAAGTATCATTCCCAAAACAAAGCTCCTCGTCGGGTTCAATCCGAGGAGAGATCCTGCTGCCCACAAATGCTGAAGGGGTAACAAAGACCACCTTATTTAAAGTGGTGGACGGAAACATGGACTACAATATAATTCTCGGTTGGCCATGGCTACATGAGATGAAGGCCGTACCATTAACATATCACCAACTGCTAAAATTCCCGATCCTAGAGGGAATCAAAAAGATAAGAGGAGATCAACCAGTAACAAGATAAACGAACACAATGTCGATTTCCAATAGTAAAGGGAAGGAGCCCAGTTATAGCTATCACAGAAACCCAGGCCTGCTCCCGTGCGAAGTGAAGACGATAAGGGTTAGGAGTCGTCGGAATCCCACCAAGTACCGAGATATTTTCAGGTACCGGAAGAGATAGACGCAACAAAATTAATAGTAGAAGAACTAGAGAAAGTGTCTTTGTTTGAAGAATTCTTGGAGAGGAAGTTTCACTTCGGAACGTGACTCAATCCCGAACTCAGGTCAGGATTTATTAATTTACTTAAAGCTAATGTTAATTGGTTTGCATGGTCGCACTCGGATATGAAAGGTATCCCACTAGAGGTAGCCGACACAAGCTAAGCCTAGACCCTAGCTTCCCTCCGATAAGTCAAAAGAAATGCCCAATAGCCGAGGTATGAAACATGTTTGTTAAAGAAGAAGTAACTCTACTAGTTTACACTGGTTCGATCCGGAAGGTAAATTATCTCGAGTGGTTAGCTAATGTAGTTGTGTTTATGAAAAGGAATAACAAGTTTTGAATGTGCGTAGATTATAAATACTTGAATAAGGTATTCCCTAAAGAGTCGTTCACATTGCCAAACATTGATCAAATGATTGATGCAACTGCCGGGCACGAGTTTATGAGTTACCTCGATGCCTATTCTGGGTACAATAAAATCAAGATGAACCTGGAGGATTAGGAAAAAACTTCGTTCATAATGAACTTTGGCAAAAGATGAACCCTAAAGACTTGTTCCCACTTATCAGAGGCTCGTGAACAAGATGTTCGAAAAGAAAATCGGAAAAATAATGTAAGTGTACATAGATGACAAGTTGGTCAAGTATGTGAATGCAGGTGGTCATTTAAAGCACCTCCAAGAAATCTTTGATAACTTGAGGAAGCATAACATGAAGCTCAACCCGGAAAGATGTGCGTTCAGGGCTGGCTATGGCAAGTTCTTGGGTTTCTTGGTTTCACAAATGGGGGATCAATTTAAATTCCTATAATATCAAAGCCATCGAGGACATCTCGGATTAGCTGACAAGCATAAAAGAGGTACAGAGGTAGCGGTAAGTGTCGTCCTAGTCCGGGTGGATGAAGGTACGCAATTGCTTGTCTATTATGTTAAAATTTTGTCAGGAGCAGAGACTAGTTTTCCGCACCTCAAAAAGCTGGCCTTAGCTCTCGTAGTCACCTCTCGAAAGCTTAGGCCTTATTTTTAGTACCACCCGATAGTCGTTGTGAAAACCTTCCCCTTGCGGAATGTTCTTCACAAGCCTGAGTTGTTTGGCTAGTTGGACAAATGGGAAGTCAAAATTAGTGAGTTTGATATTGAATACGAGCCTAGGACTATAATCAAATCATATCTTTTGGCCGATTTCAGTCCTGGGTTATTGTCCCTAGCTGCTAAAGAAGCAGTACTGGTGTCGAAAATGACAAGAGGAGTTTGGACCTTTTTCACGGATGGAGCTTCCAATGTGAAAGAGTCTGGGCTCAGGGTTGTACTAATCATGCCCTCGGGGGAAACCCTAACGCATGCAATTAATACTGTTTTGTTAACTAACAATGAAGTTGAGTATGAGGATTTGGGTTGCAGGACTCGAACTGGCTCGGTGACTTGGATACGAGGTCATAGAGATCAAATAAGATTCCCAGTTGGGAGTAAACCAAATATACAAGATTTTCAACATAAAGGAGGACTGCATGCAACAGTATGTGAATAAAGTCCATGCATTGCTTTCACGATTAAAGTAATGGTCAATCACACACATTCCGAGAGAAGAGAATGTTAAAGCAGATGCATTGGCTAATTTGGGGTCGTCTATGTAGATGACAAGATCCGATTCCGGCACTGTCGTTCCACTTATGCATTTGGTACTGTATGTGGATGATTATTGTGAAGTAAATACAACCAACCTAGTCTGGGACTGAAGGAATGAGTCATCGAGTATCTTAGGCAAGGCAAGTTTCCCGATGACCGAAAGTAGTCCTGGTCACTATGCACCAAAGCGGCTAGATACATCCTCATGGGTGAACAATTATATACGATATCGTACCAAGGCTAATTGTCCCGGTGTTTAGGAGCCTCGGAGGCAGACTACGTGATGAGAGAGGTTCATAAAGGAATTTGTGAGAACCATTTCAGTGCAGATTCATTAGTGTTAAAGCTTGTTAGGGCTAGATACTACTAGCCAAGGATGGAGCAAGATGCAAAAGCGTTCATTCAGAAATGCCACAAGTGCTATCGCCATGCACAGTTGGTGCACCAACCAGCGGAACTCTTGCATTGGGTACTGTCCTTGTGGACATTCAAGAAATAGGGGATGGATATAGTTGGTCCGCTACCACTGAGTCTCGGAAAAGTAAGATTCCTTTTAATTTTAAGCTATTACTTCACTAAATGGGTTGAAGCAGGTCCTTACCAAATAATTGGTGCGCGCGAAGTGATCGACTTCCTGTGGGAACACAAAATCTGCCTATTTGGAATACCGAAAGAAACTTATTGCGATAATGGACCACAATTCATAGGCTCCACCTGAAAATCAAAAGGATTACATCCTGGCCATACCATCCGAGCGCAAATGGGAAGGCATAGTCGAACAATGAGGTGATTATCCAAAGCCTCCAAAAAGGGTTTGAAGTGGCTAAAGGTAAGTGACTCGAAGAGTTACTGGGCGTGCTACGGGCGTATCGGACAACGGCAAAATCAAGCACGGGAGAGACACATTTCTTTCTCGTACAACACAAAAGCTCTGATCCCGATAAAAGTAGGAGAACCAACCTTACGGTTCTCCCGAACAAATAAAGAAGCAAATAATGAGGTATTGCTGGTGAAGCTGGAGCTGCTCGACTAACGCAGGGACTTGGCACACGTGATGATGGTGGCTTAGAAGCTAAGAATGGAAAGATCTTATAATCGGAGGGCCAACCTCCGCTACTTTAAAGTTGGGGACTTGGTTTTGAGGAAAGTAACTCAGAACACTCGGGAAATCAATGCTGGGAAGCTAGGTCTTACTTGGGAAGGTCCCTAGCGGGTTTCAACTGTCACCGCAAATGGATCATACGAGCTGGAAAATCGTGATAGAGTCAAATTTCCCAACAATTGAACGTGACTCACCTCAAAAGGTATTGCTGCTAATGGATCCTATCAATACTGAAAGTATGTGCTGCACAATTTTTCCCCTCAACTAGTTTTTGTCCCAATCGGGTTTTTCTAGCAAGGTTTTTAATGTGGCGGTGACGGAAAGCACACTACGACAGAAGTGTCATCGGCAAAGTTAAGACCTTTAAAAAAAAAGCATTGAGATCATAAACCACTATGGGATGGTTAGATAATATTTGGCTCGATGGCAAGTTCCTAATGGGAAACAAAACTTTCCATCCAACCAAAGACTATCCAACCGTTCACAAATGTTTCAACACACATACCAAGACCTTATGTAACAACCCGACCGGTCATTTTGAGCTCCAGCACATCATTCGGCAATTTGAGGCCTTGTGTAGCTTCACTTCAGGTATTATGACTTTTGCACGTGGTCGGAATTGAATTTCGGAAAGTTCAGAGTTGATTTGGAAAGAAAATTATAATTTTGGAAGCCTTAAGTTGGAAGGATTGACTAAGGTTTGATTTTTGAGTAAACGACTTCGGAATCTGGATTAGAAGGTTCCAACAGGTTCTTATGATGATTTTGGACTTGGGCGTATGTCCGGATCGGGTTTTGGATGACCCGGGAGCGTTTCGGTGCCTACTATGGAAGTTGGCATTTTGGAAGGATTTCGTAAATTTGGGTTGGAGTGCATTTTAATGTTATCGATGCCCGTTTGGGATTCTGAGTCTGGGGATAGCTCTGTATGGTTATTCTGGTACTGGGAGCGCGTCAGAAAGTGGATTTGGAGGTCCGTAGGTCATTTCGAGGTCATTTAGCGAAAGTTAGGAATTTGAAGGATTTTGGAGAGCTTGAGATAGAGTGGACTTTTTGATAACGAGGTCGAATTTTGATTCCGGAAGTTGGAGTAGGTCCGTAATGTCAAATGTTACTTGTGTGCAAAATATGAGGGCAATCGGGACGTGATTTTATAAGTTTCGGCATCAAATGAGGAAGTTTGAAGTTCTAAAGTTCATTAAGCTTGAATTGGGTTGTGATTCATGATTTCGATGTTGTTTGATGTGATTTAAAGGCTTGACTTAGTTCGTAATGTGTTTTGGAACTAGTTTGTATAATTGGACAGGGTCTCGGGGTGCGTCGGGTCGATTTCAGATGGTTAACAGATTGAATTTGGCCTTATGGAGATGCTGAGTCTGCTGTCTTCTTGTGTAACTACACCTGCGAGGTGAAGGCCGCAAGTGCGGAGGCACATAAGTGGCCACGAGGGTCGTAGAAGCAGCTTAGGCTGGAGATGGCTGGGATCGCAGATGCGGACGAGTTTCGCAGAAGCGGGACCGCACCTGCGCACGTGGAGCCGCGAAAGTAGAGGCGCAGAAGCGGATGGTGGCTGCAGATGCGGAGTTGAGGGGTTTGGTGGAAGACCGCAAAAGCGGTAGTTGGGCCGCAGGTGCGGAAGTCGGGGTTGGGAGTGTCTTCTTTAAAACAAGGGTTTGGCTCTATCTCATTTCATTGGAGCACATTGTATAAGCCAATCAATAGGTGGGTTTGTTATAAACTCTTTGTTTCTTCCTCTTTACAACATATTTACTGCGTGATTTTTTTTTCTATTTTGTGAGTTTGTAGCCTGCAGAAAGAAGATTTCTTCTGTATTTTGATTTTACTTAGATCGGTTTAAAATTATAAGGGATAACTAACGGAATCATCAGTTACCCTACAAGCTTGAAGCTGATGTAAGGTCTGTTGTTCTAAAATGGATGCTAGGTGTTTGTTAAAATGCTTAAACGGGTCATAGAATAAGGAAACATATTTCTGTTATTGCACTAAAGGGTTTTTTATTACTAACCGGTGTTTTCTTTCATTGTTGATTATCTTACTATCTTGTTTTTAGTCTGATTTTATATGGCTTTTTGGTACTGTCCCTTCTTGTCTATATTTTTATTAATGTGGTGCTTATGCTTTCCTGAGCAGAGGGTCTATTGGAAACAACATTTCTATCCTCACAAGATAGGGGTAAGCTCTGCATACACACTACCCTACCCAGACCCCACGGTGTGGGATAATACTAGGTATGTTGTTGTTGTTGTTGCTGTTGTTGTTAGGGTGATTCTAGTGCGAGTCTAAACTTGTTTATTTTGGTATCTATGGTGAAGTAGTTTTCTCTGGACAAAATTTTTGTAGAAATTTATGTTTGATTTCCTATTACATGAGCTATTAAGTTGGGTTGTGTGGACTATTAAGTATCTTCTTTTATTTTGTTGGACTAGAACATATATTCGGGTTATGAAAGGTATTCAATATTATTTTATATATAGGTTTTTCCGGCATTTCCGTCCTTGTATGAATTCGTACTAAAAACTTTATGTATCAATCAAAACTTATTATCATATAGGAATTCAATGGATAATGGAGATAAAAGTTGGATGAATCTCCTAAGATGGACGAATGATTATATTCGTGGAGTAAATAATTTTCTTGATAAGGTATTTGAACGAGCTTCCCAGAGAAATGAATTATTATTCCCTTGCAAAAAGTGCATGAATCACAATTGGCATTATATAAATACGGTGGAGTATCACTTGGTAGTAAATGGGTTTGTTGATGGTTACACCAAATGGGTTTTCCATGGGGAGGGATTTTCCTCAGCAAATCCACTTAATCCATGCAATGATGATGATGATTTTGACATGCGTGATGATATTGATAGAATACTTCATGATACATTTAGAAATATAGAGGGTGAGTCAAGGCATGAAGAAGGAGTTAAAGAGGGACTATCTGAAGATGCAAAGAGATTTTTTAGATTGGTGGATGAAGGAGAACAAGAGTTATATCCTGGGTGTGAAAATTTTACTAAACTAAGTCTCACCATTCGGCTATACTTGCCTAAATCCTTGCATGGGTGGAGTAATGTGGCATTTTCAGACATGCTAGAGTTGATAAAAGAGGGATTTTTCCTTTGCTCAACTACCAGAGTCGTTTAACAAGGCTAGAAATATGATAAGAGATTTGTGCCTTCATTATGAAAAGATACATGCATGCCCTAATGATTGCATGCTATTTTGGAATGACAATGCGAAGGCTGATAATTGTTCTATTTGTCGGTCTTCAAAATGGAAGAGTACTGATAATAGGCTATAATTATGTAGTTTGGCCACTATTTACATTCAAAATTGGCTGCACTTTATTGATGTTTGATCTTTAAATGATAATAAATTGCTCTGATTGAGAACTTTATGCTTTGCCGGAGCAATTCCGAGCTATGATGAAGTTTTGGAGCAAATACGGAGCATTGATGGCTAAGTAAAAGCTTATGGAATAAATTGGGATCCCATTTGAGGATCGAAGGATCCCATTTGAAGAACGAAAAAGATGCATAAAGTTGCCCAGGTGCGCGACCGCGCACTGGGCCGCGCAAGTCAGGCAGAAACCGGTCAAAGTGCGCGGCCAGATGTGCGGCCGCGCATGTTCCTCCGAGAAAATGTATTCCAAGGCTAAAATTGTGATTCCAAAGGCGACCATCCTTGACCTATATGAAGCCCAGCTCGGCCAAAAAGATAGTATTTGGGTTTTTAGAAAAATTTGAAGGCATGAACAGGCAAGGAGCGAGACGGAAGATTCGCAAACGAATTTTTACCTTTCTTTCTCCCTTTTTTATCGTTGATGATGAATTCTTATGTTGTGATTGTGAAAACAATTTTGAGTAGCTTTGTTTTCTAGGGTTTGATGGAACCTCTTGGAGGATGAATCTTTGTTGTGTTTAATACATATTCGCCATTGAATGTTCTCTACTTGTTCAACTACGTAATTATTGTGGTTGATTGAAGGGCCCTCAATCGGCTATGCCTATTTAGTGTTAATTACTTGAAAAAGGGTATATGTTTAGGTAGTTGTTGAACAACATCACTCCTAACGTATAAGAGGGATCAATACGGAGGGTTGAAAGGTGGGTTTAGGTATAACGAAACCATGATGCGATTGTAGTGAGCTGTCAAATAGTGCTAGCTAGCATAATTCGGAAGAAAACATTTAGTAAATTGTTGTAGTTACTCGGCAAGGAATTGCGACACCTAAAGTGCTATCAATCGGTAGAGAATATCTTGGCAGATTTGTAGCAGATGTAGCAGGGAGGATTCCGATATGAGGGGAAATCGTAACTCTAGATCTTCCTAATCTTATCTACAACAGTTGCTTTGTTAGTAATAAAATTATACTGTTTTATTACCTTGTTATTAGTTAATAAACACTCAAGTCATTATTCTATCTTGTTGGAAGTTGATTGATTGGATTCTTGCTGAACTAAAAGTTGTGAGTAGTACGTTAATTCCCTATGGGATTCGACTCAGGACTTGTAAATTGGATTATATTTGCAACGACCGCTTAGTCCTTTTTATAAGACATAGTTGGACGTGATCAAATTTTGGCGCCGTTGCCGGGGACTTAACGGTGTTATTAATTGCAGCAAAAGAAGAGCTAAAATTCTTAGTGTAGTCAATTTTCTTCATCTTAAAACTAAATATATTGAATTTCTAACGTTTGTAGTCTTGGGTGTTACAGGTGCATGCCTAGAAACTCCTCAAGAACTGGTAAATTGCTCGACGCATTATCAGATCCTGAGAAAGTTTTCAAGGCATTGAATCGTGCGATTAAGAAACACAACAACAACAGAATTCAACAAAACAAATCGAACCATAAATGGACGACGGAATAAAAAATCCAAACAACAACAGAAACAATGCGAATAAACCAAACAATCTGGGTGTGGTGCCTCTTGTACCAGAAGCAGCCTTGTATGATTGGGCACAAACCACTGCCAAAAATCTGGCAACAGCAATTGCAGTCCCTCAGATACAAGCGGAATCATTCCAAATAACGAACAACATGCCACATTTGTTGCAGAACAAGCGACTGTTCTCATGGTCTTACTTAAAGATCCTCAGCAGCATCTGAAAAATTTTATGTCGATATGTGTCACGCAAAGGCAACCAAATGTGACACCAGAAGCAATAAGGATGTTGTTGTTTCCATTCTCGGTGATGGGAGAGGCTCAGACTTGGCTCAATTCACTCCCCATAAATTCCATCACTACTTGGGAGGAATTAGTCAAGCAATATTTGAACAAGTTCTACCCACCTAATAAGACTGCCAAACAAATTGACGAGATATTGAGCTTCAAGCAGAGACCAACAGAGACACTACAAGAAATGTGGGAGAGGCCAATGTTGATGCCTCAGCAGGAGGAGCATGTTTGAGCAAATCATTCAGAGAATGACTCAAAACTCAGGATGGATGACAAGAGACTCTACGATCACTCCTGTTGTTCACTCATTGGCTTTGAATCCAAACAACTCCATAGTTGAAAATATGGCCACTCTGATGATGCAAATGAGTATCCTCACCAAAAAGATTGATGAATCATGCCAGAAATAGCAAGTACACATACGTTATTTCTGGTTTAAACTGTAGACCCTGAAAGGTGAATGTTGGAGGCTCAACATACGGTCGTGGTATAATTGGTTGTGCTGTGGTGCAGACTGGTGCTGCAGAGAACATGCATGGCGGTGCCTTTGAAACCGGCGCCTGGGGGTGAACCACAAAAGGCATTCCGGAAATGTTAAACGGTATTGGAGGGTACCCGCATGGGATAAGCTAGTTGGACATAGGGACGTTTGCTTCCCCACATGATCTCGGGATCAACTCAGAAAACCCAAGGATTGCGCTTGGCAGTTCCCTCCCATTAGACCATGCGTCCAGCATTTCCAACATGCGGAGACGCAGCATCATATTTTCTTCAGCAGTTGCTGCTTCTGGTTGTGGAATAGCCGGTGTAGGGCTATCCTCGGGATTGATAATGCGGAGATTGCTTTCAGATGCCATTGGAACCTTTCTTTTGGATATCATAAAATAGGGATGGGAAGCTAGATTACCGACAAAACTAACCACCTTAACAAAACCTGGCTAAATGCACGCACAACAACCTTGTTAGCTTTGAAACATTTTAACATGTAGGAAATCGCACGTTGGGATGCAATGCACCTAAACAGTTAAACGCTTCTACCATGTGTTTGAATGGTTGTCTGCTTCATCCTAGCTTTCACTATCTTTTTTCCACTCTGTAACTCTTTCCTTTCATTTTTTTTTATATCTTGATTTCTTTTTCTTTTTCTTATTTTTCACTCTTTGTTTTTCTTTGTTATTTTTGGCACTCTTTGTATCAGAGATTGCCTACGTATCATGACGCCGCATGAATCAGATCATTACATTGTTCAGGGAACAAATGGCTCCTAAACATGGAAAAATATTTTGGATTTTGGATTTTGATTTCTTTTTTTTTTTTTTGAAAGAAAGACTTCTAAATATTATTTTTCTTTCGTTTTGAATTTTTGGGAATTTCAAAATTAAAAATAAAAATATTTTTCTTTGGATTTCGATTTGTTTTCTCTTTTTTCTAAAGAAGAAAGAAGATTGTTTTGGATTTTGAAGGTAGCTTCTGAATATTTCGAAAGAGAGACTTCTAAGAGAATATTTTGGATTTCTAAATTTTTGGACTTCAATTTTTTAATTTTTTTTAATAAAATTTAGGAAAGAAGGACTTCTACGGAAGAAAGAGAATATTTTTTGACTTTTGGTTTTGATTTTTAATTTTTTTATTTTTGAAATTTTTGAAGAAAGACTTCTAAATAAGGGAAAAACATATTCTTGGATTGATTTTTATTTTTTGAAGAAAGACTTCTGATAGAAGAAAAATATTTTTGGGTTTAAATTTATTTTTTTTTAATTTTCAAAGGAAAGACTTCTAAAGAAGGAATAAAGGAAAAAGAAAATAATTTTGAATTTTTGAAAATTAGGGCGGGACCCGATTGCGTAGTTCGGTAAGTTTTGACGCAACCGGAGAAATATGACTTTTGAAAACATTGGCTCATTTTGAGATGACGTTTCTCTTTCTCTTTTTTTTTTTTTAAAATTCGGCAGGGTTTCGGGATTACCAAATACTTGGATATTAAGAAACTGGGTAAATTTTCTCTTTCCTACCTAACTATCGGGTCAAACACCAATATTTCACAACAGTTCATAACAGCATAGTACAAGTAACAAAAAAAGTATCTCAGAAATAAAAGGCTCAGTTCGTTCACAATTCCAGAAAATTAGGCATTTCTTTTCAAGTATCTTAGTGAAAACCCAAATCTTTTATCGAAAAAGCCAAAATACGAGTAAGTTTGAAAACTGTGATTTTTCCTAAAAGTCCTTTCAACAAATAGTAAGATATTTCATTTTCAGATAGCATGAGGAAAGTACTTCTCTATGCCTACATGTCAAGATACAGGTAAAATCATAAATGTCCCAAAAACTAGGTAGTAGAAGGAAATGCACCTCTATGCATGTATCACAAGTACGCATGTCAAATGCAATGCATCTCGATGATGAGCTCATGTACTCACACTCACAGAGTACTCAATCTCATTGTCCCGCATTCTCTCTCACTATGCTCAACACACTCAATCACTCAGCGGTATACAATACCCGCTGCGACGTGCAGCCCGATCCATATTTATAGTCGACTGCGCTTACTAGGGGTGTTCAGACTCTGGAGGGGTTCCTTTCACCCCAAGCGCTATATTGCTGCGGCGTGCAGCCCGATCCCATAGAATGTAATCAATATATTGTTACGGCGTGCAGCCCGATCTCATAAAATGAAATCAATATATCTATGCGGCGTGCAGTCCGATCCCATAAAATGTAATCAATATATCAGTGGGCGTGCACCCAATCCCATAAAATATCACTCTCACTGGGGCCCTCAGCCTCACTCAGTCATCAATCTCTCCAGTCTTACTCACGGGCTGACAATGTCATGAAACTAGCCCGACAACAATGATATGATCTATCAATAAATAATAACTTAGACTGAGATATGGTATGAATGCATGGATATACCTGAGTATGAAATATCAATGAAATCAATGAGATGACGGTAAGAAACGACCACTATGGGTCCAAACAGTATCGACATAATGCCTAAACATGATATCTAGCATGATTGATAGCTTAACTACTTTATCACATGGTGAAAACACGGATATCAACAAAGTAGGACAACTATACAGTGCCATGGGAACAACAGAATCTCAACTCACATAGTGCATGGCCATACGACCGTCACCTAGCATGTGTGTCACCTCAACACTAATCACATAACACGTATTCCGGGGTTTCATACCCTCAGCTCCAAGATTAGAAGAGTTACTTACCTCGAACAAGCCAATTCCAACACTGACCAAGCCAAGCGATGCTCCAAAATGCCATCCCGCGCGTTCTGACCTTCGAACGGCTCGAAACTAACCAAAAATAACTCAAGTATATCAAACAATGCTAAAGGAACCAATCCCGATCGAAAAGATCAAATCTTGAATCAAAAGCCCAAAATCGGCCAAAAGCCCAACCCATTCCCGTACCTCGGAACCCGACAAAATTTACAAAATCCAACAATCCATTTTATTACGAGTCCAACCATACTAGTTTCACTCAAATTCGACTCCAATTCGATGTTCAAAACTCAAAAATTCTTATTATGAAGTTTTAGGCCAAAACCCCCAATTTTCTCTTTAAAATTCACAATCCAATTACCAAAAGCAAAGGTAGATTTGTGATATAAAATAAAAAATAAGTAGGGAACACTTACCCCAGTCCGCAAGATGAAAATTTCTTCAAGAATTGCCTCAATACAAGCTCAATAGCTCCAAAAATGTAAAAATGAACCAAAACCCTTGATAATATTAGCTTCTGCCGAGCGATTCCGCATCTGCGGACAATTCGTTGCATCTGTGACCACCGCTTTTGCGAAAACAACTGACCCAGCAATCCCTCGCACCTTCGGTCTTTAAGCCGCTTCTGTGGACTTGAACCGCATCTGCGGTTGCGCAGGTGCGTCCAAGCACCCGCACCTGCGATCCTTACTCCTAGATCTCCTTCATGCTTCTGCGACTCCTCTGTCGCTTCTGCGACTCCTCTGTCGCTTCTGCGACCATCGCACATGCGCAAACTAGCCGCAGGTGTGATCACACCAGAACCAGCAACTAGCAAAATTCCAAAAATGCAATAAAATGATCTAAGCCTCGTCCGAAACTCACCCGAGCCCCTCGGGACTCCTTCTGAACATGCCAACAAGTTACATAACACAATACGGACCTACTCGAGGCCTCAAAATACACATAACAACATCAAAATGACGAATCACACCTCAACTCGAATCAATAAACTTTGAAATTTTAAACTTCTACAACCGATGGCGAAACCTATCAAATCACGTTTGATTGACCTCAAATTTGGCACACAAGTCACATTCGACATTACGGACCTGCTCCAACTTCCGGAATCGGAATCCGACCCCGATATCAAAAAGTCCACTCACCGGTCAAACTTTCCAAAATTTCAACTTTCGCCATTTCGAGCCAAATTCAACCACGGACCTGCTAATCACAATCCGGATGAGCTCCTAAGTCCAAAATTACCCAACGGAGCTAATGAAACCATCAAAATTTCAATCCGAGGTCAAATGCTAAAAAGTCAAACTTGATCAACTATTTCAAATTTAAAGCTCCCTAGTTGAGAATCATTCTTCCAAATCAGTCCCGAATAACCTGAAAACCAAACCGACGATTCACACAAGTAAATATACATCATACAGAGCTACTCACGCTCGTAAACTACCTAGCGAAGTGCAAATGATCAAAACGACCGGTCGGGTCGTTACAAGCTACATTTAGAAGCAAATTTTTTGTTGGCAGATTCTCTAGAAAAGATCGATTCCTTGAGCGTGTTCATATAATTAGTTTCTCAGTTAGCATCAATTGCGAGAATTTATTGTCGCAAAAGGCATACTGTGAGAAATCGCTAGCTGAAGAAGTTGTATGTTCTTCTTTTCTAATTTAGATATTTTTGGTTTTGTTTTTAATCATTTCTCTATTCTTTAATCTCTTGGGTATCAGTGGTGTATATGTTGCTTTAGATTTATGATTTGAACCAAAATATTTAGGTTTTTTTTTTCATTAGGGTGTTTCTAGTATACTATAAGATTTATCAATTAGCCATGATTCATTAACATGTATTATTTCTGTTATTGCACTCGATCCGTTTCATACTCTCACTGTTACTTGGTCTTTATTGCAAATTGCAATCTTTGCTATGCTATAATAAACCGAAGAAAATTCAGATAAGCCAATCAATAGGTGGGTTTGTTATAAACTCTCTGTTTCTTGCTCTTTACAACATATTTATTGCGTGATTTTTTTTTCTATTTTTGTGAGTTTGTAGCCTGCATAAAGAATATTTCTTCTGTATTTTGACTTTACTTAGATCGGTTTAAAATTATAAGGGATAACTAACGGAATCATCAGTTACCCTACAAGCTTGAAGCTGATGAAAAGTCTGTTGTTGTAAAATAGATGCTAGGTGTTTGTTAAAATGCTTAAACGGGTCATAGAATAAGAAAACATATTTCTATTATTGCACTCGAAGGGGTTTTATTACTAACCGTTGTTTTCTTTCATTGTTGATTACCTTACTATCTTATTATTATTCTGATTTTATATGACTTTTTGGTACTATCCCTTCTTATCTATATTTTCATTAATGTGGTGCTTATATTTTCCTGAGCCGAGGGTCTATTGGAAATAAACTTTCTATCCTCACAAGGTAGGAGTAAGCTCTGCGTACTGTCACGACCCAAAACTAACCCCTGTCGTGATGGTGCCTATCGTGGAACTAGGCAAGCCGACTCATTGTCAAAACAAAACGATATTTTCATTTCAAAGATAATTTCAAGGTTATTTAACATAAAACCTCCATTTAAAGAGTTCAATTCAAAGAAAAACAGAAGTGCGAAAAAAGAAAAGCCCGACATTGGGGTGTTACTAGTCATGAGCATCTACTATAATCTGTCTAACAATATCAAGGCTAACTAAGCCTGGAAAATAGCTAAATACTACTAGAGGAAGATAAGAGGGAGAAGAGCAGGGGCTGCGATCGCCAAACAGCTACCTTGCTATCTCCAAGAAAATCTGCAACCAGAACACTCAATAACCGCTACCGTATCCAGCTACACCTGAATCTGCACACAAGGTGCAGGGAGTAACGTGAGTATGCCAACTCAGTAAGTAACAACAATAAATAAAGACTGAGCAGTAGTGACGAGCAATAAAGCATATAACGTTCATATCAGGAAATCTCAGTAAAATACCACATGCTTTTAAAAATCAGGATTTGAATCAAACATCTCGTTTAAACCCAGTTCCAGTAAAAATCATTTAAAGACATTTTTCTAACAGTTTTTCAAACAAAGGTACAATGCAAAGGTGAGCAAAATGATGAAATCATAAACAGCTTATCGGGCAAACCTCACAGTCACTCGTGCCACTCGGACATACCTCACAATCACTCTTGCCACTCGGGCATACCTCACAAATATCTCAACAATTAATAGCTTCGCCTCAATGTGATACATCTTTCACAACTTCAATAACAATAACTCCACAATGAGAAAGATAGTGTGCAACCATGACACTACATAAGGATAACTCACAATGGAAAAGATAGCATCAACCGATGACTTCAAATAAGAATAATAACAATCAAAGGGATACCATGTAACAATGACTTCAAATAAAGATAATCAACAATGAAAGAGATAACATGTACATTGACTTCAAATAATGATAATTAATAATGAAAGAGACAACATGTAACAATAAAAGAGGCATCAAGTTCAACTAATGCATAAGAGCAATTTATGAAGTAGGATGTAGAAAAAGTTTTAACAAAATCATTTAGGGAAAGTAAGGATAGACTAACACAAGTAAGAATATATTAACTATGAGAATTTAGAACATGATATGACAATTCAATTAAAGCGTGGAAAGAGTCTAAGTAGCCTAAACCGGTCAAATACATATAATGCATGTACCCACTCGTCACCTTGCGTACACGACTTTCACGTAACACAAATGAAACAATCAATCCCAAATCCTAAGGGGTAGTTCCACCACACAAAGTTAGGCAAGATACTTACCTTAACTAGGCCAATTCAACCCTCAAAAATAGCTTTTTCCCTAAATTTTGCCTCCACACGGTTCAAATCTAACCAAAATCAACTTAATATCATAAAACAATGCAAGGGAAATCTATTACAATAGATAAATCTATGATCTTTACACTTTCCCCAAAAAGTCAATAAAAGTCAACCCGGGACTCGCCCGATCAAAACCTAGGTCCAATGGTAGATTCCCACTATCCATGACCCCACGAGTTCATATATGTGATTAGTTTCAAAATACGAGATCAAATCAACTCTCAAAACTCAAATTTTTATTTTTCAAAAACATGACAAAGTTTCACAAACTTTCACTTTGATTCACATGATTTTGATGTTAAACTCTAAAATATATTGATGGAATATGATTGAAAATAGATTAGAATCACTTACCCTAAGTTTGTAGATGACAATCCCCTCTCCAAATCACCTCCTACCGAGTCTAGGGTTCTAAAAAGAGAGAATGTGTTGACAATCCCGTCTCCCAGCCCTTTGTACCAGCCGCAGTTGTCGCATTTGCGACACAGGCTTCATATTTGCGAACCCTTGCAATTGTAGACCAGGAATCGCATTTGCGAACCCTGACAACCCTAATGTTAATTACAATTTCTAGAGAGGCTTCACAATCGCGAAGCTGGACATATCGAAAAAGCGAACAATTGTTCGCAAATGCGAACCTAGCCAAAATCCTGCTGACTTCGCAAATGCGAAGGGGAAGTCGCAATTGTGACATCTATGCCGCATTGTCACCTTCGCAATTGCAAGGCTGGTGCTCGCAATTGTGATTTTTAGACACCAGCACCACCAGCAATTCAATTTCAATTCAATCCATTCTGAAACACGTCCGAAACTCATCCGAGCCCTCGGGGCTCCAAACCAAAATATCCACACATGTCTAAAAATATCATACGAACTTGTTCACGCGATCAAAACACAAAAGTAACATCTAAAACTACGAATCGAACACTAAAATGCATAAGTTGCAACGTAAAGTTCAAGAATCTCTAGAATTACAACTAAACATCTGAATCCTATCAAACCAACTACAAATGATATCAAATTTTGCAGACAAGTTCTAAATAGCATAACGGACCTATTCCAAGTCCCACAGTCAAATTCTGAGCTCCATAGCTAAAAGTCAACCTACAATCAAACTTTTTAACTTCAAATTGCCAAATTTTGGCAAATCAACACAAATCAACCTAGGGACTTCTGAAATCAATTTCGGGCATACACCCAAGTCTGCAATCATAATACGAAGCTATCAGAGCCATAAAAATACCGTTCCTGGGTCGATTTCACAAAACTCAAAGTTTTGTCAATATTGCTAGCTTAGGCTTCTTAGGGTTTGTCAAAGGGTCCGAATCAACCCGAAAGCTTCCTGGAACGAAACTAACCAACCCCTGAAAAAAGGTACATGAGTACATGTTGAATAGTACTCGCATATAAGGCAAAAAGAACAACATATAAAATCATGGTAATTCAAATAAGAGGCATATGAATTGCATCAAGAACTACGAAATATTCCGTAGATTCACATTTTGGGTCTTATTATATTGCATTATTCTTAACTTCTTTTAGGATCAACTGAACCATATGAACTATACGTGGAACGCATAATAGAATGTAATAGAAACAACGTGTACAAATAAGGCCAATGAAAGTGGCACCTATTGCATGCGTTGACAATTGCATCTCAATAGACCTTCCATATCCCCTTCTTATTTTATACATATACATTTCATAAATTATACATAATGTTCACATATCATATTATACACATATGTGTCTCATAGACCGTCCATAGTATTCATATATATAATACACCTCATGAATGATTTGGAAATACAACATGAATATGACGAATCATGGAAACATATAAGGGCTTAGATAGCCTTTAAAGCCGTAGCAAATTTATTAAGACCCTTCAATATCATTTATAAATTTTAAGTCGTTGATCCTTTGTAACCACCTTCACACAGAGCGGCCCTGCCGTCTCACTCCAATATATGCGGGTGGAGGTGCAATCACAATGCCAAAACTCTACACAAAGCGATCATGCCGCCTCACCCCAAGGTATACGGGTGGAGATGTAATCACAATACCACAATTCCTACATAAAGAAGCCCTACCGCCTCACTCCAATATATGCACGTGGAGGTGTAACCACAATACCACAATCGCTACACAAAGCGGCCCTGCCGCCTTACCCAAATATATGCGGGTGGAGGTGTAACCATAATATCACAATTTGTATTCTCAAACGCTAATAGTTTGTACAAATGATTTCCTTTCAGATCATACCCTTTGGCAACTTTGGCCTTAACAAGAATATAAGTTCATAAGATTTCGTCATATGTGAATTAGAATTTGATCACATTGAATTCGTACAAAATTTTCTCCCCAAAGGGGGTATAACATAATTGAGTAAAAATAGAGAATCATTATGCACATGACCATGACCATATACACAAAACTTTCCCTGATCGTTGGAACACTTCATGTTCATATTCATGCTCATCGTGGAGAAATACACCTCATTACATTAGCACATGTATGGCAAATCAATAAGTCAATTTCAATGGCACATCTCCCAAATACGTTTTCCATAACATTTATCGTCACCTAGCATAGGACATCCCCCTCCCACTTCATTATATACTCCCTTGTCCTCTTAATGTCATTAGCTATATTCATAATTGTTGCGGACTTAACATCGAAGTCACTTACATTAATTATTTTAGAAGCATACTTACTATTATTGAAACCATTGGGACCTACAACTCCTCATAATTCTCATTTTGGCAAACGGCCACATTTTATGTTCATACTATCACTTACTTGTACTTGCCATGGGTGATCACAGGACATTAAGGACATTTAAAAAATTTAGGAATACCATAGCCTCTCCTCATGAGGGCGTAAGAGCTTATAGCATATTAGGAGCACAAATACGAATATGTTCATCTCATAATCTTTCACACCATATATCACTTCACAATTACTTTCAACAACTTACAATATAATCACAGTGGCCGTATATCATATTCCACACTTTCATTTCTTTACATTCAAGGATTATCATCATAAACATCATCATATAGAATACTGTTGAAATACATTTCCCCAAAAGGGCAATACATAGTTTCAACTCATGAATATGTAAGAACTCACAACATATTGGAAATATCTTCCAACCTAGCGTTAGTTAGAACAACCACATTTGGACATGACTTTAGTACATAAACTTTTGGACAATTCTATTTTCAGATTCAATTGGAATAGTTGAACCAAGGCTCATTTTATAATCTTCCACATAACATTTCATTTCATTGGCGCTATTGGCCACAAGTATAACTTCCATTCTTGGCACGACGGCCACACTTTATATCCCTGACTCACTCCTTTCACTTTCAAACATTTTTATAGATTATCGACAACAAATAATCTCTAATCACGACCTTTAGTACACATATGAGCAATTAAGAGTCTTAAGCACATTGAGATTTCATACACAATTTGGCATAATAGCCTTCACTTGAAACACGACTTGAAGTCATAGCATTTTAATATCCAACTCATGCATTGAACACGTTCCTAAAGGATAACCTCATATGATAATAGCATCCGGCATACATTTTGAACATATACCTTTCAATACAAAGCTTATTCGGAATAGTTAATTTATAATGAATAACTCGGGACTTACAAGAACATCATGAGATTTAATTCTAGGAGAGAAGTTTAGCCAGCATATCCTGATTCATCCCTTTAGTGATATTACAATGATCCTCTATACTGAGCAAATTCAATCTTGATTCAGCACTTTAGTGATATTACAATAATCCACTACACTAAGCAAATTCAATCTTTTGGAATAAATCTTTCAAAACCCTCCTTTTAAGTTCTTGAAGAAATATCATGAAAATCTAAGGATTTCATGTTGGATTGAGTTAGTTCTAGTGCGCAAAATCATAGGATTTCACACCAAGTTAATGGGGATTGCTTACCTTGAAGAAGAGAGGAGTTGGTGGTCTTGATAGAGGGGAGAAAGCTCCAAATTCCGTCCAAGTGAAATGGGGGAAATGAACCCCCAAGGTGAGTACTTAAAAAGGCGTCAAGTGGGTGTAGCGTGCCAGTGCCAGTGTCAAATGCCTATACTTCACTGGTTTTCAAAGTTGTTGAGAGGGGTGGCGTGCCACAATCCGCACGTTGCACTGTCCCTAGCACGCTCCCAGTTATTTTATTTTCCATTTCTTGCTTCACCACTCACCCTCATTTGATACCTCGCTATGATATCGACCCGAATTGACTTCCAAACCATCATATAAGTATGGAATCATGTTTACATAATAACATCATTTTCATTTAATGTGTCCAACTTATTACATACAAATTCTTCCCATTCACAAAACTCTTTAATATGTTCCAACACACCTTAAACATAAATTTTTATTTTAAAATGACGTGGTCCTATGCCATAGGTCTCCTTTAATACTCGAATACCCAAATACCGCTGGCGCACTTTAAAATCTTAAATCATTAGTAAATTTTAACGGGGCCTTACAATTCTCCCCCTCTTAAAATAAACATTAATCCCTGAACGTGCATAAGAACTTATGGCGAGGGGAAAATTCAAATATCAAGGGTAAGACGACTTCGAGATGAGTCGAGTGACCTGATCTCGATTGGTATGGGAAAAAATGCATGGTGTACACCAAGTACTTTGTGTGGATTCCTGAGGAAGATCAACTGGCCATGCCTAGTCGGGAAGGGTTAACCGAGTTAGAAGACTCGAGAGCAGCTTTGCAAGTATACCACAAGATCAAGCCTCACTATCTTGCTACCTCTACCATGCACCAATAAGTAGTCCCAAGATTGGTTTATCATATGCTGCTGCCGCCTAATAATGACAACCACATAGTTGAGCACATACAAATTGAGTCTGAAGAAGAACCAGAGGAGGATCTACAAGAGAAACCAGAGTATAATCATAATGATGTCGAGAAGGAATTCGAGGAAGATCCTAAAAAATATCTCCCAAAATGCAGTACCAACTCGCCCTTCGTGCCCAACTCACGTTGTAGCGCTCTCCAAAAATGCAATGCAAATTGAGTGCCTGGATCTAAGATGATAGATACGTGCATACCATGCAGGTGGACAATCTCTCTAAGTTAGATCCGAGCCAATTGCTTAGAAGTGTAGGAAGTCATGACTGGAATGAAATGTGCAGACATGGTAACTTTGTCCACGATGACCCATACAACATCAAATCTCCACAAGGTCCATGGCAACCCTACCACAAAATCCAAAGTTACATGCTCTCACTTCCACTCCGGTATATCTAATCTCAGAAGAAAACCACCCAGACTCTGATGCTCATACATGGCCTGTTGATAGTTCAAACACCGTGAAACATCCCCAACAATGTCCTTCTTCATCCTTCTTCACCAATAATGATGCTTCAAATCAAAATACATCTTTGTAGCACCTGGGTGGACGGAATACCGCAAACTTTAAGCCTCCTCAACAATGAAATCCCTCAAACAATCCACATTAAAAACACATATTCGACCCTAAAGCCACAATACCGCATCATCACCAATAGTCACCTCGTTAGAACCACCACGCTGCACCGTGTACCTAAGGACAAGCAAATGGGGATTATCACTAACTTGCTACCTCTACCATGCACCAACAAGTAGTCCCAGGATTGGTTGATCATATATTGTCGCCGCCTAATCATGACAACCAGATAGTTGAGTACATACAAATTGAGTCTGAAGAAGAACCAGAGGATGATCCGCAAGAGAAGCCAGAGTATAATCATAAAGATGTCGAGGTGGAATTCGAGGAAGATCCTGAAGAATATCTCCAAAAATGCAGTACCAACTCGCCCTTCGTGCCCAACTCACGCTGTAGCGCTCTCCAAAAATGCAATGAAAATTGATTGCCTGGATCTAAGATGATAGACACATTCATAGTGTGGGTGGTATGTCGTGTGGGGAAAGTCAAACTAGTAATGTTGTAATTTGTATCACACGTTCCACATTAAACCATGAAAAAATATGTATTTTGGAAACTCATAAATGATGTAACTGTTGATAATGAATTAGTGTTGCTGTTACTTCATCCTCCTCCCTATCTGATTAATGAATTGGATTTTATTGTTATTCATGAGTAAGTCCGTATAGAAGGTATTGTACAGGCTTGCTTGGCCGGGTTATCTCGGTTGAGCGTCGGTCGTGCTCCCCGAGTTTGGGGCATGATAATTGGCGAACCCCTAAACATCCATAGCTAAAGGTCTCTCTACAACTTGGATGAATGCCAAGCTTCCCAAACACTCTCCTTTCTACTCAAGGTATCTGCCACCATATTGGCCTTCCCCAGATGATAAAGAATAGTGATATCATAATCCTTAAACATCTCCAACCATCTTCGCTGCCTCAAAATCAAATCTCTTTATTTAAAAAGATTCTGGAGACTCCGATGATCCATATACACCTCACAAGGAACACCATATAAGTAATGCCTCCAAATCATAAGTGTGTGTACAATAGCTTATAACTCCAAATCATGCACTGGAAACTTCTTCTCATGATGCTTCAACTAGTGTGACGCATAGTCAGTCACCATACGGTCCTGTATCAACACACATCCAAAGCCAACCCTCGAAAAATCACAAAAAACTTTGTACAGCCCCGATCCATAGGGAAAAACCAAAATTTTAGCAGTAGTCAAAGCGGTCTTAAGCTTCTGAAATCTCTCCTAACATGTCTCAAACCATCTTAAAGGAGCGCCCTTATGAGTCAACTGAGTGAATGGGGATGCAATGTGTAATGCCCCAGATGGTCATTTTGAGAATAGCATCCCGTTTGGTGGCTTAAGGTCTCGAGCAGATTCGTATCATGAATTATGCCTTGCGTGTGTGGTCGAGTTCGATTTTCGTGTGATTCAGGATTGATTTGGAAGGATGATTCTTGTTTTAGAAGTTTAAGCGATAAGAGTTGACCAGAGTTTGACTTTTGTGTAGACAACTCCAGAATGGTATTTTCATGATTCCAATTGCTTC
The DNA here is from genome assembly GCF_000390325.3 of Nicotiana tomentosiformis. Taxonomy (NCBI): domain Eukaryota; kingdom Viridiplantae; phylum Streptophyta; class Magnoliopsida; order Solanales; family Solanaceae; genus Nicotiana; species Nicotiana tomentosiformis. The sequence goes on along the minus strand of NC_090812.1, from coordinate 133,852,355 downwards.
TTATGGTAATTTTGGACTTACGCGTATGCCCAGATTTGGAAATAGAGGTCTGTAGGTTGATTTTATGCATTTTGGAGAAAATTAGAAAGCTAAAGGTTTGGAAGGTTGACAAGTTTGATAGGGAGTTGACATTGGGGATATCGGGCTCGGATTGCAATTTCGATAGTTGGAATAGCTTAGTTATGTCATTTGGGACTTGCATGCAAAATTTGAGGTTATTCCGTGTTGATTTGATCTAATTCGGCGCGAGTTTAGAAGTTGAAAGTTCATTAAGTTCGATTGAGGTGCGATTCGTAGTTTTAATGTTGTTTGATGTGATTAGAGGCCTCAAGCAGGTCCGAATTATTTAATGAAACTTGTTGGTATGTTTGGACGAGGTTCTGGGGGCCCGGGGTATGGTTCAGATGAGTTTCAGATCATTTTCGTATATTTGGGCAAGTCTGGTTCTGGTGGTTCGCATCTGCGCATTTTGGAGCACAAGTGAGGATCCGCTTTTGCGTGTTTTATATCGCTTATGTGATGTTGAGGCATGGGCGGGGGGTTCGCTTCTGCGAGTGAAGGATCGCAGGTGCAATTGTTGTATATGCGTCTTATGGATCGCAGGTGCGAGGATGTCCGCTTCTGCGATTTTGTGAGCGCTTTTGCGGCGTCGCAGACGCGACCGCTTTTGCGCAGGTGCGGTCAATAATCTGGTAAGTGATAACCGCATATGCGGTAGTTGGCTCACAAAAGGGAGAGCACATATGCGGTTTTTTGTCCGCATATGCGGATATCGCTGGGAAGCTTCTTATATATCGAGGGTTTGGTCATTTTTATCATATTTTGAGCTATAGAACTCGGATTTGGGTGATTTTGAAGGGTATTTTTACACTTTGGATTGGGTTAAGTGTTCTTTACCTAGATTTGATTATATTTCATGACTCCATCTTTTGTTTTTATTATTAAATCAATGATTTGAATCGGAGAAAATGAGAATTTTTGTAAAAACTTTCAAAAATGTAAAATGTGGATTTGAAGGCCGATTTGATGTTGGAATTGAAAAATTTTGTTATGGTTGGACTTATATCGGAATGGGTGTTCGCATTTTGTGAATTTTGTTAGGTTCTGAGGTGCACGCCCGGGGTTGTCTTTTTGGTTGACTTTTTAGTTTTCATTAGAGATCGAACCTTTATTATCCCGAATTTTTTTCTATGATTTTTATTTATGATATTGAGTTATTTTGGATATATTGGAGCCGTTCGGAGGTTCTTTTCACACAAAAAGGTCATTTTAGAGTATTGATTTGGATTATTTGAGGTAAGTATATTGTCTAACTTTGTGTGGAGGAACTACCCCTTATGATTTTAATTGTTCGTGCAATTTGTGTTATTTGGAAGCCATGTACGCGAGGTGACGAGTGCGTACTTGGGATTATATATGGAAATTGACCGGTCTAGACTCTTAGGCTTCTTTCATGTATTTATTTGGAATTGTTAGCACATGTTATATCTCTTATTCGTCACGTTTACTATCACATGCTATATTTGAAGTTTTCGTTATATGTCACATCCTTTACTTGTCAAGTTTACTCTTTTATGCTTTATTTGAAGTTGTTACCTCTTTTATTATTATGTGACTTCTTTTCTTGTTGAGTTACACTTAATTGAAATTGTTGTTACACGATATCCTTTTGTTGCCGGGTCATTCTCATACATTTAGACGTAGTACTAGATCGTTCCATCTCTTTCATGGTTACACTAATTCATACATTGGAATTCGAAGTTGCCATTTTATTGAAATACTTTCACTATCGAGTTTATCCTTAACAAATAATTGGGATTGAGGTTATCGAAAGTCATTAATCTATTTTGACTGAAATTGTGTTTAAAGGGGGTGTTCTTCCTTATTGAGTTACTTTCCTGTTCATTTTGTTGTTATTGAGATTCTATACATATTGTGTTTGAGCCTTGGTCTATTTGTTGTAGAAATATTGATATTGTTGGTTCTTTTGGAAAGGTTCTGGCCTATGGGCACTTGTTGTTACAACCCATGTTTTCGTATGTATGAGTCGTCATAAGTCAATTAATGTAAGCTCAGAAGTGAAATCATATTTAAAAAGTTTGCAAAGTAAGTTAATCATATTACCTCGGAGGTTACAAATATTAAAGATCATTAACAACAAGTACAAAGATGGTTGGAAGTTTCACAAGCTAAAGGAATTGAAAACAAATAATGTTTCGTCGAAAGTCGACAAATTGGGAATGTTATAACATGTACTTTTGGAGTGAGACCAGGGTGTTTAAATTGATAAGTAGGTTATGTTATGAGTTATGTTAGTCGTATGATAGTCGTGTGTTATGTTTTGAAGTCAAGCGAGTGGTGGAACAAAAGTCGATGAAAGTCATCACAAGTTACGTTCATAAGTTTTACAGAAACTTTGGGTCAAATGTAACTGCAATTTTCTCCCAATATACTTAGAGTTATGGTGTGTTCCACCTATCAAATTAAAGCTCTATGAGTCTAGTTTCCAACGCATTAAACCATTTGTCAATACGATATCGGAGTAGAGAGATATGTGCATTTTTGCGATACTGCGCAAGCTGCTAGGTGACAAGTAGGTGTGTCACCTACTTGCTTAAATGAAAGCCCAAAAATGGGCCATTTCGGGTCGTCCAAAGAGGCCTTTTAAGGGCCTATTTTCTTCATATATTATACTTAAAATAGAGCATAATAACCAGACATAAGCTCTGCAAAGAATCCTCCCAAAAATTTCCCACAAACCCTAATTGATTTTCTCTCCCTTTCAAGTTCTAATTGGAGGTAAAACCTAGAGTTTGAAGAACCAAGATAGGAGCTGAGTTATCCAACAAATAAGGTGCGTTTACTGCTCTCTTTCATCCATTTTGTCTGCTGTAAATTCATGGTAAGTCGTTCTATACTTGTAAGAACTCACGGGACGGTGATCGGAAGCCGTGAGTTCGAGTTATTCACTTGTAGCGGACTGTTTTGTGGACTGTTTTGTTGTGCTGTTGGGCAGCATCTTTTACTACTGTTTTGTGAGAGTTTTGGAGGAGGAAGGGTGTGGAGAAACACCACATAAATGCAGGATGTTGGGCTGGTCGTTCATCGTAACAATTTCGGGTTGTTGACACTACTACGGTGGTCGTTTTGTGTATGAAGCGATTGGGGTGTGTTGGGCTGTTTTGTAGTATTGTATGGTATGCATAAGGTTGGAAACTAATGTATATATGTTCTTATTGTTGTTTTTGGTGTTGTGGTGTTATCTTGAATTTGGAAGAAGTAAGGATTATAGGGGAGATGCTGTCCGTTTTAATACAAAATAAGCTTGTCGTTCGTTGTGCGTTAGTTGTACCTTTCGTAACTTAATGATAGTATTATTATCGTTGTTGTAGATTAAGGTGAGAAGAGGTGAGTTCAAGTTGGTGATTGGAAATATTGTGATAAGGTATGTTAAGGCTAAACCTTTCTTCATTTTGGCATGATCCCGTAACTACATGAGTTTGATAACGAGGCATAAAGAGAAGTTCGTATTCCTGAATTTATTCACATTATCCTAATCTCCGAAGTTACAGTATTCTCCCTTATCGAGACTTCATATTCAGTTTAGTATTGTCTTATTTCATCTAAGAGAGCAGAGAGTATATATATATATATATATATATATATATACAATGTTACAGTATGTTTACCACCATCGAGCTATAATCGATGGGCAGGCCCCTATTGGGCAACCACTGATCAGATGGTAAGTATATACCGAGCCTACTGTGGCCGAGCGCCTATGAGCGAGCCCAGAATGGCCGAGATACAGAGCCTAGTATGGCCGAGCGCCTATGAGCGAGCCTACTACGGCAGGGCAGTTACACATACCGAGCCTTATAGGGCCGGACAACTTTTTTACATACTATATGGAGAGAGTTGAGTCAGTATCAGCAGGTAAGCATATATTCAGATTATTTTTGACTCCCAGTTACATTTCGTTATTATATCATCAATTCAGTTTCAGCTTTCAGTTATTTTGTTGCCTTACATACTCAGTACATTATTTGTACTGACGTCCCTTTGTTGGGGACGCTGCATTTCATGCCTGCAGGTCCTGATAGACAGCTGGATAGACCTTCCCAGTAGACAGAGCCAAATATCAGCTTGGTTGGTAAGCTCCACTTCCCCGGAGTTACCAGGTCTAGACCTTGGAGTCTGTTATATATATACAGGTTTGATGGGTAGGTCGAGGCCCTGTCCCGACCATGATACAGTTCAACTATCTCTAGAGGCTTGTAGACAAGTCCTGTATAGTTTGTATAACAGTAGATGTTCACGGCGGCCTCCTCAGTCTGTACATTTATATATATATATATATATATATATATATATATATATATATATGAGTTTTTGGGTATGTTTACCCCTTAGATGAGACAGACGATATTTTTAGATGATTCAGAATATGGTCTCATCGGCGTAGGTTGAGGGTTATTCCTCTAGAGTTCACAGTTACAGAGTGGTACGCTCGGGCCGAGTATGGTACCGGGTGCCGGCCACGTCCCTTCAGGTTTGGGGCGTGACAAACTTGGTATCAGAGCAGTTCTATCCTAGGGAGTCTACAAGCCGTGTCTAGTAGAGTCTTGTTTATGGGTGTGTTGTGCACCACACTTATAAGCAGGAGGCTACAAGGCATTTAGGAGTCTGCTACCCTTCATTCAAATCCAAATCGTGCTATAGAGCTGAGTCATAAGAGTTCGAGCCAAAGCTTATGTTTGCTAATGATATAGCGATGCTTTCAATTAGAAAAATTATAACTAGTTAAAGGGCTAATACAACAGCATATAAAAGCATTAGTAGAGAGAGAATTTTTGACTACGTGGCCCTGTTTGAGACCCTATTAGATCGTGCTTACCATATGTGCAAATTTCCCATTTACCCTAAGACGGGAATATCCAACATACCCCGTGAATAACAGGCCATGGGAGTATCAAAAGGTAAAAGTATAAGATTCAACAGGTAACAGAAGCAAGGTGAAGAAGGGTACGAGGTACCTAGTTAATGAAGATTGTCCGAATTTCCACGTCAGGCAGAGAATTAAAAGGATTCTAAGTTACCTTCAACAGAAATAGAGGTATGTACAATTAGTCACACCCATCTCAGTTATGCCCTATGGGAGCTAACATATATATTTAAAAGAAAGAATTGAGTCCACCTCACAGACAAAGGCTTGAATTGTTAGAAGATTATATTATGGATGTTCTATGGCGTCCACAAAAGGTTAAAGTAATAATACCCCGAGCAACAGATCGGAAGATAGCTTAAGCCTACTTAAAGGCTGGGAGAGAAGAGGAAACTAACGAGTTACATCAGGTAAGTGAATTAGGAGTCTGAACATTGCAAAATCACTCTTAACATTAGAGGTACAAGAAAGATAGTACAACAGCCATATTCTATAATGGCTCTACAATAAAGCTAGAAAAAAAAAGTACCAGTCTCATAAGGAGTAAGTATGAAGCTCCCACCGGATTGTGTACGCACTAGAGGTGCAAGTTTATAGTAGAGCTTCAAGAAGTGGAAGTGAATTCTACCTATGTGGAAGGGAGGTTATTAAAGAGACAGAAGATACAATGCGAGATTAAAAGCTAAGTAAGGTAAAGGTTAAGAAGGTACGAAATGCTCAAATGTAGAAGGTTGTGAATAGTCCATACATCAGATAGCGGGCTGGAAGCGCCATGATTCAGTACCCACAAATGATAGTGGTGTTGTCAGGGACATATCTTCTAGCCTATAGTTTCCAAGTACCGAGAGGTCTAGTTAAGAGAGTAAAGAAGAGTTAGAGACAATTTGATGTCCCGCTTGAAGTTCCTGAATAACATAAGGAAATGTATGGTGCTAGAAAGTTAAAGGAAGGTTGTGAGTACTATAAATAAATATGTGTAGGTCACAAGATAAAGTATTGTAGAGAAACATGGTTTTAGGCGGACATGAGTAAGGATAAGCAGAGGTGATTGAGAAGCTGACGAGAATAGGTAAGGCCTCAGAATTAAGCCCATCAAAACAAGAGAACTGATGGTTTCCGTAAGTTATAAAAAAAATAACTCAGTATAGCCTGAACGAACTCAGAGGAGTCTAAGACTATGAGAAACTTGAAGAGATAAAATGTTGCCCTGGTAGTAGAATAATGGTGTAATTGTGATATATAAGAGGATAACGTTAAGGCTATTGATTTGTTAATGATTCAAAGAGGAGGGAAACTCATGAATTGCATGAGATTAGAATACCCCTTATAAGATGAATCACGTTGGGATGCGATGAAATACACTTATTGAAGTATAGTATCATCCCTAGATGGATCAAGAAAATAACTTCAGATGTTTCCTAATGAGACGTGATCCCTAAGGACAATGTATTATGTAAGAGGTTTCAAGTTATCAATGGTAGATTATAGATCCACATTAAGGTGAATCAACAATAGGCAGATACAAGTTCCAAAGTATGAGATGATATCAGGCCTTCATTTTTAAGATGAACAGTAATGAGGAAGAACTAAAGGACTTAGATTTATACATATAGGATAAGAAGCGAGAGGTAACATGGAGTTGGGTAGCAAACCTCGGCAATAATAAACGGAAGCAAGTGTGATAGTGTAGTATGACCTACCTAGATGTAGTAAATCAATAAGGATATATTTACAAGGCTACGAAACAAGATATCGCAACAGTCGTAAGTTTGACAAATTACCGAGCGAAGAACTTTACTACACCTATATACACTGGGAGGAACAACTTGTCATAGTTCTATATATGTTCCCAAAGTGAGGCCTAGAGATTGGCTAAAAGCTGGAGGAAAAGGAACAGAAGAGTCCCATAGGCACACATATAAGGATAAAGTCGTACAAGATGAATGACAGAAGGTCGCAATAATTACGAGGTTGGAAGGATTCAGACCAAAAGTCATGGTGTCAGAAGAGGCCTAAAGGGGGGAATGCCCTGGCCTATGGATTTATTCATAGAACAATTGCCTAGATGGAAAGGCCAGAAATAAAGTATTTATGAGAGCAATAGGTTATGAGACTGATAAGTGCACCAGTCAACATTCGAGGACGAATGTTCCAAAGGGGGGAATGATGTTACAACCCATGTTTTCGTACGTATGAGTCGTCATAAGTCAATTGATGTAAGCTCAGAAGTGAAATCATATTTGAAAAGTTTGCAAAGTAAGTTAATCATATTACCTCGGAGGTTACAAATATTAAAGATCATTAACAACAAGTACAAAGATGGTTGGAAGTTTCACAAGCTAAAGGAATTGAAAACAAATAATGTTTCGTCGAAAGTCGACAAATTGGGAATGTTATAGCATGTACTTTTGGAGTGAGACCAGGGTGTTTAAATTGATAAGTAGGTTATGTTATGAGTTATGTTAGTCGTATGATAGTCGTGTGTTATGTTTTGAAGTCAAGCGAGTGGTGGAACAAAAGTCGATGAAAGTCATCACAAGTTACGTTCATAAGTTTTACAGAAACTTTGGGTCAAATGTAACTGCAATTTTCTCCCAATATACTTAGAGTTATGGTGTGTTCCACCTATCAAATTAAAGCTCTATGAGTCTAGTTTCCAACGCATTAAACCATTTGTCAATACGACATCGGAGTAGAGAGATATGTGCATTTTTGCGATACTGCGCAAGCTGCTAGGTGACAAGTAGGTGTGTCACCTACTTGCTTAAATGAAAGCCCAAAAATGGGCCATTTCGGGTCGTCCAAAGAGGCCTTTTAAGGGCCTATTTTCTTCATATATTATACTTAAAATAGAGCATAATAACCAGACATAAGCTCTGCAAAGAATCCTCCCAAAAATTTCCCACAAACCCTAATTGATTTTCTCTCCCTTTCAAGTTCTAATTGGAGGTAAAACCTAGAGTTTGAAGAACCAAGATAGGAGCTGAGTTATCCAACAAATAAGGTGAGTTTACTGCTCTCTTTCATCCATTTTGTCTGCTGTAAATTCATGGTAAGTCGTTCTATACTTGTAAGAACTCACGGGACGGTGATCGGAAGCCGTGAGTTCGAGTTATTCACTTGTAGCGGACTGTTTTGTGGACTGTTTTGTTGTGCTGTTGGGCAGCATCTTTTACTACTGTTTTGTGAGAGTTTTGGAGGAGGAAGGGTGTGGAGAAACACCACATAAATGCAGGATGTTGGGCTGGTCGTTCATCGTAACAATTTCGGGTTGTTGACACTACTACGGTGGTCGTTTTGTGTATGAAGCGATTGGGGTGTGTTGGGCTGTTTTGTAGTATTGTATGGTATGCATAAGGTTGGAAACTAATGTATATATGTTCTTATTGTTGTTTTTGGTGTTGTGGTGTTATCTTGAATTTGGAAGAAGTAAGGATTATAGGGGAGATGCTGTCCGTTTTAATACAAAATAAGCTTGTCGTTCGTTGTGCGTTAGTTGTACCTTTCGTAACTTAATGATAGTATTATTATCGTTGTTGTAGATTAAGGTGAGAAGAGGTGAGTTCAAGTTGGTGATTGGAAATATTGTGATAAGGTATGTTAAGGCTAAACCTTTCTTCATTTTGGCATGATCCCGTAACTACATGAATTTGATAACGAGGCATAAAGAGAAGTTCGTATTCCTGAATTTATTCACATTATCCTAATCTCCGAAGTTACAGTATTCTCCCTTATCGAGACTTCATATTCAGTTTAGTATTGTCTTATTTCATCTAAGAGAGCAGAGAGAGTATATATACATATATATATATATATATATATATACACAATGTTACAGTATGTTTACCACCATCGAGCTATAATCGATGGGCAGGCCCCTATTGGGCAACCACTGATCAGATGGTAAGTATATACCGAGCCTACTGTGGCCGAGCGCCTATGAGCGAGCCCAGAATGGCCGAGATACAGAGCCTAGTATGGCCGAGCGCCTATGAGCGAGCCTACTACGGCAGGGCAGTTACACATACCGAGCCTTATAGGGCCGGACAACTTTTTTACATACTATATGGAGAGAGTTGAGTCAGTATCAGCAGGTAAGCATATATTCAGATTATTTTTGACTCCCAGTTACATTTCGTTATTATATCATCAATTCAGTTTCAGCTTTCAGTTATTTTGTTGCCTTACATACTCAGTACATTATTTGTACTGACGTCCCTTTGTTGGGGACGCTGCATTTCATGCCTGCAGGTCCTGATAGACAGCTGGATAGACCTTCCCAGTAGACAGAGCCAAATATCAGCTTGGTTGGTAAGCTCCACTTCCCCGGAGTTACCAGGTCTAGACCTTGGAGTCTGTTATATATATACAGGTTTGATGGGTAGGTCGAGGCCCTGTCCCGACCATGATACAGTTCAACTATCTCTAGAGGCTTGTAGACAAGTCCTGTATAGTTTGTATAACAGTAGATGTTCACGGCGGCCTCCTCAGTCTGTACATTTATATATATATATATATATATATATATATATATATATATATATATATATATATATATATATATATATGAGTTTTTGGGTATGTTTACCCCTTAGATGAGACAGACGATATTTTTAGATGATTCAGAATATGGTCTCATCGGCGTAGGTTGAGGGTTATTCCTCTAGAGTTCACAGTTACAGAGTGGTACGCTCGGGCCGAGTATGGTACCGGGTGCCGGCCACGTCCCTTCAGGTTTGGGGCGTGACACTTGTGGTATGAGTTGATATGTCATGTTGTTTTGATGTTAGCACATGTGAATTGTTGTGTTGATTGGTTGATGTTATGTAGAGCATAAGGGTGGCATTTCGCTGTTGTTGTTATGCGAGGCATAAGGGTGGCATCTCACCGTTGTAAATTGTACGGAGTGATATTGGTTGTTATTGTGTTATTGTTCGGGCGGAGCGACAAGGGTGGTTATTATACGGAGTGACACGGGTGGCTATCGGAGTGATACGGGTGGCTAATGATATTGTGAGGGCGGAGTGATACGATTAGCTATCAGGGAGATAAGGGTGGCGGTGTTTTGTTTCTTTCAATTAGCTACTCGATGTCTTTGATATTACTTGTTGACTTGGCTTGTAATAGTACACTCGCACAAGCATAAACCATAACATGCCACTTATACCGGTTCATGAGTATGAAACTTAATATTTATTGATCATGCCTATGTATACTTGTATTATCTACTTTCATGTTGATATTGGGCCTGTGACCATGCCGGGTGGATTCTGATTGTGAGCCTGTGATCATGCCGGGCAGATTGGGATATTAGCACGTGAGTTGTCCGTGCAATTGTGATTAGAAATCTTCACACAAGGTGTTGTGAGTATATGATTGTGGTTTGAGACTCGTGACTTGTGATTATGAAATGAGGTTTCTCGGAGTAATTCCTTGTGAGAATTGTGTTAGAACGGCTTGATTAGTTGATTGTCCCTTGTCCCCTTATATGTTCTCGCTGGTACTTTAACGGTGTTCTTATTACTTTACTGTTTATATCATATGTTGATTGTTGTGGCCACTTACTAATTTCTTCTTTTAGCTTTAGCTTTATACTTTTATATTGCACGGGTTATTTTAACTAGTAGGTGTCTTGAATTGTACATCGTCACTATTCCACCGAGGTTAGTCTTGATACATACTGGGTACCGACCGTGGTGTACTCATACTACACTTCTACACATTTTTATGCAGATCCAAGTATTAGTGATATCAGACTCAGACATATTTATCTTATTGGTTGCGAGGATTCAAGTTAGAGCTGCTTGGTCGTCGCAGTCTCTTGGAGTTATTTCCTTTCATTTTTCTGTTAGCTCGTTATTTAAAAAGTATTGTATTTTTATCTTTGAGATCTTTCCATGTACTCGATGAGAGTTTGTGAGCCTGTACTAGAAATCTTGGGAGGTTGTTGTGATTACTGCAATGTGGGCTCATTTTGCTTTTGTTTCATTATTCATATTATACTTGTTTCGAATTATCATTGATAAAACTGACATAATCGTTGTTAGTAATCGGTTTACCTAGTCTGAGAGACTAGGTGCCATTACGACGCCTGCGGTTGAATTTTAGGTCGTGACAAGCTTTAGTAGAGTCTTGCGGATCGATACAGAGACATTTGTACTTATCTTCGAGAGGCTACGGAAGTATTAGAAAAATTGCACTTCTTTCATTCTTGTCAGGCAGATTTGTTGATTTCAAAGTTTGAGCCTTTGTATCTCTATTTTCTTATAGATGGTGAGGACACGCACTACCGGATTAACTGAGCAGACACTCGCGCCCCCTACTAAAGTCGGGAGAGCTCGAGGCCGAGGTAGAGGCCGAGGAGGGGCACGTACCATTGGAGGCCAGAGCAGCAGTTAAGGAGCCGCCAGTAGCTCCAGTTGGGGGACAAACACCGAAGGCGCATGTTTTTACCCTCGAACTTCAGGATACTTTAGCATAGTTCCTGAACATGTTTGGTACATTGGCTTAGACGGGATTGATCTCCGTTGCACCAGCTATTTCATAGATTGTGCGAGGAGCTCAGACTCCTACCACCCGTAGTCCATAGGAGGAGGCTCACATTGGTTAGGTTCCGGGTGTGGTGTCGGTACATCCTGTTGATCTGGTTCAGCCTCATGTCAGGCCAGGCGCATCAGAGGAGGAGCACAAGAGGCTTGAGAGGTTCAAGAGGTATGGTCCACCTACTTTCAGTGGCATAGCTGCCGAGGATACCCAGGGTTTTCTAGAGAAGTGTCATAGTATTCTCCGCACCATGGGTATTGTTGAGGTGATCGAAGTTGCTTTAACTACATTTCAGCTATCGGGGGCAACGTATCAGTGTTGGCAGGTTTATGAGGAGGGTAGGACAACTGATGCACCACCAGTCATTTTGACTCAGTTTTCAGAGATGTTCTTGAGGGAGTTTTTTCCACAAACCTTCGGGATGCGTGGCACACATCATTCGAGTAGCTGTGTCAGGGCACCATGACGGTGTCAGAGTATTCCATCAGCTTCAGTGAGTTATCTCGCCATACACCTACTTTGGTTCCTACAATTAGAGAGCGAGTCCACAGATTTATCGAGGGACTCAGTTACGGTCTTAGATTCATCATGGCTTGTGAGTTGGAGACTGATACTGTCACGCCCCAAAATCGAGGAGCGCGACCGGTACTCAACTGAGTGAACCCGACTGAACAAGCCTGTTAGATTTCATTCTACCCAAATTCATCCGTGAATAAAGAGGAGATGTACTCTGTTAATAAAATACTGAAGAGATTTCATTAACCGCTTCCATTTCATTCCCATTAACAGCATCATTCAATATTTCCAAAATAGTACTAGTTTATAGATTTAATGAAAAACATGTTACCAAATACCAACAGTTCTAATCCAATTCCCAACATCAAATACCACCCACAACCTGTCTACGGAGCCTCTAAGTACAACTAAAGAGTAATATGGAAATACCGAAAATAAAGCCCCGGCTATACCTCAACCACAAAGTACATGAGAAACAAAAGATACATGACCCCGAAATGAAGTGGGGCTCACCAAATCGGCTGAAAGGAGTGTACTGCTATCATTGATCAATGCCACTTGCTGTAGAACCACCTGCATCCATTAAAGATGTAGCGCCCCCGGCAAAAGGGACGTTAGTACTGTCGAATAGCACTAGTATGTATAGCTAGAAATCCTCTTTCAAAATAGAATGCCCATATGATCTATACGTGGAACACATAATATAATGTAATTGAAACAACCTGTAAAAACAAGGACAATGAAAGTGGCACCTATTGTTTTCATTAATAATGTGTCTCATTAGACCGTCCTTAGTATTCACATATCATATTATACACTTATGCGTTTCATAAACCGTCCATAGTGTTTATTCATACCGTAAACCTATACTTCTCATACACAATGCACCTATGCGTTCATAGACCATCCACAGAATTTTATAACACAGTATACCTATGCATTTCATAGACCGTCCACAGGATTTCATAACACAATATACCTATGTGTTTCATAGACCGTCTACAGGATTTCATAACACAATATACCTATGCATTTCATAGGCCGTCCTCAAGATTTCATAACACAATATACCTATGCGTTTCATAGACCGTCTATAGGATTTCATAACACAATATACCTATGCATTTCATAGACCGTCCATAGGGTTTCATAACACATTGGAAACAAAGTACAAATACGTACATCTCATAACCTTTCACACCACATATCACTTAATCCGTACTTTCAACCACTTACAACTTTATTATTTCTTTGGCTCTCTTGGCCATACATATGATTCATTATTCATGCAATGGCCGTATTTCATATTCCAAACTTTTTTCATTTCTGCCCTTTTATAGATCATCATCATAATTATCAACAAGTAGAATATTCCGGAAATTACAACTTTAAGTTCATTAGTAATGAAGGTTTTAAACACAATAGATTTCTTTCCAATAAATGGAGTAAAATGATTGGCAATCGAAGCACAAGTTAAAATCATACACAATTTCCACTCAAGAATATGTAAGAACGCAAAACACATTGAAAAATACTTACAAAGCATAGCATTAGCTAAAACAGCCAAATATGGGCATCACTTGAGTTCATAAGCTTTTAGCCAATTATATGATCGAAGTCAGTTTTGGAATAGTTGAGTCAAAGCTCATTTCATAATCTTTCTCACATTATTTCATTTCCTTGGCACCATTGGCCACAAGTATAACTTTCACTATTGGCACGTTAGCCACAATTTATATCCCCAATTCACTGATTTCACTTCCAACCATATTTATAGGTTATCAATAATAAGACATTTTCAATCAAGACTATAGGTACACATATGAGCAATTTTGAGTCTTAAGCATATCGAGTTTTTCTCACCAAATTGGTAGACTAGTTCTCATTTAAAACATCACTCAAAGCCACAATATTTTAATACGCAACCTATACTTTGAAACTTACAGGAACATTATGGAATTCAATTCCAAGAGAGAAAGTTTAGCCAACATACCTCAATCGATCTTCCTTAACTCTAAAATATTCTGGAAATCCTTAGCAATCCTAAACTATTTTGAGACATAACAAAATTGAACCATTATTAAGAAGTTATTCATGATCTCAGCTCGTTTGAGCATTTTATCAAACACTAGGTGTGCAAATTTAACAACAAGGTTCTTCTACAAGATTTCCTTCAATCCACAACCCAATCCTTACTTATTTAAGCTCAACAATCCTTTCACAAATCTTATTGATACATGCATGTATAAATAATACTCTCATACCCAAGAATCACACTCCTAATCAACTATCTTTTTTCCAAATTCGAAATTGAAAACTAAGGTATGGAACCTTACCTCTTAGATGAAGAACTTGTGAGATTTCCTTTTTATTCTTCTAAGATTTGAGCAAGACTTGATGAATAATTAGCCTAGGGTTTCCTCTCTCTCTAAAACACTCACCCTTCTCTCTAAAACATCAGATTTATTGTTCAAAAATGGCCCAAAGCATGTATTTAACGAAGTAGGGTCGGGTTTTAAAAACCCAAAAATGGAGCTCCGGAACAGGTTCTGTGGTCGCATATGCGACCGCATAATGGTTATGCAGATCGCATATCAGTCGCATAATTAGTTATAAAATAGCCAAAAGAACTGCCTGTGTATGCGGTCCGCATAACTGTTATACGGTCACATAATGCACCAGAGAACAGTTATGCGGTCTCATAGTCGAACGTATAATTGCTCCCAGACTAACCCTCTCCTGCCTTACTTCTACGGCCATTATGCGACCGTATAATTTTCCTTTACTTTCTGATGTATTGTTCAACCTAAAATGTCTGAGCACCATGAAACCTTGAATTCATTTGCGAAATTTTACGGGGTTGTACACTTAAATACTTCAAAATTTTTTCGGGGTGTTACAGATACTCCATTTAAGCAGGTTGTGGAGATTGCCAGGAGATTAGAGCGTATTCGGGGTAAGGAGAGGGAGGACAAGGAGGCCAAGAGGTCTTGAGGTTCTGGAGAATTCAGTGGATTCTACTCTTCAGCTATGACCCATCGTGACAGAGGCTGGGGAAGTCGACCAATCCAGTCTACATTTCGGACTAATCGTGGTGCTCTAGTAAGTCAGGATACACATATGGGACAATAATCATTTAGTGCACCACTTGCACGGGGTTCCTATAACAATTATTCCAGTTATCCGGCACAGACTCAGTACGAGCAGCCACACCCATAAAGGGGTTGTTATGAGTGTGGTGATACTAGGCACATCATGAGAGATTGTCCCAGACTCGGAAGTGGCAGATTTCATTAGAGCACTCAGGCTACAGGCTCCATTCTAGTTGTTACTCTACCTGCACAGCCAGCTAGAAGTGGAGGACAAGTGGGTAGAGGGTGCCCTAGAGGGGGAGGCTCGGCCCGTTGATATGCTTTCCATCGTAGGGCTAAGGCCGCTACACCATATAGTTTCGATTAAGGTATGGTTTTGATTTGTTATATAGTAGCATCATTCTTATTTTGATTCAGTTTTGCTTATCGAGGTGAGTCCTCCTATCTTGCTTCACATATGGGTGAGTTTCGTGATGTTGTACATTGCTTATGTGTTTACCCCTGTTGGGAGATTCTATACTGGCAGCCTGTGTCTATCATTTTGTTTTCTTGACTATTGAGTGCTATGAGACTATAAGTGACTTTCTATTACTCATTACGGTAGGTTTTGAGGTGAATTCTGGATGGTTTGGTTACGATTTGTGATGTAAATGCTCTACCAATATGGCGAGTTCGTTACCTGTTGTGATTTTGTTTTGGAGAATTTAATTAGTGGAAGGTTTTGGTTGATATGATGTGTATTCAACTTGTGATTCAGAGTTGAGGATGGGATCCTCGCGTTCTCATATGGTTTGGTATGTTTGAACCGGGTTGCGTGCTACGGTGGAGTTATATTAGGATGAGATCCTTGTGATTAGTTCATATGTTTTGATTCTCCCTTGTGGAATTGATTCGTAGTATGATACTGATAGGGAGTTGTGTCTGTCGGGCTTATTTGATAATTCTCTCATGTGATTTTTTTTCAATATTCAGTCATATTCACGTTGTGCTTATTGGGTTTTAGCTTGCGAGGTGTGAGCCCAGGTGGCATTGGGTGTGACTAGTTGATTTGGGTACATGGTTATGAAATCTTCATGTTTCTTGCATCATTGTCAGCGTTGTGAAGGTTTGGGACAAGGTTTTAGCTGAGATGAGGTTATTTGTTGTTACTAGATTTGATTATGGGTAGTTATGGTGGTCAAAGATGTTGTTATAGGCATATGTGTGATGTATTACATTATGTGGTTGTACATTGTGGGTGTATGTAGGAGCAGTTGCAGCTAGTTGAGGTTTATATCGTGTGTTAATGTGGGGACCGAGTCTTTTGGAAATGATCAGATGGTGAACAATTGGTTTCTAAGGCTTATCGGTGTGGGTGGAAGGAAAACATTTCAGTTAAGATGATGTTGTCGCACTTGTGTGGATTGGGGTGACGTGGGATCTGCCGCGAGCTTATGTATGGTGAGTTTGTTCAGTGATTTGATGAATTCGGTATGGTTCTTGACACGTTCAAGGACGAACATTTGTTTAAGAGGGGGAGAATGTAATGACCTGGCCGGTCATTTTGAGAATTAGCGTCCCGTTCAGGGGCTTAAGGTCTCGAGCACCTTCGTATCATGAATGACTTTCGTGTGTAGTCGAGTTTGATTTTTGGATGATTCGAGATTGATTTGGAAGGATAATTCTTGTTTTATAAGCTTAAGCAGTAAGAGTTGACCTATGATTCCAATAGCTTTGTATGGTGATTTTGGACTTAGGCATATGCCCGGATTTTGAGTTGGAGGTCCGTAGGTTAATTTGATCTATTTTTGAAAAAAATTAAAAGTTGAAGGTTTGGAAGGTTGAGAGGTTTGACCTGAAGTTGAATTTGCAGATATCGGGATCAGATTGCGATTTTGAGAGTTGTAATAGCTCTGTTATGTCATTTGGGATTTGCATGCAAAATTTGAGGTTATTCTGGGTTGATTGATATGGTTCAGCGCAAGTTGTAGAAGTTGAAATTTCGTAAGTTCATTAAGTTTGATTTGAGGTGCGATTCGTAGTTTTGATATTGTTTGATGTGATTTGAGGCCTCGAGCAGGTCCGTGTTATGTTATGGAACTCTTTGGTATGTCTGGATGGGGTTCCGGGGGTCCCGGGTGTGTTTCGGACGAGTTTCATATCATTTTCATGCTTTTGGGAAAGTCTGGTTCAGGTGTTTCGCATCTGTGCATTGTGGAACACAGGTGCGGTTCCGCTTCTACGCATTTTGTATCGCTTCTGCGATGTTGAGGCCAGCGTGGGAGGTTCGCTTCTGCGAGTGAAGGATAGTATGTGCGATTGTCGCATCTGCGTGTTATGGATCGCAGGTGCGAGGATGTCCGCTTTTGCGGTTTTGTGAGCACTTTTGCGGCTTCGCAGATGCAACTGCTTTTGCGCATGTGTGGTCAGTGGTTTGGTAAGTTATAACCGCAGATGCAGGAGTTGGCTCGCAAAAGCAAGAGCGCAGATATGCTGTTTTGTCAGCAAATGCGGATATTGTTGGGTAGCTTCTTATAAATCGAGGGTTTGGTCATTTTATCATATTTTGAGCTATGGAGCTCGGATTTGGGCGATTTTGAAAGGGATTTTCACACTTTGGATTGGGGTAAGTGTTCTTTATCCAAATTTGATTACATTTCATGATTCCATCTTTGTTTTATCATTAAATTAATGATTTGAATTGGAGAAAATGAGAATTTTTGTAAAACCATTAAAAATGTAAAATGAGGATTTGAAGGCTTTTTTGATGTCGGAATTGGAAAATATTGGTATGGTTGGACTTGTATCGGAATGGGTGTTTGCATTTAGCAATTTTTGTCGAGTTCCGAAGTGCGGGCCCTAGGTTGAATATTTGTGTTGACTTTTTAGTTTTCATTAAAGATCGAAACTTTATTATCCGTAATTGACTTCTATGTTTTTTTATTTATGATATTGAGTTATTTTGGCTAGATTTGAGTCATTCGGAGGTTTGTTTCACACAAGAAGATCGTTT
Source organism: Nicotiana tomentosiformis (assembly GCF_000390325.3). NCBI lineage: Eukaryota > Viridiplantae > Streptophyta > Magnoliopsida > Solanales > Solanaceae > Nicotiana > Nicotiana tomentosiformis. The sequence goes on along the minus strand of NC_090812.1, from coordinate 133,834,267 downwards.
TAGAGTATTGATTTGGCTTCATTGAGGTAAGTATCTTGCCTAACTTTGTGAGGGAAACTACCCCTTATGATTTGAGTTGTTTGTGCTATTTGTATTATGTGGAACCCGTGTACGCGAGGTAATGAGTGCGTACTCGGTCTTATAAGTGGAAATTGACTGGTCTAAGACTCTTAGGCTTCTGTCATATATTTATTGGGAATTGTTAGCACATGTTATATCTCTTATTTTTCATGTTTACTATCACATGCTATATTTTAAGTTGTCGTTACATGTCATATCCTTTACTTGTCATGTTTACTCTTATATGCTTTATTTCACGTTGTTACCTCTTTTACTATTATGTGACCTCTTTTATTGTTGAGTTACACTTAATTGAAGCTGTTGTTACATGATATCCTTTTGTTGTCGGGTCATTCTCATGCATTTAGACGTAGTACTAGATCGTGCCAACTCTTTCATGGTTAGCCTAATTCATACACTAGAATTTGAAGTTTCCCTTTCATGGAAATACTTTCACTGTCGAGTTTATCCTTAACAAATAATTTGGATTGAGGTTATCGAAAGTCATTAATCTATTTTTATTGATGTTGTGTTTAAAGGGGGGTGTTGTTCTTTGTTGAGGTTACTTTACCGTTCATTTTGTTGTTATTGAGATTTTGTAAACATTGTGTTTGAGGTGTTGGCTATTTGTTGTGGAAATATTGATATTGTTGGTTCTTTTGGAAAGGTTTTGCCACTTGTGGTACGAGTTGATATGTCATGTTGTTGTGATGTTAGCACATGTGAATTGTTGTGTGGATTGGTTGTTGTTATGCGAAGCATAAGGTTGGCATCTCACTATTGTTGTTATGCGTGGCATAAGGGGTGCATCTCACCGTTGATGATTGTGCGGAGTGATATGGGTGACTATTGTGTTGTTGTCCAGGCGGAGCGATAAGGGTGGCTATTATACGGAGTGATACCGGTGGCTATCAGAGTGATACGGGTGGCTAATGATATTGTCAGGGTGGCGTGATACGGGTAGCTATCAGAGAGATAAGGGTGGCAATATCAGGGATGATGTGTGATGCCCTAGGTGTATTATGTTGACGATCTTCATGTGTTAGTGTCATTCTCATTGTGTATGTCATACACTTTACATGACTTGTTGTGTTGCTTTTAATGAGCTACTCGATGTCTTTGATATTACTTGTTGACTTGGCATGTAATAGTACACTCGCACAAGCATACACCGTAGTAGCCAAGAAATATTTATTGATCATGCATATGTATTCTTGTATTATCTGCTTTCATGTTGATATTGATCCTGTGACCATGCCGGGTGGATTGTGAAATTGAGTCGTGGCCATGCCGGGTGGATTTTGATATTGAGCCTGTGACCATGTCGGGCGGATTGTGATTCTGAGCCTGTGATCATGCCGAGCGGATTAGGATGTTGGCACGTGTGATTGTGATTAGAAATGTGGGCACAAGGTGCCGTGAGCATGTGATTGTGGTTTGAGACTCGTGACTTGTGATTATGAGATGAGGTGTCTATATGTAATTCGTTGTGAGACTTGTGTTAGAGTGGCTTGATTAGTTTATTGTCATTTGTTCCCTTATATGTTCTCGCTGGTTCTTTAGCGATGTTCTTATCACTTTATAGTTTATATCATATGTTGATTCTTGTTGCCATTTACTGATTTCTACTTTCATTATTAGCTTTATGCTTTTATACTGCACAAGTTATTTTGACTAGTAGGTGTCTTGACTTGTACCTCGTCACTACTCTACTGAGGTTAGTCTTGATACTTACTAGGTATCGATTGTGGTGTACTCATACTACACTTCTGCACATTCTTTGTGCAGATCCAGGTATTAGCGATATCGGACTGAAGCAGAGTTAGCTTATCGGTCGCGAAGATTCAAGGTAGAGCTGCTTGGTCGTCGCAGTCCCTTGGAGTTCTTTCTTTTCATTTTTGTGTCAGATCGTTAGTTGAACAGTATTATATTTCAATCTTTGAAATCTTTTTGTCACACCCCAACCTCGGTGGCGCGACTGGCACTCAACCGAGATACTCTAGTCAAGGAAGCCTACTTGATGCCTTCTACCCAACCTTACCCATGAAAAGTGATACCATAATATAAGAATCAGTAACATGAGATAGACATGAGAAGAGTAAAGTGTTCCACATTCTTTTCCATTACTCAAAGGAGATTCATTATAGAATTTCCAATATATTGCAAGTTGATAATTATGAGGGACAACATGTTAGCTAAATACCAACACTTCTAGTTCATTTTCCAATATCGAATACAACCCACTACATGTCTACGGAGCCTCTAAGTATAAAAGAAGAGTAATATGGAAGTGCCGGTGACAAGGCCCCGACAATATCTCAAAACACAAAGTACAATGTCAGGTAACATAAGGCCCGGAATAGAATAGGGCTCACCAAAACCTATTGAATAGAGGTTAACCACTAACGAGAATCAAAGCTACCCGTTGATGAACCACTTGCATCCATTAAAACATAAAATTTGCAAAATACAAAAATAATATTATATTTTGTTTGGAGATCAGTAGCACCGATATACCATTGTGCTATTAGCCCGATCATGCCCGACAGGCTACGCCATCTCTCCACGAAAAATGTGGATTGAGATATGATGCGAAAGAAAAAGTGTTACCAAGAATAGGAACCACCATGCGAGCGACATGGCATCCGATCTCCACCCGATAGGCTAGGCCGCCTTCCCACATATGTCGTGTGTGTCGACTTCCAATCCAAGGCTATCAACAATCTCTTCCCAATCAAGGGGAATAATGTCAACACATCAATCTCATCCCAATTAAGCGGAATAATGACAATCCACTTCTACACCGGCACATGTAGTTTTGGGTGTGGGCCTTACGACCCACTCATCCTCGGCTCTCTAATGATACTCTCAAAAACATTTTTGCTTTGCACAAAAAGGAAACAGAAATACAAATACATTTACCTCATAAACTTTCACGCCATATATTGCGTCATTAGTATTTTCAATCACGCACAACATCATTATTTCATTGGCTCTCTTGGGCTTACATATGATTCTTTATTCATGGCACGACGGAAGTATCTCATATTCCAAACGTTCATTTCTTTACTTTCAAGGATCATCATTATAAATATCAACATAAAGAATATTTTGGAAATCAAAACTTTAAGTGCATTAGTAATGACGGCTTTAAACAGAACGAGTTTCTTTCTAAAGAAATGGAACAAAATGACTGTCAATCGAAGCACAAGTAAAATCATAAAACAGTAATACACCATTTATTTTTGAAATACCTTTGCTAAAAAGGCAATACACAGTCTCAGCTCAAGAGTATGTAAGAACTCAAAATATATTGCAATTACTTGGAAAGTAGATCATGGTGATTTATGGTTAAAACATGGGTTTAAATCATATGCATCAGTTATAACAACCATATCTGAACAACTTCCAACTAAGGGGAGAAAATATGATACGGAAAGTTTAAACATGATTTGAGTACGTAAACTTTTAAGCAATTCAATTTTCAGAATCAATCGGGAACAGTTGAGATAAGGCTCGCTTTATAATCTTTCACACATTATTTCATTTCATTGGCACTACTGGCTCGCTTCATAATCTTTCACTTTGAAGTATCTTTATAGATTATTAACAATAAGATCATTTGAAATTAAGACCTTAAGTATGTATATGAGCAAAATAAATCTTAGGCACATTGAGTTTTCTTTCCAAGTACAGCATAACAGACTATCATTTGAAACAGGAATTGAAGTCATAACATTTTAATGCATAAACCATACTTGAACACATTCTCGAAAGAGATCATGATAAGATACGAGCAACTGGAACACGTTTTGATTATATACATCTTTCAACACAACGCTTACTTGGGATAATCAAATTCATTAGGAACAACTCAGAACACGGAAATTAAGAACCTGGGCCAAATATACTTGAAACTTTCAGGAACATCATGTAATTCGATTCTAAGAGAGAACATTAGCCAACATACCTTGATGGAGATATTTAGTGATACTAAAACCTCCCACTACTCTTACAACTTCTATCTACATCAATATAATTCAATTGGACCAATATTAGTACAAATTTTCAGATTTTAGGTTATTTTGGCATTTTATCAAACACCTAGAGTGCATACCATTCTACTACCACTAGTAATGGTGTTTCATAATCAGAAAATCCTTCCTTCCCACCAACAATATATAATACATCATCATTTGACTACTAACTGCCTTCTTTAGCAGCATCATAATCATCAATTAACTCATATCCACCAAATTTTACGAACTAACTCATTACAAAATCTCTACAACACCTAATAATCTAGGTTAAGCACTTATGGCCTCCAATCACCATCTCATAAATCATACTACTTATTTATTGCTCATATATTCACTAACAATCCATGCATGTGGGTTTAAGGGTGAAGGATTACCTCTTGCAGCCCAAATCTTGAAAGCCAACTTTTGGGATGTTCTTCGAATTTTGGAGAAATCTTATGGAATCCAAGATAAAATCCTATTGTAACTAGTGATTGAGAAGTGAAATTATCATAAAAACATTATTAAAAACTCACCTTAAGTGTGTATTGAAAGCCTTGGTCGAATGGTGATGGAGAGAAAAGCCCTAGCCTCGAAATCCTTTTATTTTTCTCTCTCCCCGCTCATGTACTTTTATATTGCAGGGGACATCGTGGTGCCCGCGCGCGCGCAACGTGAGCTATCACTGCTCAGGCAACATTTCCTAGTGCACGCTGAGCGTGCATTATAAACTAAATGCGCTGGTTTATTCCTTGCAAACTCTGTTTTCCTTTCGTGCGTTGAGCGTGTGTTAGTGCCTAAATGCACTTTTTTTGCGAATTTCAACCAACTTTTCAATCTTTATTTCCTTTTGCTATATTGACACTCCCAACCACCTCAACTTGAAATATACTTAGATTACCATGTTTTGATCACCACTACCCCCTAGTGGTTTTGCACGAACTCCGAGATCGACATTATTACCCTCTCAAACTTACGTAAATAGCCAGAGTCAAATATGTGAATTTACGGGGCTTTACACTTTCCATGTACTCGTCTAAGTTTGTGACTCTGTATTATCAAATTTTGGGAGGTTGTTATGATTATTGCCGCGTAGGCTCATCTCGCTTTTGTTTCGTTATTCATATTATACTCTGTTTCAAATTATCATTGTTAAAACTGGCTTAATCATTGTTAGTTATTGGCTTACCTAGTCTTAGAGACTAGGTTCCATCACGACGCCTGTAGTGGAATTTTGGATCGTGACACAATGGATGAAAACCCCTCCAATAAGCGATGATAATACCAGTCAAGCATAAGAAACTCCTCATATCAGTTGCGGTTGAAGGTTTGGGCTAACTCTGAACTGCTTTAATCGTCTTTGGATCTACCTTTATTCCATCACTTATAACACGTGGCCCAAGAATGCCACTAAGTCTAGCCAAAACTCACACTTGGAGAACTTAGCATAAAACTTCTTCTCCCTCAAAATCCGAAGCAGAGTCCTCAAATGTTGCTCGTACTCCTCATCACTATGGGAATATATAAAGATATCATTAATGAACACAACGACAAAAGAATCCAAGTAAGGTTGGAACACATTGTTCATCAAATGCATAAAGGCTTATGGGTCATTAGTAAAAACAAAAGACATCACCAAAAACACACAATTCCCATAACGGCCTAATAGTCGTCTTAGGAATGTCAAAAGCCCTGATCTTCAACTGCTGATACTGCGATCTCAAGTTAATCTTCGAAAACACCCTATTACCCTGAAGATAGTCAAATAGACTATCAATGCGAGACAATGGATATTTGTTATTGACAGTCACCTTGTTTAATTGAAAATAGTCAATACACACCCTCATCGAGCCATCCTTCTTCCTTACAAATAACATTGGTGCACCCTGTGATAATACACTAGGCCTTATCAAACAACTTCTGCAACTGTTCATTCAATACCTTAAACTCTATCGGGGCCATGCGATATGGTGGAATAGATATGGGCTGAGTGCCCAGCACAAAGTCAATACCAAAATCAATATTCCTATCGGCTGGTATGCCTAGTAGGTTTGCTGGAAACACATCTAGAAACTCCCTCAATACAAAATCTGACTCAACAGTAGAAGGATCAACACTAACATCTCTAAAAATGGCTAAGCAAGTCAAACACCCTTTCTCAACTATCTGGTGAACCTTCAGAAATGAAACCACCCTTCTATAACTACGCTAAGAGAACCACTCTATTCTACCCTTGGCAGCCCTGACATAGTCAACATCAAAGTCTTAGCGTGACAGTCAACTATAGCATGATACAGAATTAAACATTCCATACCCAAAATCACATCAAAATGAGACTAACTGTCTCAATTCACACTCAAACATTCCTGAAGCCAAACAAAACACCCTCGCAAGTTACAAAACCACAAGCACACATACGGGGGCATCAAATAGTGGAACGGGGCTCAAATACACAAAATAACCGGCATGGTCATTAAAGTTTCAACAATTGGAAGACTCGAAAAACATTACATAGACAAATTAATTATGTTTCACGAGATATATATTTTTGAAGTTAGGCTTCACTTCAACTTTCGACATCTTTTTCTTTTAATACATCCAATTCACTTCAAACCACTTCTTCCAAATTTCAAACATCCCTAATATCTTCCAAACTACTATCACGATACAAATTTTTAACCAAAGGAATCGTGATAGCGCCTAACGCCACTTGCTAGGAAAGCCAAAAAATAGCAATAAATATAGGTAAAGAGAACATAAATAACATGATAATATAAATGAAGGATATAATTCAGAAGAATTAGATCAAGTCTGAAACCCACAACTATCAAATATCTCCTGGAAATTGTAGTCACTAAGTAGATGAGCATCTATAGATTTAACCAAATACGAAGTCTGAAATAACAGTAAATTGCTTGAAATAAATAAACAGTAATGAGACTGTGTTTAGAAACTCCAAGGACTGCAAATGAGAGTGTAGCACTACCTCGGGTTACCTCCACCAGCTAGCTAGTCTACCCTCTGTGTACCATCAGAACCAGCACCAAAATATGCACAAAAAGTGCAGAAGTATAGTATGAGTTCAACCGCCCCAATGCACTCCGTAAGTGTCGAGCCTAACCCCGTTGGGATAGTGACAAGGCTAAGATAAGACACCTACATATAAGCCTATGTAAATAATTAACGAGAAATAACGAGGAACCACGAGACAAGTTATTAAGTAAAATATCAAGTAAGTTGGCAAGATAAATAGAATGTGAGAGAGATAACAAGTATAAGAGTAAGAATATATGGATCGAGAAAATAAAGAAAGTTACGCCTAAAGAAAACCAAAATTTATGCTTTCACAAAAAAATCCGAACAAGTTTTTGAAAAATAACCACAAAAGACCATAGCCAAGTCCTCAATCCACATGGTAAAATAAGGAACAATCGATATCAACAACGACATGACATCACCCTTTGTGCTTTTACTCTCATTCTCACAAACAAAATATAATTGCAATCACCGAAATACCTTTCATGCATAATATCTCTTCCTTTCAAGAACGGTAATACCCTTCGTGCAATGATATTGATATATAAAGAAAGCACGGAAATACTTTTTGTGCAAAATTGCTCTTTCTCACAAGCACAGAAACACCCTTCATGCAAATCAATCTTTTCCTCACCAAGCATAAACATGTAAGTCAGTACCATGCAAGGTGGGAGGCACAAACAATATCAAGAATAAGCATTGAACACAGGTTACCATTTAGGAAGTATTCAACACTTTACACCAATAACAAAATCAATAATTGAACACTTTCATTACCCCAATATAACATCAAGTATAACACGGCTACTACCCTCGTAACCTTGCATATTCGCAGCCCCCAACACATATAACACATAGCATTAGAGACAACTACGTCATAATTCCATCAAATCAAAGTTAACCAAGACACATGCCTCTTTCCGGTACAAATCAAACTTCTAACACCGCCTTTTCTTTAGCACAAGCCTTTAAACCAGTCTAATCTAGCCAATTAATGTTCAAATATAAAAAGGTTTGATCTTTAATACATTTGGAAATGTCAACAAAAAGTCAACCCTGGCCCACATGGTTGAAATCATCAATTAGGACAACTCCCGTTTTCCCATTCGCCGCCGAGTCCATATATGTGATTTGTTTTGAGATCCAACCTCAAGTCGAGGTCTAAATCTCTAAAATACAAAATCCTAAACTCCTACCCAAAAACCCTATTTCTACTATATGAAATCTTAGATTTAGGCATGAAATTCAATGAAAATAATAATATTTGAACAAAACAAGTTAAAGCTACTAATCAATCAGTTTGGGAAGAAATTGCATTCCAAAATTGCATCTATGTGGAGTCTAGGCCACGAAGATAAAATAAAACCAGCTAAGTCTTAAATCCTTACCTTTACCCAACTGCAGGTATCGCAATTACGAACATTTTTCGCAATTATGATGGCGCGATAGGTCATTTTGAGTACTACCTTCCTTTTCTATGTTCCGAAACCTTTCATTTCTTTGTGTGATGATTAAATGTGGCGACCCCAAACAATGTGTTTTGGTAAACGACCTCATATTGGTGTTTTAAAGATTTTAGTAGGTTTGTATGATGATTTTGGATTTGTACGCATGTTTGATTGGGGTTGCAGGTGACCCGAGACCGTTATAGCGCAATATGGAAAAAGTTTCAAAAATGAGTTTTAACCTTAAAAATCTTGAGTTTTGTTTTTAAGAAAATATACCACTAGGCATGCTGCCTAGTGTAAAATCCCAAAATTGGGTCCAAAGCTTACTAGATGTCCAAAGGTAAATACAAATTGCACAAAACCACTAGCTACTAGAAAGATGAAATAACTAATATCTAAGGAACTAGCTATTACAACATGATAAGCTGCATGCTTCATTCTCCAGTTAGTGTATGTGAATCCAATAGCCAGGGGCAAATACAAAGTAGCACCTATCAAGCTCTCACCAGGCGCCAGGGTATGCATTCCATTGGAAATGGACAAGGTTAGCATGAATTCAAAACATTTACACCACTGAATTTAAGTAAGCAAAATCTTCCAACCATCAATGTTGCTCCAGAATGAAAAACTCCATATAGTTTTCCAGTTCAAATCAAGGCAATATGCTAAATTTGCCCAAAGCATCTGATAGTTCATCTGCTCACTAAACAAGCATAACATGTATACTGAATTATCATCTCCAGAATGAGTGTGTGAACACACTAATACCACTGGAACATGACAACTCAATATATAATATAACAGAAGGAGCAACAGATGATGTGATGAGTTGTGAAACGGTATTGCATTGTGTAATGTGTGCAAGCATTTATGCACAAAACAAATTGCAGTAGCAGCTTCATGTGAAAGTCCTAACCAAGAAATCATAATGTGTAATGAGATACCTTTTGATACCATTGGTTCCCAGCTTTGATCCTTCAGAGTAATATGCAAAATTGGAGTGCACGGTGCATCCAACGTTATGATTCTGCATATAGCTGTGCAAATCACAAACCTACTATTGATCAGTGTTATGCCATGGGATTTTATGTGATAGAACACCACCTGCCTTGCATTAACTAATCCATATAACATTAGAATGTCCCCAGAATGAGCATGAAAACATGCTAATACCAGTGAGAAACACCCTAACATTATACAGAATATAGCAACATCAAACAACACAAGGCCAAGCAATTTCAGTTAAGGTCTTCTCATCAGTCAGGAGCTTTCCTTTTAGCCACTCTAACCATCAAATTAGGTGTTTGTGATTTGTCAAGATTGATTAGTCTTCTTCCTACACTAGGCATTTCAGAGAAAGAGTGAAACTGAATGGTACATGCAAAAGAGAAAATAAGGTTAGTTAAAAAATTCGCTATTGTGTTGCCCTCCCTTAGGACATGCTGAAAGATCACATTATAATTCTCCTTTATCTCCTTAATCTTCTTCACTTCCTTTCTAATATTCCAAGGTATTTCCCATTCACCTTCAATAATCTTCTTCATCACCAAGGAATGTTTCTCAATAATGAGTGGATGAAGCTACCTTTGAATACAGTATAAGAGCCCTTCCACTATTGCCCTTGCCTCAGCTACTATATTAGTTGAGATCCCTATTTCTTCTGCCATTGAATATACCACATCTCCAGTATCATTCCTCACACAGAAACCATAAGAACTTGGCCCAGGATTCTCTCTAGAAGCACCAAAAGTGTTCTACTTATACCACCTCTCATAAGGTAGCTGCCAGATAATTCTTTTGGTAACAACATAAGGCTAGTAGCCTTCAGAATACCTGACCATTTTTGGCTACAGTAGGGGGATATTAGACAACCAAGGATATCTAATTCTAGCTAGAAAGTGTAGAGTTTTGTTCACCTCATGTACAACCCTATGAAATGATACTGCACCTCCTCCATGCTTCATTGAATTCCTCGTCTTCCAAATTTCCCGCGTAATAATGGCTGGAACTGCTTGAAATAAAGGCTTGATCTTAGCACAACATTTTGCACTCCACCATGCTCTAATTGCTTGATGTACTTGTACTAGATTAATCACCAATCCTACAGCTTGCAAGAAAACTTTCCATACCCTACTAGTAACATCACTTATAAGGAAAATATGTTGGAAAGTTTCTTCTTGTGGTGGTTAGCAACACCAACACTTAGAAACAAATAATTGTCTAGCTCTCCTCCATATATCATCTGTTGAAAACTTCCCTCGCCAAAGCTTCCATAGGATGAAAGAGATCTTAAATGGCAACCCCTTTGTCCATAGTAGCTTGTATTCTAGATTTGGATGAGCCCTATGCCTCTATATTTGCCAATAACTACCTACTGTAAACTTGCCTGAAGATGTTGGAATCAATTTAGGTGTGTCCCAGAGTTCATCAGTATTATCAAAATATACATCTTGCCTTATATGATCAGCAATATCTTCTGGAAAATTCTCCTCCAACATTTGTTTATTCCATCCATCTTTATCTCTCAATTCTGCCACCTCCTGGAACTCTTCATTGATATTGAACTATGGTGGTAGTACATGATATAATGCTCCAAGAACAGTCCAATTCTCATGCCAAATGTTTTTAGAAGCCCTATTCATTTCCCACAAAATTTCATGTTCAACCCCTTCTATAGCCTCTAGTATTTTCCTCCACAAATATGATCCTTGTCTAAATTGAACCATAGTTGGCATTTTCTTTTTGCAATATTTGTTCCACATAAAGTTTGACCACAAGGATTTTGATTTCTTAAACCTCCACCACAACTTTGCAAATAAGGCTTTGGATACATCAAATAAAGATCTGAACCCTAATCCTCCTTCTTCCTTTGAAAGACATAAATTGAGCCACTTGGTCCAGTGCCTGCTTCTACCTTCTTCCTTAGTACTCCAAAAGAATCTAGCAAATATCTTGTGCAAATGTACAAGCACATTTTCAGGAGGATCCAACACTGAAAGGATGTAAGTTGGTAAGCTTTGCAACACTAGTAATAAGTGTAGCTTTACCTTCAAAGGATAGTAATTTTCCTTTCCAAGAATGTAACTTTGCCTTTACCTTTTTAATGAGTTCATTGTAATAATCTTTCCTCCTCCTTGTATAAAAGATTAGACACCCTAGATAAGTGAAAAGGAAGCTGCCTCTTTGAAATCCAGTTATGGCACCAACACTATGAAACAACTTTCCTGCCACATTAGCATGCATGAAATATGAGCTTTTTGACTTGTTGATCAGCTGTCCAGATGTTTGCTCATACAGTGTAAGGACTTCAACCACTTTGCTCAATGAATATGGATCAGCAGAGGCAAATATGATTGTATCATTAGGATATGCCAAATGATTCAAAGTATCAGACCATTTTGGCATACCAAATCCTCTACACTTCTTGTTCAATGATCTTGACAGAACCTCAGCAGAAAGAATAAACAAGGCCAGAGACAAAGGATCCCCCAGCTTCACCCATCTTGTACACTAAAAGAATCCAGATGCTTGCCCATTTATAAGTACTGAATACCAATTGTTTGCCAACAGATTCCAAATCATGTTGATGAAGTGCTCATCAAATCCCATCTTCCTTAATACATGAAGTAGATACTTCTATGACACCCTGTCATAAGCCTTGGCCATGTCTAACTTAATTACAAAATTAGCAGGCTTCCCCCTTAGTCTAATATCTGTGATAATTTCTTATGCGAGCAATATATTTTCAATGATATTCCTCCCCTTCACAAAGCCAGGCTGATTGGCAGAGATCAAAGAAGGAAGAATCTTCTCCAATCTATCATGTAATACACTAGAGATCACCTTATTAATGAAGTTACTAAGACTTATAGGCCTTAGATCTGAGAAAGTTTGAACCTAAGGTTTCTTGGGCAGGAGAACTAGATTTGTGTGTGTTACTGGCTTTGGTAAAGATGCACCTCCATAGAGCTCTATCGGTAACCTGAAGATGTCCTCCCCTACAATATCCCAATAATGCTGGTAAAACAATCCCGTAAAACCACCAGGGCCACTTGCACTATCTCCACTTAGTGCAAATACTGCACTCTTAACTTCATCAATGGCAGGAAACTTGCAAAGCTCCAAATTCTGCTCTATAGTTACCATATTAGGCACATTGTTCAGTAGCTCAAAAGTTGTAGAATCCCCTTCTTGTGTGAATTGTTTTTGGAAGAAATCTATTGCAGCATTAGCCATGAGATCTTGAGATTCCAAACAATCACCATCTCCATTCTGAATTCTTTTGAGTTGTAACTTCTGTGTCTTGCCATTCACATGGTTATGAAAGAACCTTGTGTTTCTGTCTCCTTCAGCAAATCAATTCATACCAACCTTTTGCTTCCAATACTTCTCCTCAATGCTCAAGTATTTTTTCAATTCAGCTTGTGCTTGTTGAAGGACTATTCTGTTCTCCACTATTTGTTCTTCTTCAAACAACATCTCTTTAATTCTAACCACATCTTCTCTAATAGCCAACTGCTTGAATATATCACCATAAGTGAGTTTACTTCATTTAGAAATAGCAATCTTAACCCTCTTCAACTTTTGCTTGAACATCAATAATAGATCTCCAATGAAATCAGCCATCCAATTCTGCCTAACCACCTCCATAAAGGTTTCATGTTTTGTCCAGAAATTCAAGAACATGAATGGTTTTACAAATTTCATTGCCTCTTCTCCACAATTCATCAAGAGTGGAGCATGATCTAAGCCAGTTCTAATGAGATGCTCCACCTCTATATCAGGGAATAGGTTTTGGAAAGGCAAGTTCACAAGTATTCTATTTAACCTTTTAAAGATGCATTCTTCATTAGGCTTTCCATTCCACCAAGTGAAAGGACTGCCCTTATACCCAAGATCAAATAGTTCACAAGAATTTATAGAAAAAGCAAAATCTTCATATTCTGGAGGATACACAGGCAGTCCTCATATCTTCTCTTCCTCATCAAGAATCACATTGAAATCCCCACCCCAAACCAACCAAGACAATTTTATATCACTAGCTAGATAATATATATTGTCCCATAACTCTTACCTTTCCAATGATGAATATTTTGCATACACAAAAGTCAGCATAATATGCTTTCCTATATCCTGATAGTCAGTTGTTGTTCAGTATTCATCAACAAATCCCATTCCACCACAGCATAAAAAAATAACCATATCTTTCCATTCACATATTTAAATTACAGCTTCTATTCCTAGCCTCCTTCTACACCTATGAATATATATTGTCTTTTGAAATGGCTCCATCGGTGCAACAATGAAAAAGCCATGTTCCCTTTGCATATTTATAACCCTCTGAAAGCCCTGCTGAGTCTTAACAGACCTTATATTCCATATTAGAGTTTTAATCATCATCTTGTTGTTAAGGCTGCCCTCTTGGGCAAAATTCTAGTAGGTGGTTATGGCTCCTTGGCTTGTGTTTGCTTTTTTCCTTTCTTTCCACTTTTACCTAAGACTCTAGGTGATAAATCCCCTTCTCTTGCTTCAGCTTTAAAGTTCCCAGCAATGGATTCATCATCACCTTCATCTTCATATTGTTGTTGTTGATCCATCAAAGCATTCTGAATGTCCGCAGGCAACTCTTTGTGAGTGATTATATCATGTAATATCTGATTTTGAGACTTCAAAGGTACATTGATTTGTATATGCATTGGTGATCCAGTTCCAGAAGCACATGCCATAGGCACTGTCTCAATTGCATCTGAGTCACTGGGTGCTATGGCTTGCTCAATCTGATCATGTGCCTTTCTTGTGGACTCCTTCAATATATCAGCATAGATTCTCCTGCATCACTTTGAATTGAAGATCATAGATAGAACCCAAACTAGGGTTCACTGTAGCAAAATTTTCAGAAAATACTGTCCCATTGAGATCACCCCCCTTCTTATCGACTGTTTGATGGTCTGACCCCACTGTATCCTTCAATACCTCCATATTAACATCTCCAACTTGGTCCCTCCTTAAATCATACACTGGAACCCCATCAACAGTGGCCCAAATCTCCCAGAATTTCTAGGGTTTATTATTTCATTGGCCTGTTTCTTGGCTAATGGTGCAGTAGCTGATCCCCCATGATTTCCTGCTTCTTTTAATGTCCCTCTATCATCTCTAGCTGGCGAAACTGCTTCCTTGACCTTAGAACTCGATTGATCATCAACCCTAGTTTTTGAATTTCTAGGGTTTACTATAGTTAGAGCCAAACTACATGTGTTTTGTGTCTGATTATTTCCTTTATCCTCTATGTCTCCTGTTGCATTTGTTGACCTTATCTAAGCTTCCATTTCATCAGCTTCATCACTCCATAAATTTTTCCCAGAATTTACTTCATTATGCTCCTCCAATTGTCCCGAATTCTTATAGGTTTGTGAAGGTACCTCATGGCATAATTGATTGATTGTCACATTGTGCTCCCTTATTTCCTTCTTGCTAGTTCAAAACCTTCTATGCACCCTCTCAATTGTATACTCTTTGTTCACCCCCTCATCAATCCCTGCCTCAATAGTAGGAGAACTAGCCTTAGCTAATTCTTGATTACCTTTCACACCTGGTGATTGAGTCCCTGTTTGACTAGGCTTCACGTTATTTTCCTTATTAGCTACCTCAATTGCTTCCTTCTTGACACGCCTAGCTGCCATCTCAATCACAGTCCCAGTAGGTTTAGGGCTTAGGGTACCCTCCTGATTGTCCTTACCATGGTCCTCAACCCTAATCCTTGAATCATTTGGATTAAGATTTCCTCCCTTAGCCGCTGAAATATTCCCAGTCCCTTTAGGATTAGAACTAGAATTTTCCTTGTTATTCACCTGCTCCTTCTCTAGATCCTTCTTATATTTATCTCCTTGTTGCTTCATGTGTTGTTCATTGTTGCTATTATCTCCTTTGCCATCAGTGATCCTCAACGTTGGTGGAGCAATTTCCTCAACCTCCAATGCATTAAATTTGTTCTTTGTAGTTACTGCGTCAACCTTAGCCTTTTCCTTGCCATTGTTAGGTTCCTTCTCCTTTGTGTTGTCAATGATATAACCCCCCTCATCACGTTGGTATTTATTTTTCCTTGCTTGCATCCACTCCTGCCTGGCTGAATAAGCTATAAGTTTCCCTACAACTTTACCACTAGTTAATACCTTTGTAGAAGCAGCAGCTGTGCCAATTACTTCTTGCTCATTCTTCTTATCATTGCCTTGATCCTCAAACTGCCTCAACTCTGGATTAATAACCTAGCATTCATTTTATTTGCGACCTTATTTCTTGCATGACTTACAATACTTAGGCATATAATCATACCTAATTTTCATCCATTTAAACTCCTCGGGTCCAGACTCATCCTCCTCCTCTACAATTTTGATCCTTTGTGGAAAATTTGACAACAAATTTACCTCAACCTTCACTTTAGCCCAACTTGGTCGAGTTCCATTTTGAGTAGCCAAGTCCACATAAAGTGGCCTTCCTACTGTCCTAGCTAGAGAGAATACAAACTCCTTGCCGAAGAAGTTAGGTGATAAATCTTGAAAGGAAATCCAAGCAATGGAGACAGGATTTTCCTTAGTAGGTTTCCACCATGGATTCCACTTAGTACAATGCATCTGCCACATCTCATTTTGTATTTTCAAATAAAAAACAGGCTTAGATAAAAGATGAATATAATCCTCCATTAATGAAATTTTAATTAACACATGACTATCTTCTATCAATCTAACTGAGCATTGCCCTTTAAGTTCACATTGAATTGAAATAGTTTTACGTAAGTCTTGAATCCCAGGCTTACCATACGAGAATTTTCCCAATACTACCATGTTCAATCCTTGTTGTGCGATGGATTGATGAACTTCCTACTTCTTCCAACGTACAGTGGGCTCACCATGAAGGTATTCAATAGGTTTTAGGGCTACGCTGAGTTGCAACTGCATGGACGCATTTAATGAAGTAGGTTGTAAAATATATGCATAGGTTTGGACTGGATTAGGGTTTGTAGCTATTGTTTCGGGCTGTGGAGAGGGAGAAGACGACTGACCAGCCTCAGAAGGAGGCTGGCCAGTGGCCGGAGAAGCCATAAAAACTAGGTTTAGGCGTCAAGTTTAGGGTTTTTTCATGAGAGAGAAGAGAGCATATTTTTAGTTTGTATAACCTTGAAAAATCTTGAGTTTTAATGCTCGATTCTTGATTTTTTATGTTAGTTTTATGATTTGAGCTTGCAAGAGAATTTGTATGATGTTATTAGACTTATGTGGATGTCCAGATTGGAGCCCTAGAGGCTCGAGTGATTTTAGATGCTTTGCCAACTGATGTTTTGGCTTAAAAGAACATCAGGTGATGGTTGGTATGTAGGACTTGAATTTGCAAAGACATGTTCACAAATGCGATCTTCGCTTTTGCGAAGTCAAGCTCGCGTTTGCGATATAGGGCAGGAGCAGGCATGCTTCGCAGTTGAGAAGCAGTGGTCGCATTTGCGAGCAAACCGGCTTCCCATTTGGATTCGAAGTGTCGCATTTGCGACTGGGATGATTGACTAGAGAGCTTCGCAAATGCGAAGAAAGGATCTCTTTTGCGATAGGTGGGTCGCAATTGCGACAATTGAAGGGCTCAGAAGTTGTTTGCTATTGCAAATAATGGTTCGTTTTTGAGAATGTCGCAATTGTGAGCAAGAGTTCGCAATTGCGAGCAAGTGTTGACATCTACAGCTGGGTAAAATATTAGAATTTCGGGACTTAGCTCACTTTACACCATGTTTGAACCCTACACCCCATAGTGGCCACTCTTGGATAACAATTTATTCCCAAATTCATAGGTTAGTATCTTTAACTTATTTTCAATCAATTTTAATTACTTTTTCATAAATTTCATCATCAAATCTTAGAATTTCATAGAAGAAATTGAAGGTTTTGGGTAGAATATAAGGATTTAGTAAAATTGAGATTTAGACCTCAAATTGAGGTCAGATTTAAACAAATCACAAATCAGGGCTCGCAGGTGAATGGGTAATCGAGATTTGGTCTTAATTTTGGATTTCGACCACGTGGGTCCAGGATGACTTTTTGTTGACTTTTTTAATTACGTTAAATATGGAACCTTTTTCATTCGAGGGTAGTTACTAAAGCTTTTTTGACTTTTTTGAATAATATTTGACTAGATTCTGTTTGTTTGAAGGCTTGTTCAAAAAGAAAAACCGTGATGGATTGTTGATAGTATTCTGGAAAGAGGTAAGTGTCTTGGTTAATCTTTATTTAAGGGAAATAGGGTAGAATCCAGTCTAATTTATATGTCAACAATGTGTTGGGCATGGAGTATATTCAAGGTGTCAGGTGTATATGCGTTGGCCATGGAATAAGCATGCGAGTAGAATTAGCCTTATTTGTGCCATGTTATTTGTGTATTATGTCTTCCACTCTTTGGATTGATTGTTTAATTCTTTTAATTTCTTGTATTCATGTTATTTTCTATGTTGAGATTATTGATATATTGGTGTTGAGATCGTTGAGTTGTTGATTGGTTGTTGGTGTTGTTTGTCGGAAGATTTTCATTTAACGAGTTGTGTTCAAATATTATTGTTGACGTTGACTTTGCTACCCATCTTGCTAGGAAATGTGTTGTATGTGTTTTCTTTGTGATGATGAGTGAAATGTATGAAGGATGTCGTCGTGCTTCAGAGGGAGAGTGATTGTGCATGAAGGATGTTTCTGTGCCTTATCTATATATTGATATTATTGCTTGAGTGAACATGAGGATCTGCACGAAGGCTGTTTTTGTGCTTGTTATTATTTTGTATTATGTGGGTGAGAGTAAAGTATGAAGGGTGATGCCGTTCTGCTCGTTTTTATATTATTATGTGAGAATGAGAGAAAATCACGAAGGGTGATGCCATGCAATTGTCTTTACATTATGGTGTGAGGGTGAGAGTAAAAGCACGAAGGGTGATGCCATGCCATTTTGTTGATTTCATTGCTCTTAACTTTGACTTTGAAATGTGGACTTGGCTTTATGGCTTTGCTACTTTCTTCTGAAAGATTTTTCGGAGTTGTTGTCACAGTATTTTATGTTTCCGCTTCAAGTCCCTTTACTTAGGTACTTGTTATCCCTTTACTTGTTGTTATCCCATCTTTATACTTGGCACTTTACTTGTTATATTGGGTCGGTTGTACTCATACTAAACTTTTTTACTTCTTGTGCAAATCCGGATATCGATACCAGCGGAGTCCCGAGAAGTGCTTAGAAGATACCAGGTAGGTAATTCAAGGTAGAGCTGCATTCCGTTCGCATGCCTTTAGTCATCTTCTTATTTCCATTGTATTGTTTCAACTCTTCGGACAATGTTTTATTTTCTTTCAAAACAATATATGTAGTAAACTCTAGAAGCTCATGTACATGTTGTTGACAGTCAATTATAACCCTCCGTATTTAAAATAACTTATGCAGGCTTACTAGTCATTAAATAGTGAAATATAGCATTTTTGCACATTTTTAACTTTAAGGTAATTTATTGATAATTATTTCTAGTTTGCAAAATAAATAAATTTTTATTACTTTATTGCACTTAATTAAATACTAGCACTTTTGTATATTTTTTTGAATTTTATCCTATTCTACAAATGTTGGGATTCTATCAATTTGTTATCTTTCTAAAATAAAACAACAACAACAACAGATCCGGTGTAATCCCACAAGTGAAGTCTGGGGAGGGTAGTGTGTACGCAGACCATATACCTACCTTCGAGAGGGCAAAGAGGTTATTTACAAAAGACCATCGGCTTAGGAAAGATAAAAGGAAGGGCATCAGTACTCACACCAATTATAAAACGAAGCAAAAGTACAAAGATACGAAACTAAAACTGAATATTGTAATCAGAAGGCCAAAACAAAAGCTACGACAAGTAATCACATAAACCCAGAAATACAAAAATATATAAATAACGCTAACTCGTGTATTAAGCTACTGTTATAGATAAGGACAATGCTAGGTGACCTATCATAACCCTCTTCCTTTTGTTCTATAACTCCACACCTCCCTATCAATGGTCATGTTCTCGGGGAGCTGGAGCAACGCCTGTCTTTTAAAAATGAAAATAATAATTACTACAACACTATTGTAATAGTTGACATTTTAAAATAAGTACTACAAAGCATATTTTCTAATTAAATAATTATATTTTAATTTATAGTATAATCTGTTAATTACATGAAAGTCGGTAAAATGTATTTTAATAAATATGCATCCACTCCAATCATATTCAATGTCCCGTCAACGCCCAATATGACGACACATTTGATATGACTAGACAATTGATGTGACATGACATTTACCGTGAATAAACATATATTTTATCCATTGGCTAATAACCATGGGACAAATCGAAAAGTAATGATGACATTCTTTATACATTGGGTAATAAGGGTGATTTGGTTTTATATATATAAGAGGGGTTTTGTATAATTTGACTACACACACTTCACACACATACAACAAAAATTCAGATTTTTTAGACTCTAACCCTAAAAAAACTCCCTCCCACTCATTTTTGTTAGAAGGAAATTCGCCAGCCCTCATCCCCTTAGCTTATCTTATCAGTTGCTTCCTTCGCACCACCGGACGGCCACAACCAGCCGTTACCACTCCCGTCGCTCTCATTTCTATCCCCCTCACTATCCCTCTTCTTCTCCCACACGCTGCCATCGGGAAGGTACCAGATCTGGCCGAATATTTTCAGATTTGGCCGGAGCTGTTTGATTTGGCTGGAAACAGATCCCCTTTTTCGTTATATCTTCATCGTCTCATTCTCTTTATTTTGGCCAAATATAATAAATCATATGGGGTGACTGTTTGATTTATGTTTGCTTGTTATACTTCATTATAAGACTCTATTATTGTATGGGATAAAATTGTTTTACATTAAATGATTGGATGATAGCATGACACGTGGAACCGAAGACATGTAGAAAACATATCGTGTAATAACTAGTACCGGGTGAAAAAAGTTGCAATTGACATCGGATAGACCCCTGAGGGAGCATGATCAATGTGAGCAGGTCGAATGCTTGACATCGGATAACATTCAATAAAGAATATTCTCTGGCATTAAATAGGTAGTCGTTGCAAAGAATATTTGCATTCATAGCTTGGCGTTACGTATTCATTAATAGCCCATTTATTGTTATTTATGAGAGGCTTGATCCTTGGATCTTGTTTTCCTAGGTATAGCTATAGATAGTAGACTCAACATCCATTGTAACCACGAAATTCTTGGCAAACCTTATGCTACATTCTATTCTCAAGCAAAATAACATAACTTTGCTTGCTCTTTATATTATTCTTATTTCTGTCCCCGGAGGCACTGCTCTCGGAGCCAGGCTTGTCATTTCCTCTGATTTTAACCTCTAAGTCTTATTTTTAATCTAGCTTATTTATCATTTTTGGATCAAATTAGTTCGCTTGTCTATAACCACGTAACGAATTCAATTATACTGTTTTATGGGTAACAATTTGGCACCCACCGTAGGGCTTAGATAGTTGCATAATTCAGTTAATCCTTGCATCTATTACTAACTTGTTTGATTCTTTGTTTCTTAGAAAAATATCAAAAATGGCAGCTAACGATGTCAACATCGCACACAACAGTGAGGGACATGAAAATCTACCTCAACATGAGGATTTAATAAGTGACACTCACAATGAGAGGGATGAGACAACCTCAGTCCGTGGAGGACTGTACCCACGACATATACGGGAGCCAACTCTCGATGACACAGAAGACGAACACGTTGTGGAAACAGTAAGAATCTCGAGAGAGCAACAGAAGGCCATCACGGGCCACCTCTCAAGGCAGGACCAGGTCATGACGGAATGGAAGCAATTGTTGTCAGACGCATCCAACAATGCAAACTAAAGAGGCCCGGTTCCCCCCAGAGTTCCTATAAATACGACGGCTCAAAGGATTAGTAACAATACCCCGAGGGGTGAGGTCGGTTTTGACGATGCCGACGAGACCTGTAGCAGATCCTGTAACGATAACGGTAATGATCCCAAAAAAACCAAATTCATGAGATTCATGAGGGAGATGACGAGCAGATAGATGAGATCGCAAAGGAGTTTCACAGCCAGATGGATCAAATTCCGGGCGCACCACTAATTTCGAAGGTCCCGAAATTAAAAAAAAATAATCTGTTGCCATTCAAACTGAGCGCAACACTGGAGTTAATCCCCAGAAGATTTAAAATGCCGGACATACCAAAATACAATGGGACTTTGGACCCTCGGTAGCACATCACAACTTATACAACAGTTGTGAAAGAGAACATTTTTGCTCAACATGAGATCGAATCGGTTCTACTAAAAAAGGTTTGAAGAAACCCTCACAAAGGAAGCCTTGACATGGTATTCGCTTTTACTCGAGCATTTAATTGACTCCTTTGAAATACTTGTAGATGCATTCATTACGGCCCATGTCGGGGCCAGAAAGGTCCAAGCATGGAAGGCGGACATATTTGGGATCGCACTGGGTGAGTCCGAATTCCTGCGGGAGTTCGTGGTTAGATTCCAGAAAGAGAGGATGCTTGTATCAGCCGTACCGGACAAATGGGCAGTGGAGGTATTCACAAAGGGTTTTAACCTGAGAACCTCCGATGCCTCCGGACAGTTAAAGGAAAGTCTTGTCAAATTCCAAGCAACCACATGGTCGGATGTCCATAACCGCTGTCGAAAATAAGGATAAAGATGATCAGCTCGGGTTCCCAACATCAACCAAGGGGCGGGACCTAGACAAGAACCGGGATAAGTTCAAGGATGATTTTGATGCAAATCGACAATCTTTTAAAGGCCTCTTCTTGCCTTACGAGAGAGCCGAGGGATGTAGCAGTAAAGGGTTGCGATCCTTGGATAGGTTTGCTCCCGAAAGAAGTACTAACAGTGGCCGGAACAATATATCGTTGCAAGAAAAAGATGTACCGGGGACCCGGGATTCCACATACCCCAGGTTGTGAAATAACAATTTCAACATCAGCATAGTGGAGTTAGTATCGGCGATGAGGAATATCAATGAAACATGATTCTCGAAGACAATCAGATCTGATCCTAGCCAGTGGGATCATAACTTGTGCTGTGAATATTGTGGGACTCACAGACACGTAACTGGGGACTATCAGCATCTACGTGAGAAGGTTATCAATGTTACTGAAAAACAGCCATCTCAGGGAGTTCTTGAGCCACCGAGCCAAGAACAATTATGGTCGTAACTAGGACACTGCAGAACCCTCGAGAGATAGGAGAAGACCCTCCTCGGTTGACTATCAACATGAATTTCAGAGGGTATGAAATCAACGGCATAAGCTTCTCAGCAGAAAAGAAGACAAAGGTGTCGGTGACCCACATCAAGAGACTCCGGGAAGTCACCGAAGACGATATTGCCTTCACGGAGGAGGACGCCGATGGACTTCTTCTGCCGCAAAATGACGCCTTGGTAATATCTATTAATGTTATAGATTTCGAGATTAAGCATGTTGTGGTTAACCCAGGAAGCTCAGCCAACATCATTCAACGGAGAGTACTGGAACAAGCCAAATTAACCGCAAGTATCATTCCCGCAACAAAGCTCCTCGTCGGGTTCAACCCGAGGAGAGATCCTGCTGCCCACAAATGCTGAAGGGGTAACAAAGACCACCTTATTTAAAGTGGTGGACGGAAACATGGACTACAATATAATTCTCGGTTGGCCATGGCTACATGAGATGAAGGCCGTACCATTAACATATCACCAACTGCTGAAATTCCCGATCCTAGAGGGAATCAAAAAGATAAGTGGAGATCAACCAGTAACAAGATAAACGAACACAATGTCGATTTCCAATAGTAAAGGGAAGGAGCCCAGTTATAGCTATCACAGAAACCCACGCCTGCTCCCGTGCGAAGTGAAGACGATAAGGGTTAGGAGTCGTCGGAATCCCACCAAGTACCGAGATATTTTCAGCTACCGAAAGAGATAGACGCAACAAAATTAATAGTAGAAGAACTAGAGAAAGTGTCTTTGTTCGAAGAATTCTTGGAGAGGAAGTTTCACTTCGGAACATGACTCAATCCCGAACTCAGGTCAGGATTTATTAATTTACTTAAAGATAATGTTAATTGGTTTGCATGGTCGCACTCGGATATGAAAGGTATCCCACTAGAGGTAGCCTACACAAGCTAAGCCTAGACCCTAGCTTCCCTCCGGTAAGTCAAAAAAAATGCCCAATAGCCGAGGTATGAAACATGTTTGTTAAAGAAGAAGTAACTCTACTAGTTTACACTGGTTCGATCCGGGAGGTAAATTATCTCGAGTGGTTAGCTAATGTAGTTGTGTTTATGAAAAGGAATAACAAGTTTTGAATGTGCGTAGATTATAAATACTTGAATAAAGTATTCCCTAAAGAGTCGTTCACATTGCCAAACATTGATCAAATGATTGATGCAACCGCCGGGCACGAGTTTATGAGTTACCTCGATGCCTATTCTGGGTACAATAAAATCAAGATGAACCTGGAGGATTAGGAAAAAACTTCGTTCATAATGAACTTTGGCAAAAGATGAACCCTAAAGACTTGTTCCCACTTATCAGAGGCTCGTGAACAAGATGTTCGAAAAGCAAATCGGAAAAATAATGTAAGTGTACATAGATGACAAGTTGGTCAAGTATGTGAATGCAGGTGGTCATTTAAAGCACCTCCAAGAAATCTTTGATAACTTGAGGAAGCATAACATGAAGCTCAACCCGGAAAGATGTGCGTTCAGGGTTGGCTATGGCAAGTTCTTGGGTTTCTTGGTTTCACAAATGGGGGATCAATTTAAATTCCTATAATATCAAAGCCATCGAGGACATCTCGGATTAGCTGACAAGCATAAAAGAGGTACAGAGGTAGCGGTAAGTGTCGTCCTAGTCCGGGTGGATGAAGGTACGCAATTGCTTGTCTATTATGTTAAAATTTTGTCAGGAGCAGAGACTAGTTTTCCGCACCTCAAAAAGCTGGCCTTAGCTCTCGTAGTCACCTCTCAAAAGCTTAGGCCTTATTTTTAGTACCACCCGATAGTCATTGTGAAAACCTTCCCCTTGCGGAATGTTCTTCACAAGCCTGAGTTGTTTGGCTAGTTGGCCAAATGGGAAGTCAAAATTAGTGAGTTCGATATTGAATACAAGCCTAGGACTATAATCAAATCATATCTTTTGGCCGACTTTGTGGCCGATTTCAGTCCCGGGTTATTGTCCCTAGCTGTTAAAGAAGCGGTACTGGTGTCGAAAATGATAAGAGGAGTTTGGACCTTTTTCAGGGATGGAGCTTCCAATGTGAAAGAGTCTGGGCTCAGGGTTGTACTAATCACGCCCTCGGGGGAAACCCTAACGCATGCAATTAATACTGTTTTTTTAACTAACAATGAAGTTGAGTATGAGGATTTGGGTTGCAGGACTCGAACTGGCTCGGTGACTTGGATACGAGGTCATAGAGATCAAATAAGATTCCCAGTTGGGAGTAAACCAAATATACAGGATTTTCAACATAAAGGAGGACCGCATGCAACAGTATGTGAATAAAATCCATGCATTGCTTTCACGATTAAAGTAATGGTCAATCACACACATTCCGAGAGAAGAGAATGTTGAAGCAGATGCATTGGCTAATTTGGGGTCGTCTATGTAGATGACAAGATCCGATTCCGGCACTGTCGTTCCACTTATGCATTTGGTACTGTATGTGGACGATTATTGTGAAGTAAATACAACCAACCTAGTCTGGGACTGAAGGAATGAGTCATCGAGTATCTTCGGCAAGGCAAGTTTCCCGATGACCGAAAGTAGTCCTGGTCACTATGCACCAAAGCGGCTAGATACATCCTCATGGGTGAACAATTATATAGGATATCGTACCAAGGCTAATTGTCCCGATGTTTAGGAGCCTCGGAGGCAGACTACGTGATGAGAGAGGTTCATAAAGGAATTTATGAGAACCATTTCGGTGCAGATTCATTAGTGTTAAAGCTTGTTAGGGCTAGATACTACTAGCCAAGGATGGAGCAAGATGCAAAAGCGTTCATTCAGAAATGCCACAAGTGCCATCGCCATGCACAGTTGGTGCACCAACCAGCGGAACTCTTGCATTGGGTACTGTCCTTGTGGACATTCAAGAAATAGGGGATGGATATAGTTGGTCCGCTACCACTGAGTCTCGAAAAAGTAAGATTCCTTTTAATTTTAAGCTATTACTTCACTAAATGGGTTGAAGCAGGTCCTTACCAAATAATTGGTGCGCGCGAAGTGATCGACTTCCTGTGGGAACACAAAATCTGCCTATTTGGAATACCGAAAGAAACTTATTGCGATAATGGACCACAATTCATAGGCTCCACCTGAAAATCAAAAGGATTACATCCTGGCCATACCATCCAAGCGCAAATGGGAAGGCATAGTCGGCCAATGAGGTGATTATCCAAAGCCTCCAAAAAGGGTTTGAAGTGGCTAAAGGTAAGTGACTCGAAGAGTTACTGGGCGTGCTACGGGCGTATCGGACAACGGCAAAATCAAGCACGGGAGAGACACCTTTCTTTCTCGTACGCCACAAAAGCTCTGATCCCGATAAAAGTAGGAGAACCAACCTTACGGTTCTCCCGAACAAATGAAGAAGCAAATAATCAGGCATTGCTGGTGAAGCTGGAGCTGCTCGACTAACGCAGGGACTTGGCACACGTGATGATGGTGGCTTAGAAGCTAAGAATGGAAAGATCTTATAATCGGAGGGCCAACCTCCGCTACTTTAAAGTTGGGGACTTGGTTTTGAGGAAAGTAACTCAGAACACTCGGGAAATCAATGCTGGGAAGCTAGGTCTTACTTGGGAAGGTCCCTAGCGGGTTTCAACTGTCACCGCAAATGGATCATACGAGCTGGAAAATCATGATAGAGTCAAATTTCCCAACAATTGAACGTGACTCACCTCAAAAGGTATTGCTGCTAATGGATCCTATCAATACTGAAAGTATGTGCTGCACAATTTTTCCCCTCAACCAGTTTTTGTCCCAATCGGGTTTTTCTAGCAAGGTTTTTAATGTGGCGGTGACGGAAAGCACACTACGACAGAAGTGTCATCGGCAAAGTTAAGACCTATAAAAAAAAAGCATTGAGATCATAAACCACTATGGGATGGTTAGATAATATTTGGCTCGATGGCAAGTTCCTAATGGGAAACAAAACTTTCCATCGAACCAAAGACAATCCAACCGTTCACAAATGTTTCAACACACATACCAAGACCTTCTGTAACGACCCGACCGGTCATTTTGAGCTCCAGCACATCATTCGGCAATTTGAGGCCTTGTGTAGCTTCACTTCAGGTATTATGACTTGTGCACGTGGTCGGAATTAAATTTCGAAAAGTTCATAGTTGATTTGGAAAGAAAATTGTAATTTTGGAAGCCTTAAGTTGGAAGGATTGACTAAGATTTGATTTTTGAGTAAATGACTTCGGAATCTGGATTGGAAGGTTCCAACAGGTTCTTATGATGATTTTGGACTTGGGCGTATGTCCGGATCGGGTTTTGGATGACCCGGGAGCGTTTCGGTGCCTACTATGGAAGTTGGCATTTTGGAAGGATTTCGTAAATTTGGGTTGGAGTGCATTTTAATGTTATCGATGCCCGTTTGGGATTCTGAGTCTGGGAATAGCTCTGTATGGTTATTCTGGTATTGGGAGCGCGTCAGAAAGTGGATTTGGAGGTCCGTAGGTCATTTCGGGGTCATTTAGCGAAAGATAGGAATTTGAAGGATTTTGGAGAGCTTGAGAGGGAGTGGACTTTTTGATATCGAGGTCGAATTTTGATTCCGGAAGTTGGAGTAGGTCCGTAATGTCAAATGTTACTTGTGTGTAAAATATGAGGGCAATCGGGCATGATTTGATAAGTTTCGGCATCAAATGAGGAAGTTTGAAGTTCTAAAGTTCATTAAGCTTGAATTGGGTTGTGATTCGTGATTTCGATGTTGTTTGATGTGATTTAAAGGCTTGACTTAGTTCGTAATGTGTTTTGGAACTAGTTTGTATAATTGGACAGGGTCCCGGGGTGCCTCGGGTGGATTTCAGATGGTTAACAGATTGAATTTGGCCTTATGGAGATGCTGAGGCTGCTGTCTTCTTGTGTAACTACACCTACGAGGTGAAGGCCGCAAGTGCGGAGGCACATAAGTGGCCACGAGGGTCGTAGAAGCGGCTTAGGCTGGAGATGGCTGGGATCGCAGATGCGGACGAGTTTCGCAGAAGCGGGACCGCACCTGCGCACGTGGAGCCGCGAAAGTAGAGGCGCAGAAGTGGATGGTGGCTGCAGATGCGGAGTTGAGGGGTCTGGTGGAAGACCGCAAAAGCGGTAGTTGGGCCGCACCTGCGGAACCGCAGGAGCGGTCAAGTGGCCGCAAGTGCGGAAGTCGGGGTTAGGAGTGTCTTCTTTAAAACAAGGGTTTGGCTCTATCTCATTTCATTAGAGCACATTGTATAAGCCAATCAATAGGTGGGTTTGTTATAAACTCTTTGTTTCTTCCTCTTTACAACATATTTACTGCGTGATTTTTTTTTTCTATTTTGTGAGTTTGTAGCCTGCAGAAAGAAGATTTCTTTTGTATTTTGATTTTACTTAGATCGGTTTAAAATTATAAGGGATAACTAACGGAATCATCAGTTACCCTACAAGCTTGAAGCTGATGTAAGGTCTGTTGTTCTAAAATGGATGTTAGGTGTTTGTTAAAATGCTTAAACGGGTCATAGAATAAGGAAACATATTTCTGTTATTGCACTCGAGGGTTTTTTATTACTAACCGGTGTTTTCTTTCATTGTTGATTACCTTACTATCTTGTTTTTAGTCTGATTTTATATGGCTTTTTAGTACTGTCCCTTCTTGTCTATATTTTCATTAATGTAGTGCTTATGCTTTCCTGAGCAGAGGGTCTATTGGAAACAACCTTTCTATCCTCACAAGGTAGGGGTAAGCTCTGCGTACACACTACCCTACCCAAACCCCACGGTGTAGAATAATACTGGGTATGTTGTTGTTGTTGTTGTTATTGTTAGGGTGATTCTAGTGCGAGTCTAAACTTATTTATTTTGGTATCTATGGTGAAGTAGTTTTCTCTGGACAAAAGTTTTGTAGAAATTTATGTTTGATTTCCTATTACATGAGCTATTAAGTTGGGTTGTGTGGACTATTAAGTATCTTCTTTTGTTTTGTTGGACTAGAACATATATTCGGGTTATGAAAGGTATTCAATATTATTTTATATATAGGTTTTTCCGGCATTTCCGTCCTTGTATGAATTCGTACTAAAAACTTTATGTATCAATCAAAACTTATTATCATATAGGAATTCAATGGATAATGGAGATAAAAGTTGGATGAATCTCCTAAGATGGACGAATGATTATATTCGTGGAGTAAATAATTTTTTTGATAAGGTATTTGAACGAGCTTCCCAGAGAAATGAATTATTATTCCCTTGCAAAAAGTGCATGAATCACAATTGGCATTATATAAATACGGTGGAGTATTACTTGGTAGTAAATGGGTTTGTTGATGGTTACACCAAATGGGTTTTCCATGGGGAGGGATTTTCCTCAGCAAATCCACTTAATCCATGCAATGATGATGATGATATTGACATGCGTGACGATATTGATAGAATACTTCATGATACATTTAGAAATATAGAGGGTGAGTCAAGGCATGAAGAAGGAGTTAAAGAGGGACTATCTGAAGATGCAAAGAGATTTTTTAGATTGGTGGATGAAGGAGAACAAGAGTTATATCCTGGGTGTGAAAATTTTACTAAACTAAGTCTCACCATTCGGCTATACTTGCCTAAATCCTTGCATGGGTGGAGTAATGTGGCATTTTCAGACATGCTAGAGTTGATAAAAGAGGCATTTTCCCTTGCTCAACTACCAGAGTCGTTTAACAAGGCTAAAAATATGATAAGAGATTTGTGCCTTCATTATGAAAAGATACATGCATGCCCTAATGATTGCATGCTATTTTGGAATGACAATGCGAAGGCTGATAATTTTTCTGTTTGTCGGTCTTCAAAATGGAAGAGTACTGATAATAGGCTATAATTATGTAGTTTGGCCACTATTTACATTCAAAATTGGCTGCACTTTATTGATGTTTGATCTTTAAATGATAATAAATTGCTTTGATTGAGAACTTTATGCTTTGCCGGAGCAATTCCGAGCTATGATGAAGTTTTGGAGCAAATACGGAGCATTGATGGCTAAGTAAAAGCTTATGGAATAAATTGGGATCCCATTTGAGGATCGAAGGATCCCATTTGAAGAACGAAGAAGATGCATGAAGTTGCCCAGGTGCGCGGTTGGTGCGCGACCGCGCACTGGGCCGCGCAAGTCAGGCAGAAACCGGTCAAAGTGCGCGGCCAGATGTGCGGCCGCGCACGTTCCTCCGAGAAAATGTATTCCAAGGCTAAAATTGTAATTCCAAAGGCGACCATCCTTGACCTATATGAAGCCCAGCTCGCCCAAAAAGATAGTATTTGGGTTTTTAGAAAAATTTGAAGGCATGAACAGGCAAGGAGCGAGACGGAAGATTCGCAAACAAATTTTTACCTTTCTTTCTCCCTTTTTTATCGTTGATGATGAATTCTTATGTTGTGATTGTGAAAATAATTTTGAGTAGCTAAACTTGTTTTCTAGGGTTTGATGGAACCTCTTGGAGGATGAATCTTTGTTGTGTTTAATACATATTCGCCATTGAATTTTCTCTACTTGTTCAACTACGTGATTATTGTGGTTGATTGAAGGGCCCTCAATCGGCTATGCCTATTTAGTATTTATTACTTGGAAAAGGGTATATGTTTAGGTAGTTGTTGAACAACATCACTCCTAACGTATAAGAGGGATCAATATGGAGGGTTGAAAGGTGGGTTTAGGTATAACAAAACCATGATGCGATTGTAGTGAGCTGTCAAATAGTGCTAGCTAGCATAATTCGGAAGAAAATATTTAGTAAATTGTTGTAGTTACTCGGCAGGGAATTGCGACACCTAAAGTGCTATCAATCGGTAGAGAATATCTTGGCAGATTTGTAGCAGATATAGCAGGGAGGATTCCGATATGAGGGGAAATCGTAACTCTAGACCTTCCTAATCTTATCTACAACAGTTGCTTTGTTAGTAATAAAATTATACTGTTTTATTACCTTGTTATTAGTTAATAAACACTCAAGTCATTATTCTATCTTGTTGGAAGTTGATTGATTGGATTCTTGCTGAACTAAAAGTTGTGAGTAGTACGTTAATTCCCTATGGGATTCGACTCAGGACTTGTAAATTGGATTATATTTGCAACGACCGCTTAGTCCTTTTTATAAGACATAGTTGGACGTGATCAAATTTTGGCGCCGTTGCCGGGGACTTAACGGTGTTATTAATTGCAGTAAAAGAAGAGCTAAAATTCTTAGTGTAGTCAATTTTCTTCATCTTAAAACTAAATATATTGAATTTCTAACGTTTGTAGTCTTGGGTGTTACAGGTGCATGCCTAGAAACTCCTCAAGAACTGGTAAATTGCTCGACGCATTATCAGATCCTGAGAAAGTTTTTAAGGTATTGAATCGTGCGATTAAGAAACACAACAACAACAGAATTCAACAAAACAAATCGAACCATAAATGGACGACGGAATAAAAAATCCAACAACAACAGAAATAATGCGAATGAACCAAACAATCTGGGTGTGGTGCCTCTTGTACCAGAAGCAGCCTTGTATGATTGGGCACAAACCACCGCCAAAAATCTGGCAACAGCAATTGCAGTCCCTCAGATACAAGCGGAATCATTCCAAATCACGAACAACATGCCACATTTGTTGCAGAACAAGCGACTGTTCTCGGGGTCTTACTTAAAGATCCTCAGCAGCATCTGAAAAATTTCCTGTCAATATGTGTCACGCAAAGGCAACCAAATGTGACACCAGAAGCAATAAGGATGTTGTTGTTTCCATTCTCGGTGATGGGAGAGGCTCAGACTTGGCTCAATTCACTCCCCATAAATTCCATCACTACTTGGGAGGAATTAGTCAAGCAATTTTTGAACAAGTTCTACCCACCAAATAAGACTGCCAAACAAGTTGACGAGATATTGAGCTTCAGGCAAAGGCCAACAGAAACACTATAAGAAACATGGGAGAGGTTCAAAGGTATGCTAGTTAAGTTTCCTTATCATGGCATTCCAGATCAGATGTTGGGGCAAAGGTTCTACATGGGATTGGCAGACAATTTGAAGGCCAAAGTTGATGCCTCAGCAGGAGGAGCATGTTTGAGCAAATCATTCAGAGAATGGATCAAAACTCAGGATGGATGAAAAGAGACTCTACGATCACTCTTGTTGTTCACTCATTGGCTTTGAATCCAAAGAACTCCATAGCTGAAAATATGGCCACTCTGATGACGCAAATAACTCCGGAACCTATCAAATCACGTTCGATTGACCTCAAATTTTGCACACAAGTCCTAAATGACATAACAGAGCTATTCCAATTTTCAGAATCGGATTCCGACCCCCATATCAAAAAGTCAACCCCCCGGTCAAACTTCTCAAAAAATAAAACTTTCAGCATTTCAAGCCTAATTCCTCTACGGACTCCCAAATAATATTCTGAACACGCTCCTAAGCCCAAAATTACCATACGGAGCTATTGGAATCATCAAAATTCAAATTCGAGGTTGTTTACATATAGGTCCATATCCGGTCCACTTTTCTAACATAAAATTTTTAATTATGAGACTAAGTGTCTCATTTCACTCCGAGTTCCTTCCGGACTCGAACCAACTAACCCGATATAACATAATATAGCTGAATAACACAAAAAGTAGTAGGAATGGGGAAAACAAGGTTATAACTCTCGAAACGACCGGCCGGGTTGTTACATCCTCCCCCTCTTAAACATCCATTCATCCTCAAACGGGTCTAGAAACATACCTAGAGTCACGAATAGGCGTGGATATCTGCTCCGCATCTCCCGCTCGGTCTTCCAAGTGGCCTCCTCCACAGGCTGACCTCTCCATTGCACCTTCACTGAAGCTATATCCTTTGACCTCAACCTTCGAACTTGCCGATCCAAAATAACCACCGGCTCCACATCATAAGTCATATTAGCCTCTAACTGAACCGTGCTGAAATCCAAAACATAGAACGAATCTCCAATATACTTCCAGAGCATGGAAACATGAAACACTGGATGCACACTCAACAAGCTGGGTGGCAAGGCAAGCTTTTAAGCCACCTCTCCTATCCTCTGAAGCACCTCAAAAGGCCCAATGAACCAGGGGCTCAACTTGCCCCTCTTCCCAAACCTCATAACACCCTTCATGGGTGATACCTTCAGTAAAACCTTCTCCCTAACCATAAAAGACACATCACGGACCTTCCTATCCGCGTAGCTCTTCTGCCTAGACTGCGTCGTGCGAAGCTGCTTCTGAATCAATTTCACCTTATCTAATGCATCCTAGACCAAGTCTGTACCTAAGAGCCTAGCCTCACCCGGCTCAAACCATCCAACCGGAGATCTACACCTCCTCCCATACAAAGCCTCATACGGTGCCATCTGAATACTCGACTGATAACTATTGTTATATGCAAACTCCGCGAGTGGAAGAAACTGGTCCCATGAACCCCCAAAGTCAATGACACAAGCACGCAACATGTCCTCCAATATCTGAATAGTACGCTTGGACTACCTGTCCGTCTGAGGGTGAAAAGCTATGCTTAACTCAACCTGAGTAACCAACTCTCGCTGTACGGCCCTCCAAAACTATGATGTGAACTGAGTACCCCTATCTGAAATGATGAAAACTACGACACCATGCAGGCGAACGATCTCTCGGATGTAAATTTCAGCCAACCGCTCTGAAGAGTAAGTAGTACCAAATGGAATGAAGTGCGCGGACTTGGTCAGCCGATCTACAATAACCCAAATAGCATCAAACTTCCTCAAAGTCTGTGGGAGCCCAACTACAAAGTCCATAGTGGTCCGCTCCCACTTCCACTCTTGGATCTATAACCTCTGAATCAAGCCACCCGGTCTCTGATGCTCATACTTAACCTGCTGACAGTTTAGACACTAAGCCACAAACCCAACTATATCTTTCTTCATCCATCTCCACCACTAGTGCTGCCTCAAATCCTGGTACATCTTCGTGGCACCCGGATGGATGGAATACCGCGAGCTGTGGGCCTCTTCAAGAATCAGCTCTCGAAGCCCATCTACTGAGGCACACATATCCGGCCCTGCATTCTCAGCACCCCGTCATCACCAATAGTCACATCCCTAGCATCACCTCTCCGAACCCTGTCCTGAAGAACGAGCAAGTGAGGGTCATCATACTGACGCTCCATGATACGGTCATAAAGAGAAGTCCTAGAGACCACACAAGCCAATACCTGACTAGGCTCTGAAATATCCAATCTGACAAGCTGGCCTGCCAAGGTCTGAACATCTAATGCCAAAGGTCTCTCTGCTGCTGGAAGATATGCTAAACTCCCCAAACTCTCTGCCCGGCGACTAAAAGCATCGGCCACCACATTGGCCTTCCCCGGATGGTATAAGATAGTGATATCATTGTCCATAAGAAGTTCCAACCATCTCCGCTGACGTAAATTAAGATCCTTCTACTTTAGCAGATACTGCAGACTCCGGTGATCAGCATAGATCTAACAATGAACCCCATACAAATAATGATGCCAAATCTTCAAGGCGTGAACAATGGCTGCTAACTCAAGATCATGGATAGGATAGTTCTTCTCATGGGTCTTCAACTGGCGCGAGGCATAGGAAATCACCCTACCCTCCTGCATCAAAACACAACCAATGCCTATCCTCAAGGCATCACAATACACGGTGTAAGAACCTGAAGCTGATGGCAAAACTAACACTGGAGTTGTGGTCAAAGCAGTCTTGAGCTTCTGAAAGCTCTCCTCACATTCATCCGACCACCTGAATGGAGCATCCTTTTGGGTCAATTTGGTCAAGGGCAATGCAATAGATGAAAATCCCTCCATAAAGCGACGGTAGTAACCCACCAAACCAAGAAAACTCCTAATCTCCGTGGCTGAGGACGGTCTGGGCCAACTCTGCACCGCCTCTATCTTCTTCGGATCCACCTGAATACCCTTACTGGACACCACGTGCTCCAAGAATGCTACTGAACTGAGCCAAAACTCACATTTAGAGAACTTTGCATAAAGCTTCTCCTCCCTCAATCTTTGCAATACAACCCTCAAATGCTGAGAGTGCTCTTCCTGGCTACGAGAGTACACCAGGATGTCGTCAATGAATACAATGATGAATGAGTCCAAATAGGGCTGGAATACACTGTTCATTAGATGCATGAACGCTGCTGGGGCATTGGTCAGCCCAAAAGACATCACCAAGAACTCATAATGGCCATATCGGGTTTTGAAGGCAGTGTTGAGAAAATCTAAATACCGAATCTTCAGCTGGTGATAACCGGACCTCAAATCAATCTTAGAGAACACCCTCGCTCCCTGAAGCTGGTCGAATAAATCATCAATACGAGGCAAAGGATACTTGTTCTTGACTGTGACCTTGTTCAACTGCCTGTAATCAATACACATTCTCATGGAACCATCCTTCTTTTTCACAAATAGAACCGGTGCACCCCAAGGTTACACACTAGGCCGAATAAACCCCTTATCAAGGAGTTCCTGAAGTTGTTCTTTCAATTCCTTCAACTTCGCCGGTGCCATACGATACGGTGGAATAGAAATGGGCTTAGTGCCCAGCACCAAATCAATACCAACGTCAATATCCCTGTCAGGCGATGCCCGGTAGCTCTGCAGGAAATACATCCGAAAAATCACGTACCACCGGAACAGAATAAATGATAGGAGTCTCTGCACTAACATCCCTCACAAAAGCCAAATAAGATAGGCAACCCTTCTCAACCATGCGCTGAGCCTTCAAATATGAAATCACCCTACTTGATACATAATCTATAGAACCGCTCCACTCAACCCTCGGAATTCCCGGCATAGATAACGTCACCGTCTTAGCATGACAATCTAGAACAGCATGACATGGAGATAACCAATCCATACCCAATATCACATCAAAGCCAACCATACTGAGCAACAATAGATCTACTCGGGACTCCAGACCCCCAATAGTCACCACACATGACCGATATACGCGGTCCACAATAATAATATCGCCCATAGGAGTAGATACATGTACAGATGAAACTAAGGACTCACGGGGCATATCCAGAAAATGGGCAAAATACGAGGAAACATATGAATACGTGGAACCAGGGTCAAATAATACTGAGGCATCTCTGTGGAAAACTGAGACAATACCTGTAATCACAGCATCTGAAGTAATAGCATCTGGTCTGGCAAGGAGAGCATAGAAACGGGCCTGACCACCCCTTGATCTACCTCCCTCTCTAGGGCGACCCCTAGCTGACTGACCTCTACCCCGAGCTGACTGGGCGGATGGTGAGGTAGCTGGTGCTGTAGTTGGAGGCTGACTCCTCTGTTGAGATAGACCTCCATGACGATGAGGACACTGCCTCCACATATGCCCAAGCTCCCCACACTCAAAACAACTCCCTGGTGCTGGTGCCGGAAACTGAAGGAAACCCCTAGCACCGAGATGACTGGTAGAAGAACCTGGCATAGAAGAGCCCTGAACATGTGGAGCACGGGATGAACTCTGAACTGGAAGGGCACTAAGTTATGAGTGGCCCTGATGAGAACTGTGAGAATCATGGCCAGATGATGCACCCCGATGAAATGGCCGAGCTGACTGAGCCTGTCTGAAATGACGACCTCTACCGTGGTGGAACTGACCCCCAAAAGGAGCACCGCTGAATCCACCCTGACCACGAGGCCTCTTGGCCTCCCGCTCAACCCTCTCCTGACCGCGAACCATCTCAATCTGCCGAGCAATGTCGACAACCTCATCAAAGGTAGCACCCGAAACTCGCTCCCTGGTCATGAGCAACTGTAGCTGATAAGTGAGGCCATCAATAAACCTCATGATCCTCTCTCTGTCCGTGGGAACCAACCAGATAGCATGATGGGCCAACTCGAAGAACCGCATCTCATATTGCATCACAGACATATCACATTGGCGTAGCCGCTCAAACTGTCTACGCAGCTCCTCTCTGCGGGATCGAGGCACGAACTTCTCCAAAAAGACCACGGAGAACTGCTGCCAAGTAAGGGGTGTTGCGCCAACAGGCCTACGCCTCTCGTAAGTCTCCCACCATCTGAGTGCAGCCCTAGAGAACTGAAAGGTAGTGAATGAGACCCCACAAGTCTCCAAAATACCAGCAGTACGGAGTATCCTCTGACACCTGTCCAAAAAGTCCTGAGCAGCCTCTCTCTCTCTGTGCCACTGAAAGGTGGAGGCTGAAGTCTCCCAAACCTCTCCAACCTATGCTGATCATCCTCAGGCATAGCAGGAACCACATAATCCTGAGCAATAGCAACCGGATGGGCTGGTGGTGCCTCTGGTGTCTGAAGTTCCTGAATAACCTACTCGGGTGTGCGAGCGACGGGAGTCTGAGTGCCTCCCCTGGCCTGAGAAGTGGTTGCGGCCGTCGAAATAGAGACCGCCTGAGCAAGGCCAGTACATGCTGTCAGAATCTGAGCTAGGGCATCCTAAAGGCCTGGAATCACAATAGGCACAGGTGGTGCTTGAACTGGTGCATCAACAACTGGAACTTGGTCCTGATCTGGGACAACCGGTGGATCTGTAGGTACTGCCCCAACTGCTGTACGGGCTGCACCTCTGCCCCTACCATGGCCTCTACCGCGGCCTCGGCCTCTCGCGGCCCTGGCTGGTGGTACTGGTAGTTGGCCCACCTGACCGGTAGCACGAGTCCTCACCATCTGTGAGAGAATAAAATAACAGATGTTTAGTTACTAAAATCAACAGATTCGCACGATAAGAATTTAAGAAGATAAGTACATACGTCTCCGTACCGATCCGCAAGACTCTACTAAACCCGCTCATGACTCGTGAGAGCTATGTAACCTAGACTCTGATACCAATCTGTCACGACCCAAAACTAACCCCTGTCGTGATGGCGCCTATCGTGGAACTAGGCAAGCTGACTCATTTCCAAAACAAAACAATATTTTTATTTCAAAGATAATTTCAAGGTTATTTAACATAAAACCTCCATTTAAAGAGTTCAAATCAAAGAAAAATAGAAGTGCGGAAAAAGAAAAGCCCGACATCGAGGTGTCACTAGTCATGAGCATCTACTATAATCTGTCTAACAATATCAAGGCTAACTCAGCCTAGAAAATAGCTAAATACTACTAGAGGAAGATAAGAGGGAGAAGAGCAAGGGCTGCGATCGCCAAATAGCTACCTTGCTATCTCCAAGAAAATCTGCAACCAGAACACTCAATAACCGCTACCGTGTCCAGCTACACCTGAATCTGCACACTAGGTGCAGGGAGCAACGTGAGTACGCCAACTCAGTAAGTAACAACAATAAATAAAGACTGAGCAGTAATGACGAGCAATAAAGCATATAACGTTCATATCAGGAAATCTCAGTAAAATACCACATGCTTTTAAAAATCAGGATTTGAATCACACATCTCGTTTAAACCCAGTTCCAGTAAAAATCATTTAAAGACATTTTTCCAACAGTTTTTCAAACAAAGGCTCAATGCAAAGGTGAGCAAAATGATGAAATCATAAACAGCCCCTCGGGCAAAACATCACTCATATACAGCCCCTCGGGCAAACCTCACAGTCACTCGTGCCACTCGGGCATACCTCACAATCACTCTTGCCACTCGGGCATACCTCACAATCACTCTTTCCACTCGGGCATACCTCATAATCACTCTTTCCTCCCAGTCACTCAGCACTCGGCACTCACACTTAGTAGGTACCTGCACTCACTGGGGGTGTGTACAGACACTGGAGGGGCTCCTTCAGCCCAAGTGCTATAATCTGCACGGACAACTCACGTGCAATAATAATAAAGTATGCTGCAGGCGGGCAGCCCCGATCCACACTCATCCTCACAAATCAGGCCCTCAGCCTTACTCAGTCATAAAGTATGCTGCAGGCGGGCAGCCCCGATCCACACTCATCCTCACAAATCAGGCCCTCGGGCATTTCAGTAAAATAGAGCATTCGGCCCAAAACATTTATATGCATCAAAATATAGTCATAAAACTGAGTTATGTGATAAACAAATATAAACATGACTGAGTATAGATTTTCAATCGAAAATAGTGAGAGGATGATAAGAAACAGTCCCTAAGGGTCCAAACAGCATTGACGCAAGGCCCAAACATGGCATTCAGCCCAATTTACAGAAATTCTTTCTAAAACATATAAGTATCAAATGATTTCAACAAAGTATGCAACTTAACAATTGCTACGGGACGGACCAAGTCACAAATCCCCAATAGTGCACGCCCACACGCCCATTACCTAGCATGTGCGTCACTTCAAAATAATAGAATGATACGAAATCCGGGGTTTCATACCCTCTGGACTAGATTTACAATGATTACTTACCTCAAACCGGTCAAATCTCTACCCCGCAATGCTCTTGCCTATGGACTCTACCTCCATATGCTCCAAATCTATTCAGAATCAGTATAATACCATCAATATACGCTAATGGAATGAATTCCACAAGAAAAGCTTCAAAATTAGACCAAAACCCGAAATTGGCTCAAAAATTGCCTGTGGGGCCCACGTCCCGAAACCCGACAAAAGTTATAAAATCCGAAAGCCCATTCAACCACGAGTCTACCCATACCAATTTT